>NC_051177.1:222913120-223238659 GCF_013339695.2 Rhipicephalus sanguineus
AGTGACGCTTGGAGGGCGGAATATTCATTGAGCTGCGGACACGGACAACGTGCGCCCGTTAACGGTGAGTAAACTGCTTTCGTAGGTACTAATTATACAGCTTTAGCTGGGCGTCTGCAGCAGCTCTGCGGAAGTTATCTGCAAGCCATTTCCAACAGCAGCCTTTGTCCGCGGGGCTGTTGCGGATGCTCAAATAAAGCTGTCAGTTAACGAGTTGCCACCGTTATGCTCGTTGCTGTACAAGCTCCCATAAAGTGAGCGATGCAAACAATTATCAATGGTCATTTCTTGCTGATCGCACGTTGTGTCTGCACTACTGAAGGTGCAAGATGTTGTTTTGAGATGCACTTTAGTCTACTTCATAATAACATTTCCATCAACCTTGAGTGTGCAACGTGCTTCCGCGCGTGGGAACGCGAAAAAAAGGCCATCTACAGAACGCGTAGACGCACCATATATTATGGTTATTCTTGGCTTAAAGACGGTAGCATGAGGTGCAGATATAGTAGGATGCTTCCAGCACGTACGCGTTAGTCAATTAAGATGGACACGCCTCGCCGTTAAGGCGAAAAGGCTAGAGACTTTCGACGGCGCGCGTTGCTGCGGTCGCCACCGTGCACTTTTTTCCTTCGTTTCTGTTTGCTGTTTTCGTGGTTTGCCAACATCTGCGATGAAGCTGTAACAGAATCAAGTCAGCGTACGTGATTGTGGAAGTTGTGTGCGCTAATTCTAGCATATGACACGTCTGATCTCGGCGTAGACGGCGTCCGCGCGCGCTGGGTGTCGTTCGGGCGCTCGTACTCGAATGTGTTTGTTGAGTATTTCAGGATCGGTTACGTTTGTAAAACATGCGGTCAATAACCTCTCCCGGCGTGCTCCTGACTGCCGGAGGATGTGCTTGGGTGTAGGAATATGCTGGCGCAATGCCGTGATTATTCTGAAACCAAATTTCGAAGCGATTTTTCAGAACAGAAGTGCTTTCATTCGTGCATAGCCAGTGCCTATTGCGAAACGATGTTCCCGCTGCCTTTTACGTGAAATTTTGTTTTCGTTGGGATATTTTGCTCGAAACAGTCGTGCCGGGTGTGTGTACAGTAACGGTTTGTTGAAGAAAGGGTGGTTTTAAATACAAATAAGCAGTGGGTATATTGTCGTTATTCTCAGAATCCCGGATCACTTCTCCCGCCTCTTCACTCCAGTTGACAGCCACACTCGGGGACACGAAGGTATCGCTTGGTGTGGCGCCTCACCGCTCGTGATGGAAAAATCAACAGCGGCGTTCGCCCTGTCAACCGAACGAAGCAGTCGGTCCTACATTTCCTTTGGTTGGACAAGACGTAGGAAAAGAGGTGAGTGGTACACATGCAAGGGAGCTTAAACCAATTTCGTTTGTTGTTTAAAAGAGGCTCACATGATCTTGTGCTGCAAGTTTGTCGCCAAGTGATGTGTTACGAAAGCTACTATTTGCAAGTTGTGTTTTACACGATAACGGCAAAAAACTTGGTTCCTTACCATGCATGTTTGCATTTGTTTTGTTGTGAGCCTTCATTAGGTCCGTGTGAACTACTTAGCGTGTAAATTTTGCAAACTTTTACTGCAATTTCATTTTCTCACCATAATATAACCTACTTTTCAGATACCGTTTTTATGGTGCTCACGCTGAACAGGAGCGACAGCCTAGCAAGTCACAAGCCTGATGCCTCCAGCCGTCACCACTTTTTTATTTATTCTTGATCATAAGGAATAAAAATTGAAACATGATGGCGATTTCTGCAGTTTCTTTTGCACCATATGACACTATGCACATCAGTCACACATTTTAGTTGGCTATACTGATACAAGCATGTAAATAAAGGATACCTAAACTTCTTAATTGGAAATCACAGACCATCTTTTCGCGCTTTCTATATTACTTTGCTGCGAAAGGTGTGTTGTTTTGACGAGGTTAATTTATATAATGCTAAAATTAAACTATTCTTTTTTGCAGTCACTCGGCAGAACGACAATTGTATTATTGGACTTGCTTAAAATGAATACTTTACTATTTTCAACAGTAGTCGCGCAAAAGTAGAGCAAGAGTCAAATGAGTAGCTTAAAATACTCGTGGAGTCGCTTGACGCTTCGGTGTGGGTCACTTGACCCCCTTAGGAGTGTTACCGGCAAGAGTCGTCTGACTCCCTATAAGTGGTAACGTGATCCTTCGGATGAGAGTCTTTCCACTCTTCCTAGAGAGTCAGGGAACTCTTCTATAGCGCGCCGACACTGACCCTCCAACAGAGTCACCGTGACTCTTTAAAGAGCGTCCTATACGTGGCAAATCAAAACTCCGAAAAGAGTGACGTATACGCTTTTTTTTCTTAAAGTGTACCATCGGTGGGTTCCACACCTCACATGCATATTCCATTGCATATTCTAAAATTGATGTGACAAACGTTTGAAAAGCAGTTCTTTAGTTGCCATACAAAAACATTTTGCGAAGAACATTTGTTGCGAAGAAGGACGGTTCTGTTCGGTTGTGTGTGGACTCCCGACGACTCAAGAAGATCACTCCTAAGGACGTGTATCCGCTACCACGAATAGACACGCGATTGACAGCCTACAAGGAGGAGAATTCTTTTCATCTCTCGATTTGCGCTCAGGGTACTGGCAGGTATCTATGGTTGACGATGCTCGACCGAGGGCCGCCTTTGTCATGCCCGACGGCTTGTACGAATTCAACGTCATGGCGGTTGGGCTGTGTAATGCGCCCGCCAACTTTGCGCGCATGATGAATACCGTTCTGTCCAACTTTAAATGCACACATGCTTGTGCTACTTCGACAATGTCGTCGTTCTTGCTGCGGACTTCCCCGCGCATCTTCAACGCCTGCGGCATGTGCTGACGCGATTGAGCGGCGCTGATCTGCAACTGAATCTAAAGAAGTGCCGATTTGCAGCACGGCAGCTGACAATACTTGGCTCCGTCATGTCCAAGGATGGAATTGTCCCCGATCCAGCCAGGGTTCGGGCCTTGACCGAGTTCCCGATACCTATATCCGTCAAAGAACTGCGCAGTTTCGTAGGACAGTGTCCCTACTTTCGGCGCTTCATTCGAAACTTCGCGACTATCATTTCGCCGCTGAAGAAGCTCCTCGGAAGTAACGGGCCCCTCAATTCGTGGCCGTCATAGTGCGACGATGCTTTCGCAAAGCTCCGTCGTTTGTTGACGTCGCCTCCCATATTACGCCACTACGATCCTACGGCCCCTACAGAGCTACACACAGACGCCAGCGGTGTAGGCCTTGGCGCTGTCCTTGCGCAGCGCAAACCAGGGTTCCCTGAATATGTCGTGGCATATGCAAGTCATACGCTTACCAAAGCCGACACCAATTACACCGTCACCGAAAAGGAATGCCTGGGCCCTTACCAAGTTCCGACCTTATATGTATGGTAGCCCGTTTGATGTCATCACCGAGCATCATGCACTATGCTGGTTGTCGTCATTGAAGAATCCCTCAGGGCGCCTCGCCCGCTGGGCACTTCGCCTACAAGGCTACGATATCCGCGTGATGTACCGCAACAGACGCCAGCATGTTGACGCCGACGCATTCTCGCGGTCCCCGTTGCCTCACGACAATACCCACAGCTCGGTGTCTCACAATGCCGTTTCTTACATCGACATTCATACCATCGCTACCGAACAGCGCAAGGATCAATGGATCGATTCGCTGATGGACTTGCTCACTAGACCATCGGCAACACCATCCAGTCGCGCGTTGCGTCGTCAAGCTCGCAATTTCGCCATTCGCGACGACCTCCTTCACCGACCCAATTAAAACGCCGACGGCCGCCAGTGGCTACTAGTAGTACCCCGCAGTCTGCGTTATGACATATGTGAATCGTTCCACGCTGATTCGCAATGTGCGCACTCTGAGGTATCAAAAGCTTACCATCGCATTCGCCAACCGTACTTTTGGCGAGGGATGTGCCGCTACGTGCAGAAGTTCGTTCGCTCCTGCCTCGATTGTCAGCGCCGCAAAACCTCAACACATCTGTCACCAGCAGGTCTGCAACATTTACCTTGCCCTGACCGGCCGTTTGAGCGCGTTGGACTCCATTTCTACGAGCCACTTCCTCTGACGTCGGTTGGTAACCGCTGGGCCATCGTCGCTGTAGACCAGCTTACGCGATATGCCGAAACTGCCGCCCTCCCAGCGCCTACAGCGCGGTGTGTTGCCCCCTTTCTGCTCCACCGATTCATGCTGCGCCACGGTCCTACGCGATCGAGGCCGTTTCTTCTTGTCGGAAGTCGTCGAAGCCATTCTCAAAGAGTGCAACGTTGTTCACTACAAAACTACCGCTTACCACCCGCAGACGAATCGCCTCACCGAACGCTTTAACCGCACGCTCGGCAACATGCTCTCGATGTACGTCGCCGCCGATCACACAAATTGGGATGCCATGCTGCCCTTCGTCACCTACGCCTAAATACCGCCCCTTAAAACACCACTGGTT
Organism: Rhipicephalus sanguineus; assembly: GCF_013339695.2. Classification (NCBI taxonomy): domain Eukaryota; kingdom Metazoa; phylum Arthropoda; class Arachnida; order Ixodida; family Ixodidae; genus Rhipicephalus; species Rhipicephalus sanguineus. Next base: position 222,917,614 of record NC_051177.1, read on the forward strand.
TCTCACCCTTTTTCTTATTGTACGGCAGGCAGCCGTCGCACACAATCGACGCAATCCTCCCATACAAGCCGGATCGATCTGAGTGTGCGCCTCAGCCAGACTTGGTGAGGAGTATCGCGAGCTTGCGAAGACCTTCACAACACATGACCTAGAGCGGCAGAAGAGCATTCGCGGTGACACCACCACTTCTGCGCCCACGTCCCTCTCTGGAGCGCTCGTATGGCTCTCGGCCCCTACCACTGCAACTGGCCTCTCTTTCAAGCTACTGCCCAAATACGAAGGCCCCTACAGTGTCGTCGAACAGACACCCCGGTCAACTACCTGATCGAACCCGTTGAACCATCTTCCGACATGCGCCGTCGAGGGCGCGACATTGTCAACGTGGAGCGCCTGAAGCCTTACCATGACCCGCTCATATTGACAAGCTGTTAGGTCGCCAGGCGGCTCCATTTTCGTACGATGGGTAATTGTAGCAAAGCGTTGGAACTCTGTAATGGGTCGTCCTCTCGAGCGCCTTCTAGTGGATTTTTCCGCTTCGGCTCTTCTTCTAGAGCATGCCCGTCGTGCTGCGAGTCTGCGCTCCGTCTTGACTATCGCCGTAGTGCATCGTCGCCTAGAGCCGCCAATAAACGGTTTTATACTAGCAGCGCTCAAAACCGCGTTAAAACAAACGAACGAGGTCTAAATTAATAAATGTAACAGAAATAACCAAGAACAATTCACAAAAATTAACTGAAAATCGCTAAAACCGCTTCGGAAACATGTGGTGGACTCCCGCGCCTCGCAAGAGAGGGCGCCGCCGCCTGGCAGAGCGCGCGATTTCACCTCTCACCAGCCCTTCCCCGGCGCTCCATGTGAAGGGGGAAACAAACTGGCAAAAACCGCTGCAGACGACACGTATCTCAACTGCCGTAACAAGCAGAAAGTCAATAAAGCGCATCCAAAGGTAGCGCAAATGTCGCACACCTAGTTTGCGAGTCCCCCTAACAAGATTACAAGATTATACTTGTGCCCGGGACACTGCACATGCTTACCTATAATATTGGCGTTATCGACGCTATGGTAAGCGGAGCAGTGGGAACTCTACGAACGGGAATCGCTGGGTGCCCGTGCTACGCACTTGCTCAGGCTTCACAGTAGTGGAGCTGCAGTTAGCGCAGAATTTATAGCTACACCATTCGCCACACAAGAACCATATTTTTCAATGTTTGTATACCAGGACAGATCAGAAGTGAGGTTCTTGCGAGGGAGTTGTAGTTGGCTGTTACCGATATACAATATGGTTATTGTTAAAAGTAAGTCGAGTTGGACAGCTTACGGCTGAACATCCTTTTTTGCATTTCTCAGCGTTAAGTGTCAGTTGCCACTTCAAGCATTGGAGTGTGTTTTTTCAAGATCTTGTAATTCCAGATGATCTCCGTCAGTCTGAATTTAACAGTATATTATGCGAACGTCAGCAATGAAATCCTGGATGTTATATGAGATGGAAGATCATTATTCTATGAGAAATAATAAGGAACCCAGGTCGCTGCCCTGAGGAACACCAAAAGTAACGTCAGATAACAGAGATCATGTGTGTTATTAAACCATGTGAACTGCTTTCGTAAAGATAATTTCGGAGCCAAGATATAGTTAATGAAGGTTAAAGAGCGACAGCTTCTTAATTAAACGACAATGTGCTACACGGTCGAAAGCTTTAGGAAAGTCGACATATATGCAGTATATCTGTGTGTTACTATTCGAATTAGAAAATAAATAATAGGTGATTTCTATTAGCTGTGTTTCAGAAGACAAGCCTTTTCGAAAACCGCGCTGTTGGGGAAAAGAAGTAATGGTCATTTTCTAGATCTTTTGCCATGTTAGACGCAATTAAATGCTGAGTTATTTTACAAGGGATGCCATGCAGGGTTATGGGGCCGTAGTTATTTACGTTCATGGGCGTCCGCAGAACTTTTTTCAGGGGGGGGGGGCAACTGCTGGGTTGGGGGGGGGGTATGGTAAGTTAGCACTAAAAAGGCACTATTTATGGTCTGAGTTACGCACATGCGAAAACAAAATCAAAACAAGGAATCATTAGATTGAAAAATACTTGGATTTTGTTAATAAAGAAATAACTAAACGTAATAAGCGAAATGCGAAAACATAGCACCGCTCTCAACGTGTTAATTTTGGCGCAAAGCTAGAAACATGAAAAAACACAGAGGAAAGAGTCAGGGGGGCACCAAACTACGAACTGTTTATTGACGGCAAAGACTGGAAATCAAGAAAACTTATACGCATGCGCAGGGGCGTGAAACTGTGACGTCAGCATGTCAATACGTAAGCTGTCCATTAAAAAAGGATCTCTCAGATTGATACGATACGAATGATGTGCCACTGACACAGGCGGACCCATTCCCTGAAATATGAAACGCTTCTAAAAGTTATCTCGCCGTTTGGTCTCTGCTCTTGCCAACAATCTTAGCTTGCTCGAAACGTGACGTACATGAGCATGCCTTAACATGCACCGGAAGATGCGCACCATCACTTTTGCCAATACTATTGGCGTGCTCCCTCAGGTGGTCATTACGTCCCGTTTGTCCTATGTAAAGGACTTGCCATTGCCACAGCTCACAGGAATTTGGTAGACAACGCCTTCGGCACGCCGCCTGAAGGGTTTCATGTGCCTCTTTTGGCACCCTTGCTGCTTAGCACTAGAGGTTCGCTGGCACAGCTGTGCCAGTTCATTTGGAGCGGAAAACACAACAGGAATTCCACGCCTAGTGGCCACCTTCATCAGGTTATGGCTCGCTTTGTGCACGCACGGCAGCACTTGTGGTTTTGCACGCTCCCGTTCTCTCAAGTGCTCCACCAGAGTACTGATTTTCACTTTCTGTAGCAAAGACTCGGTGACGTCAACCAAAACCATCCGAAGGAAGCCAGCCTTTTCGAGTTTGCCAATCTGAATGCAAAGGCTAGTACATCATGGGTGAACATGACCTGCGCAACGCAGATTGAAGGTAATACAAAGCGATGCACATTTAACAATCATAAGACAATAGCGCTTTTGTGCTGCGAGGCAAGTAAGCGCAAGAAACATGCTCGTTTTTCACAGCCGGGCAAATATCTAAAAAGTACAAACAATGGTCGGTCTGAAGCTCATGAGTGAAAGTTAGATTTTTAGGATTCGTCTTAAAGGCACCTAAAATGAAATATACCATTTCATGGTAAGGCACATGGCATATCTTATATTAAAGAATAAAAAAATCGTCAACACACCTAAAAATAGAAAATGGATGAAATAAAGTATAAACACATTGTAGTGCCTGGTCAATACGAGATAAAATGATGTACTGAAATTGGTGCTACACTGGACCCGATACAAATGCCTTTCTTTTGTAGATAAATGCCACCGTTAAAAGAAAATAAGGTGCTGTTGAGATAAATTTCAAACACAGACATCAAAATAGAGACCGACATTTCTGCCCTAGCTACAAAATCAGCCTCGCCACTTTCTTCAATGCACTGCTTAACTGCAGAAAAGAGCTCAGGGTGGAACAGCATAAAAAAGATCATTCACATCTGCTGAAAAGAGATATCCTGTATTGCCTTTGCAACGAAAACATTCAACACCATACACGTATGTTCCCCGCTCACTGATAATCGTTCGGAACGGTATATCAACCATGTGAGTTTTAGCGCTAAAAATGCTAGCAAGCTATCTGCTTTGGACATAGAAATCTGCTTAGACAAACGCTTACCCCCAACTTCTTCACACAGTTTGCCTACGTTCTTCTCGACTTTTGTCAAGCTCACTTTCACACTTATTCTTATTAACAGCCTGCAAGGCTTTTTGATTAAAGGCACGTGAGACAATATCACAAAACCATCTTCTCTGTCCGATTGCATTATGCATAAGTCATTGTCTCTGAAAAAAGACATTACATGATTCAACGCGTGCACCTGGCGTCCAGTTCCTGTTTTGGGCGCACACCTCTGGACACTGTCAACACCGTCCAGTAAGCACCGCTCACGCTGCTCCGAAGACGCTTTTTTTTTTCATGTTTTAGCTTTGCGCCAAAGTTAACACGTTTAGCAAACTCAGGCACCAACTCGCCCAAGAACAAGTTCTTCTTTAGCACCACTCGGGTAAGAAGAGTACATGTTCAGTCTCGCTGCATGCGGGAATTCAACTCGCGCGAACTGATCACCACCAGCGCACAGTACAACATGGTCACCAACATATAACTGTAATCCGTCAGTTTTCTTTGAATAGTAGCGGCAACCGTCTGGGATTTTTCTGGGCAAATTGCGTGATGACACGCGTGATAAAATCATCTTTGTGTTTCATAACACGCTCTCGGTGCACACTCATCATACAAAGGCCGTCCAACCTGTCATTTGTCATTGTTGAGCGTAGCCATGTTTTGACTCTCCTCATTGTACTGAAGGAGCGTTCGACGGTGCAGGTGGTAACTGCCAATGCCAGAGCTACCCCAATGGCTTTTGCGACAGCGGGGAAGAATGTCTTGGCCTGAAGCAAGAGTTCAGAATAAGTTAATTCTGAGGTGTCCCTAGTTTTGTTGTGCCACATCTCGTACCAAGATATGCTCTCTTCCTTGAAGTTCTCGATGCTATAAAATTCTTGGAGTTCATCAGAGAGGACAGCAAACTCAACAAGGCTCAAAGACTTCATTTTTGTTGGATGAAGCTGGAGCAGCTTCAAGCTCTTCTCATTAGTGTCAGAAAAGCGGCGAGCCAAAGAAGCAGTGAGAGAGTCTAAGTAGGGCACATATATTGCCACGCGGTAATATTCCTCCGGCGACTGTATCCCGTAGTTGTCTCGGTGGGTCTGACGAGAGGCTTGCCTTGGCACAGATATCACTATGTTTAAGCGATTGGCTGCCTCAGTTGCTGTTCTCATGATGTCAGAGAACTGCTCTTCAGCGTTAGTCCGGTGGTCGCGAAATATATTCTGCAGCTCAGTGATGTGGTCGAGTACAGAATGAAAGTCCATTGTTACACTCTGCAGAACGTTCGTAACAGGTTCCAGTCGTGCGCTGTACTTCGCTACGATGTGCAAGCAGACAATGAAAGATGAGCTTGTCGTTGCACAGTAGAGGATGTGAGCTCGTTGCCTAGTTGCAGCATTCGAGGTTGATTCCATTGATGCGAGCTCCTCGAGGGCTTCAACTATGGCCACGTAATGTTGAGAGAAGATCCTAATCGACTTGTATTTTGCAGACCACCTTGTTTCACACAGCATCGGAATGTTGGGCACCAATTTCCTTCGAAGTACGCTCTCACGGAAGAAGTTTATGGTTTGCTTGATGATCCCTATTGTGTTGCGAATTTCAGAGACTTCGTTCAAATCGTTGATCACGAGATTCAGTTTGTGGCTTGCGCAGTGGAAAAATAGTGCCTTTGGAAGCTCTTTCTGTATTATTCTGTTAACTCCAGCTTCTCTTCCAGCCATTGTGGAGCATCCATCATACCCTGTCCAACGAGGTTCGAAAGAATCAGCCCAGCATCCTTTAAAACTTCAAGATTGCGGCGGCGATGCAAGCTGAGTTCAGTTGATTCAACTCTACAAATCCTATAAAATACTCTCGAACGCAGGCATCCGTTCCGCTCTTGTCAACGAAGCGAATGCCTATAGACATCTGCTCTGTTCCTGCAATATCTGCAGTTTCGTCCGCAAGAACGGAAAAAGCAAACGCTGTGTTAACTTCAGCCACTATTTCCTCCCTCAGGATGTCGCCACAGATTGTAATAATCTCGTTCTGGACTCGGACTGAAGTGTACTTTGCATTACCAGGAGAAGATGCAAAGTGTTCTTGAAGCCGAGTATCTCCTGCTTCTACCCGAAAGTCAAGGAGATCATTGAAAACTCCACTGTCAGACTGCTTCCCGCGTACTGGCAAGTCGTGCGTTGCACAAAATATAATGGTGGAAATGATCGGAAATAGTTTCTGGCGGTTCCTTTCAACTTGCTCGTGCAGGGCTTTGTTTAGCTGCTGTACAACGGGCAATTTCTTGCCTGACATCACACCCATAAAGTTCTGTGAGGCGGCCATTGCTTCCTGGTGCCATTGGGATTTCCCATGATCCCTGCATGCCTCGTGCATTTTTTGTAGTTACTGAAAGTGCGCACGATAAAGCTACCTTGAGTACCCCGATGAACATTTGGAGGAAAGGTGACGCAGAAACGACAAAGGGCGCCTTTCAGTGTCGCTGAGTACGCAAGCCAAGGGGCGTAATCTGCGAGCCATTGGTAGCGAAAAGTCCTCTTGCCAGGTGTTACATCTTTCTTAAAGTCATATGTAGCATTTGGCGACCATGGATTAGTCAGAAGGCGTAACTTCAAATTGTCTGGGATGCCCGCGAGTTTAGCTTTGTCTAGAAACTCTCCCAAATCATATTCTTGAGAAATGTTAGTTGCTTGCTTGATGTCACTGTTACTTAATCCCAAGCAAGGAGAAGTATCATCGTGGCTTACTTTGTCGTGGTAGCTCACTGATGGTGGAACCTCTTCCATGGTGGCGACGACCTCAGGCACTGTCCGTTGGTGAAAGTCAGCATAACTAGGCTGGTCAACTTCTGCACATTCGTCACACGCCACACTAGAATCGTCCGCCGGACAGCTCAGTGACACTCTGTCAGACATCCGTGGACGCTTGAAGAAACGTCGGATATCCATAATTGGGAACCGGACGAGGCAAAGCTGTCAGAGAATTCCTGGTGGTTGATACCACTAGAAAATATACGCACACTGACTGGAAGGATACTTATTCAAATGCTCACGTTAAAAACACGAAGGGATTATATTTACAAGGAAATCTTATTTACAGGCTAATACACACGCTCACAAATTCATTCGTCTAGCTCAATCTCGCTCGCGCACCCGCACAGTCGAGCAACCGGGCCATGCACTGCTTGCCGTTCTCTCTCGTCCAGTGTCCTGGTTGTTTGAGCTCCGTACAGCCATGCACTTAAAAACACTGAACCACACAAAAAGGGGCGCACGCGTGCAGGGGCTTACTGTCCAAAAAACGGAACCATGTGGCCGTGTCGGCTCCCCTTGTAGAGAGGGAATTGCGCGCACCACAAAGTGGGAAGATGGCTGGAATCGTTTACTCGCTGTCGCCGCTCTGGCGAGGTTCCCCGTGATGGATAGCGCAAACAAGACGCAGGGCTGGCCATCATAAATATATTCCGACTCGCCGAATTTGCTACCTTGTTGAGGTCCCCCCACACTGGAGGTGCACTCAACAAGATGCGTGCTCACAAGGGTTGCCGGCTCGGGCGTACCAGCGTATTCCGGACACAGTGAGCAACGAAGGCGAAAACACAATGCCCTGTACGGTGTCTCTTTTCGTGCCGCTATCTCTCTACAGAGCTGAACAACAGAAACCTCTGAAGAAAGGTCGGAACACATGTGTACCGGCTATGCTACCACCGGACTTGGAGGCGCCCGGCGCCTGAACGTGTCGAAATGATTAGAACAGATCGCCCTTCAGCCCTTTTTAACGATGACACCTTTCGAAGACGGCAAAACGACACGTGCCCATAAAACCTATCGACACGCGACAGTCCAGAGGTGCTACCGAAAGCGTGAAAGCGGGGGCTTCTTTCACCCGTTTTGCAGGGTGTGTCGCCGGCCCATGCGTGGCGGCTCTTTTCCTTTCGTCGTTGACAACCATCAGTGACGGTTTAAGTGCTCAAGCATAGGCGCGTTGCCATTAGGCTGTAATCATCGCGCGGATGGGCACGGCTGCACGGATGTGTGTCGGGGGCCAAAGAAGACCCCCATAGGAAGAAGGCTCGATTGTGCTTTCAAGGGGGACGAATAAAGCTATTGATTTTGCTTTGCTCTGTGTTATAGGTCGGGCCTTAAACTGGGCCTAAATTTTAAGGTGGTGGTCACCTTTAATGATATTTGATTGGCTGATCTTCTGATGGCATTTTTGAATAACCGTCGCCACTGGCTTGTTAACCAATTTTTTTTTAACGCGAGCGAAATCTCGATAGCCAGTACAGTCTGAGCTGAAGCTCCATGCAAACCCTGTACCACGGCTTTACTTACGCTCTAACCGAATGAACAATGAGTACAGTAGGTACTGCAAAGTTTGTCCTTTTTTTGTAAATTAATTTCTGCTTCTGATTACATAAATATATCCTCCGTCGTCAGTGTCGTCACTTCCTACGAGTGCTCATAATGTCGCCTTCATACACGCTGTACTTCACGATTCTTTTATCAGGGTTTGGACACATTCCTAAAAAAACTAACATCCACATGCAGTAGTATTTTATTTTGAAATGTTAGCGATGCGTATGACATTGCCGTAACATTAACTAAACATGTAAGCAACATAAATACATGACTCCCGAAAATGGTAAGGCGATTTCATTTGCATCAGCATGAAGGCCCGCTGTTGTGAAGGTATAATCGACGCCTTATAAGGACCAACAACAAGGGCAATACTTGACCTCCACAACAAAACACAGCATGCAACTTGTACAAGCCCACAAGCTTTCTGAGTGACCGATATAAAAGCATTGTTTGGGAGCTTGGGTGGTGAGAGGTGCGACGCCATGGGATATTGCTACAGTCTTTTAACGAAGTGTAGCGGTAATGATTTCTTGCTAAATGTACCCGTCAATTTTGTGAGAACTGAAGTTCTTGTGTCATTCTGCGTAAATCTCTTAGTTCAGGAAAAGAAAACATGAAACTTGTACCTCAGAATTATTCGCTATCTTCAATAGCCATCGCAGGCAGTCTCACTGCCATGACTTGACGTCTAGATTTGTCACAGTCTGTAATGTGCAAAATTGGTTCGCAATCCTGAAAGTTGTTCCATAGAGATATGCGAGACCGAATAAATTATCCATATATATATATATAGGTATGCCCACACATGGTCACAACGCGTGAATCAAAAGCAAACTTCTCAGATTTCAAATTCAACATCACCCAAAGCCTAAATTGTGACTCCAGCAACGTGATATACACGTTACATTGTAACGTCTGCGGGCAAGAATACATCGGCGAAACGGACACGCCATTTCGGCTGCGGTTTAATAATCATCGGTACCACGCCACTTCACTGCCGAAACTACCCTTATCCAGACATCTGCGCTTGCCAAACCACAGCTTTGAAAATATCAGCGTAACTCTTTTACAGTCCGGTTTCCAAAACACGCGCGCGCGCGAACAACGTGAGGCATATTTTATCTTTAAATTTAGAACATTAACAGCCGGCATCAATGAGGAACCTGGAAGACTCTCCTGCCTCCGAGAGATAAGCCAAAATGAATTTGGCAACACGGAATCATAATTGGGACCATGCCTGTTTCTTGACTGGCTCGTACGTGTGCAGTGTCGTTTACTTGCTTGCTTTTCTTGCTTTTCTTTCCTTTTTGTTTATTTTTCGTTCACGTTTTCCAATACTTGTACAATGTAAAGTGCTTACGCTCCTCTACCACTTGGAGCCTATTCACAAGGAGCGGGCGGAGATGAAAGGCGGTATGCCGACCCATTAAGGGGACGCTCTTCCCTCATGTGCCTCATTCTGCCCTCCGCGACAATTTTGGGTGGCCCTGCGCCCGACGCGAACCGACAAACACCTTCAACGACTTCATGCCATACACAGTTAACGTTTCCTTTTTTTTTTTTTTCGTTTCCTTCAGTGGTTATTCAGGAAAGGAAAAAGGCACCTAATTTCTGTCTGCCTATAGGCGACACGGCGCAGTGCCTTGTAGGGGTGGGGGGTAAGGAGGGAATAAAAGAATAGTAGGAAAATAGAGAGAAAAGTGAGAGGAGCACATCCATCCAACGAAGAGAAAAGAGGACAGGAAAGATTGGGAAACGGTCACGGGAGTTCAGGGACGGGTCCGCGAAACACAGCTAGAGGCACAGTGCACAACACCGACGAAACGGAGAAGGTCCCGACGATGAGCGGCGCACGGCATAGCGGGCGAGGAGTCCGTCACGGAGCGCCGGTCAGCGATAGGTACGAGGAGTAATCCAGGACATCGCGGCCGGCACGTCCGTCTTGCTTGAAATCCAGCGAACACTTCGTCGGTGTTCTTCTCTTTCCTTTTTTCTTTTTTCTTTTTTTTCCTTTTTTCTTTTTCTCGTAATCTATCTCCCCCACTCTCTGAAATGTCCTTGAAGGCGAGAGGGACGCGGCAGGAAGCAAGATCGAACTCCGACGTCAGTTTTAACTCATCCCCCGAGGAAGGGAGCCGCATGCAATAAGTAACGCGATTCATTATTGGGGAATTTCGGCATCTAAGCCAATGGTATTGTTATATTTTTACCTCTGTTTATCATCTCCTTGATATGTAATATACATTATAAAGTACTAACAAAAGGAGCTGAAAACCACGTGCTACGAAGACACTACCTCTTTTTTCTATGCAGTAAATTCAGTCGGTTTGTACTGCCCCCATAACAAAATAATACTATGACGGGACTAAACTTCAAAAAACATTTTCTTGACTATAACAAAAACTACTTCGATTAAACTTTTTGTGGACGAACATGTTATGAATCTCAATCGTATGCGCTTTTCTGCTTATTTTTTCTTGGACCACCTTAGGGTGATACAGACGTCTGAACATAGGCCAATGTAGCGTTTTTTCCAAGTTCAGGATTTTATTTTAGAACCTGTGCGCCGCACACAGGCAAAACAAAAACTTTAAGAGATAGTACGTTTTATGGAGAGGTCTATAAAAATAATTGATATATTTGGTCTACAATCTTATTTTGTAAAAAAATTCCCGAAAAAGCAGCAACTTACTCAATTTTACCTACGCGCCAAGGAGTGAAAAATATAAAGCTACTCTAAGCAACTGTCCTATAATAAAAGCGCGATGCTCTGAAAACACAGAAAAGCAAGTTTCGGATGAATGCGTGAAATGGTCTATTTATCGCGAATTTTTCTTTCGTACCTGGTTTTCGACCATATCAAGAAGTTCAAATGGCGCTCACGTGCCCGAAAAATTTTTGCCGCTCAAAATATTTTGGGAAAATACTGTAGAAGTAATGTCTATGTGTGTCTAATTTTCTCAGATTTTTTTCAGAGAAATCGATTTTTGTCGAGCGCCCAGACTGGGACAGTTGGCGTGGAATGACCCTATATATATACCGAATTCCAGGGGGGGGGGGGGCAGATGCCCCCCCTTGCCCCCCCTTGCGGACGCCCATGTTTACGTTACTTTGCGTGTGTAAAGTCCGATCACGTCAAATTAAAGCAATAAGCGCGCGTGGCTATATTATGGAACAAGCCTAAACTGATATTGCTACAGCCGTACACAACTTTCGCTCACACACGACTCCATCAAACCGGACGTTAATGACGATTTTAGTCGAGACATGCGGGTGCTGCCCTCTTGAGCTGTTAAACGAATATTTTCTTATTTTTGTATATTGCGATGTGAATTGATCAGGTAAGCAAACGTCGAATGCACCAACCCAGCTGTTTTCATGTGTATGCGTCTACCGAAGCGCTGTAGCGATGTTAGTTGTTTAGAATTCAAAACGGCAAGGCTAACAGCCCAATACGGCGGTACCGAAACGCGCCCATAGAATGGTCTATACAGCCAGGTTTATTGCAACAAAAGGTGCTGACCTTTAGAGACCAATCGTCGCTGCGTCGTGTGTATATGCAAACTGGAAGGCCACCGCCAAATGAAGGTGTTCAGGGCCGCTCTCAGAGCCATGTCTTTCTGAAAATATGCAAGCGCAGAAGAAGTTATAGAAACAGTATCAGAATGAATGAAATTTTATTACCATAAAATCAAGTTGTTACATCTGAGTATACAGAAGGAGGATCCCGAAGTCGGAGGCTGAATTGGGACCTCCTGTACATGGTGAACATATTAAAAAATTGGACAGCATCGACAGGAACGAAGAAAAATTACAATTTGCATTTTAAGGTAAGTGATTATGTACATTTCAAAGGCATAATACAAAAAGCATAAAAACACGTCATGTGCTTAAAAATAGTGAACAGAAAGGTTTGCACATTATACTATATCCGTAAAATGCGAAAGTAAGCTTCAGGGGTTGTGTAAAAAAAATTATAATGCTATAATGGTTAATAAGGAACTTTTAAAATTCTTTGATAAATGAGCTTAGAGTCATTGATTTAAAGCAGTGTTGGCGGTAACGCTTTACAAGTAACGCCGTTACCGCTAACGCTTTACTTTTGTCGGTAGTTTAGTAACGTACACTCGAAAAAAAAAAAAAAAGCCAGGCCTGCGCGGAAAGCGCAGCACAGTCACAGCGAAATCTTAAAGAGCGGCATTTCTAGAGCCCGTTGTAAACTCACATGGGGCTACTAATACGCTAGCAAGATACCGACTACGCCTTGATTCATCATTTTTGTGAAGCTGGTAAGCACTGACTACACCCCTACACGTCATTTTGCGCAGAAGCGAGGTGCCCGCTTCACATCTCCAAGGCATTTTTATGTGCACTTTGTTGATGCGACTACTGATGACGATGAAGAATTACGGCTCAGCCCTGTGTAATGGGTTGTAAGCTTTAAACGACCAACTAGTTACGTAATTCGCATTGTGTGACGCCCGGTCGCTATTTCACTCTCCCACCACGCTCTATAACAGATGTTAGCATGAGAAAGAGAGAGCGGGAAAGAACTTTACTGAGGCCCTGAGGAAATGGATTATGGGAGCCTTATGGGCTTCCTTGGCAACCGGTAGAAGTGCACTTGGGAGGAACACACTAAGCTATAAATCATCATATTTTTCTGACGTAGGGAAGCAGCAACAATGCCATTATTCGTCGTTCTGCGGAGAAACATGGTATCTGCCACACACCTGTAAGGCTTTATGAGCACTTTGTTGATGCTGTGCCTGATGACAATGAATTATGTTAGAGCGCTTTGTAATGGGTTGGAAGCATTCAACAACGCACTCGTTGCACAATTCGCATTGTGCGACACCTGGTTACTTTTAGGGGCGAAGCTCCTTAAGGCGGCACCCGTTCGTCCCTCGTCGTGGTCGTAGTAGTGAGTAACAAGTCTTACGCTTTGACCTCCAAGGTGGTGCCGGTGGGAGATTTCTCCTGTGCGTTGTTGAACAATAAAAAATTCGCAGCGTGCGCGTTAACTAAAAGCCGAATTCTTCTGTCTCTCATTCCCCATTAGCAGCCATTGGCATGTTCCAGTAGGAAACGTTAGTAGAAGTAGAAGTGTAAGTGTTAGCTAAAAGCCGACTTCTTCTGTCTCTCATTGCCATTAGCAGCCATTGTTTACCTCCAAGGTAGTGCCTGGTGAGATTTCTCCTGTGCGTGATTAAACAATAAAATTTTTGTTCAAAACGCCGTTGATTGATGAAATAAACCAACGAAAGACGCCAGATGTTTTGTAAAAGCAGAACGAAAGAACGCCAGATGTTTTTCTTAAAGTGTAGTAGTCGTAGATTGCATGTAGCCACCTCGCCCGATCGTCAACGGGCGAGGTGGACCGGCAACGGCGCGAGGACCCTGCCGTACGAGAGTTAAATCACACTAAAAGACATACTTTGCGGGCGATACACTCTAGTGAGCTTTCAACTTTTCGTCTTAATGTACATGATAAAGAATTATTTCTACGAAAAACGCAAGGCACACCTTGAGCAATATGTTTGGTTTTGGGACGCTAAATGGAACCATGAGGCGATGCGAAGCCGGAGCACTTGCACGATCGCGTTCCGTTGGCTTTCGTTGGGCATGCTACCGACCTCGCGTCGTGGAACGCGCGTCCTGTCTTCCCTCTAGCCTTGCCTTTAATTCGCACAGGGCGAGCGGGGAATGCGGTCGCTCTTGGCGCTCTTTCGCTCGGGAGCGGACTTCTTCCTTGCATTTCACCGATCACAAGTGATAATGAAGGGACCACGTAAACCAACAGTACAATAAAAGTTTGATGTTTAATATATACACGATGTTTCACACTCTTTATATTATGTACTGGGCGCATTTCACGGAAGAGTTTCACGGTTTACAGATGATTCCCTCCGTAGCTTCGCCCCACTCATCATCATTCACCCCGTGGATATGCTGTGATTTTTTTTTTGTCGAGCCTGGTGGCACACTTGACACCGCCCCGTTAAAAAGGGGACGCTAATTGTATCCATCCATACATCGTTAGAGTTGCTGTATATGCTAGGACGCGTGGACTTCCTCCGCGGCGGAAGCCGCGGCAAACCGGCCAGCGTCTGCTACGCGCCTGATATTTTGGCCGCTATTAGCCAAAGTTGTGGGAATTTGGGCAATATTTTATACTGCGTCACTGCAACATATTACCACAGCGACTCATTGCACAGAAAACGCTTTTGTTTGTTGTGAAACAGGGATTTTGTATATTTCCTTTCAGCTGGTTTGTGACCGCAATGGTCTGCACTTACGCGTCTCTCTGCACTTAACGCATTCTGCGCGCACTTCATCGTGAGAGAAGGCGCTTAATTTACTTTCGTGTTTAATGACCAACGTAAACTTGCTGCAGGAGAGAATAAAATGGAGATAACCAGGAGAACTTAGCAGACGCAGTAAATGGCTAGCTCATGCTAACGCGTTTCCACCCTTCATATCCTTTCTTTCATTTCGTGCGTTCGATTTGTTTTACAAGGCTGCCTTCCGCGCTCTGCTGTTTCAAGCCTTTTCATTCGAAGCCGTCGGCGTGGCCGCGGTACCAAAAGTAAAAAAAAAATTCTCTCGTCTCGTTCCCGTGGTATACGCGAAAATTGGCATGGAGGGGCACGAATGTATGCCTAACATGACCGATATGTCATGGCATCACTAACTTGACATGCTCGCCATTTGCGTAACGACTAACAATATTAATAATACATGTGGCGCGCAACCCGCTTTTTTCGGCCAGAAATAATTCTGACGATGTGTGGTCTGACGATTTGTCCCATTCAGGTAATAAAAACGTAGGTGGTCACCAATATCGATCTCAACATGTAAGACTTAACCATAGGATTTTGAAGAATTGACCGCTTAGGTAAAATGTATGCGAAAAAAGTACATGAAAAAAAAAACACGGTCCCTTTAGCAATTCGCCTGAGACGACTCGAAAGCGGAAGCCATCGTCTTCCTTTTAGTCAATCGATGCATCCCCCCACCCGCCCCTCTCCGAAAGCTTTCTGCACATAACGCGGTTTCGGACTGCCCTCGCATGTCCCTCAGGATAGAAGGCATTGCAGGCTCTCTGCACTTTACCTGCATTTGCATTGCCTCCGTGATCAGCCCCAGATCACGGAGGCAATGCAAAGCGACCGTATGATGTGATGACGTCATTATGACGTCACGCTGACGCCATAGTGACGTCACAGATTTTTTCGATCTGTGACGTCATGGTGACGTCATCACGTGATGATTTTGTGCATCACTCTTGTTCGCGACGAGGGACGCCGACGGTCAATGTTCGTGTTTGCAGAGGCATCTAAAGCTGCTGCCTTGAAAAAAAGTAAGACAGATCAAGGTAAATGAAATGATAACAGTGCAACATCGTGTATCACTTATATTACGAGCGATCGGCCGAAAACAAACGCGATTCTCAGCTCAGAGCAGCTGACTGCACGCGCCTGCGGGACAAAAGAGGCTTGCTTTACCCATCTGGTCATCTCTATATATTTATTAAAGAGATGACCAGACACGCTGTTTAAGTACTCCGGAGCTTCAGCACGAAATTGTGGCGCACGCTATATTGAGCTCATTGGGAAAAAGCGGAAAATTGCGGTCAGGTGCCCTGTTGACGCGCACTCAATTGCCGCGGAAACAATTGTATTAGGGGCGAAGCTCCTCTTAGTGTAACCTTGTCACGCGTCCGGCGTCAGTAGTAACTGGCAGTATCTCCCGAACAGTATAATAGATGGCGCTGTACACAATCTGTGTCGTCATCACCATTTCTCGTCTCATTTCCAAGATGGCGTTGGTCCAATAGAAGTGTGTGCAATGGTGCGCTTGTGTGAATCGCCACTAGATGGCACATATATATATATATGGATATGTGGATATGCTGTGACTATATATATACAGTAGACTCTCGTTAAACGGAACCTGAAGGGACCCAGAAAATGTGTTCCGTTTAAGTTTAAGCAGCAGTTCCGTTTAACAGATTTCCGTTTACTGAGAGTCTACTGTATATATATAGTGTTTGTCACATCTTTGATGACGTACTGGGCTATCGCTTTGATTACTGCTGGGCGAAACCACTGAAGATTTCACGGTGTAACCGTGATTGCTTCAGGAGCTTCGCCCAAGCTTTTCAGCATTCACCCGTCGATATGCTGCAATTTTTTATGTAACTACTCGTCCACATCTTTTTGTAAAGTCCCTGAACCGCACGAACGCTAACTCCTGAGAACCGTGAAAACATCTGAAGTTGAGAATGAGAGGTTTTAAACTATTTTCATTTCATATGGTGAATGCTCGAAGCAATGCACGCATCTCGCGAGAACGATTGATACTGACGTTCAGCGATCCTTGTAGACAGAAACATAACCGACGCTTGAGTGACCGCCGCTGGCTCCGAAACAACTATATATATATATATATATATATATATATATATATATATATATATATATCTGTATATTTGTAAAGCATTTACTATATGACGCCTGTTATGCAAAAACTTGTGGAATAAGGTTACTTTATCTGGCATTGCTTTTCTTTCAAATATTTGCGCACGGTGAGCCTTGTTGTACGCTACCTCGGAAGCAAAAATAAGCCAAGAGCACTGCGGTCGTATCGTCGTCTCTACTCTTTCTTTCGTTTCACTTACGTCTTCCTGGTGTGCTTAGGTGGAGCGACGGTGCGTTGAAATGAGGAGAAACCGGGGACCTCTTTCCCTTTCTTGCCTAAAGGAGGCGCGCGCGGGACGGTGGCCGCCTGGATATACCCAGCGCTAACCTGACGCTTCTAACATTCGATGTTTTAGCGATATCGCAAGACCCTTTTAGGATTGTGTGGTATTGTAATATCGTACACATAAGTTAAATATAAAGACTTAGTAGTGTTTTATGCATGACGGCTCGGCATGCGGCGTGAAACTCATAAACACCTTAGGCCTCGGCAGCACGGTGGCCTAGGCGATCGTACCTGTATTTTGTCTACAAAAGTAAATCTGCAGTTTCGTGACGCGTGTTGAACTCAGCCTTCATTTGCCCTCGAAAGATTAATTGATGTATTTGTGGTCAGCATCATATAAAGAGCAGGTATCATGCGTAAGGGGCATTTCGCATATGAGATCAAGTGACCCTACAGAATCTTTTACTACGAACCGCTTATTTGCAAATTCCGTAGACATTTGCGAGATGACGAATGCTTTAATGTAATGGAATAGAATGACTCTATTTAGGTCTTTCGGGGCATGCACTACTACGTGACGCGCCGCTCCCACGTCGGACAATAGAGGATTGAAAGAGAATGCAATAAAGTGGGCGACAGCTTGTGACCGATGGCTACGAAGCCGTTCTTTGATATATTCAAAATAAATAGACTGCAAGATATATACGTTATGGTGCGCGAAAAATTTTATCACAATATTGGCACGATCTACGAATGTTACGTATTTTTGCGTGAAAAAGCTGCTTTAGCTCAAGTATTGTATGGCGCGGCTAAACGATACGAAAGAATGTAGAATGATACGACAAGGAATTTTTCGAGAACGTCCTGGTTGAATTTAGCTGTTAGCACATATTTAAAACCACACTGTTCCAACAAATACTTTGAAAGCTGAATTGTAGAAGGTATTGTTACTCGCATACCTTCAGCAGTTGAGACAGCAAGTTGTGAGGATTTACTTTACCTAGATTGTTATCTTTCCCCCAGTTGTTCAGCCATTGCATTGTTGATTCTAGGATGCTGAAATCTTTGCTTCCTTCCCTGAGGCCTTTCTTGGGGTGCTTGCGGTTGAAGGCACCGAATAGGTTATTCATCCTTACCGTAAAATCAACTGTCCCTTTTACATGGCTTAAGCCAAGCGTTCCCTTCTGCGAGTAAAATTCTAAACCGTTTGCCACACTGAGGCGGAACCGCTGCGTTGCAAGCTTCACGCGCATTTTTTCGGTGTTGCTTGGGTTTACATGTGAGAAAGAAAGTTTGGGCTGGCGAACGTATCGACTGGCGTTTCGACTGGCGAATAACGTATGTGCTCGAATGGGGCCTCGTCTGGTTTGGCGGGTTAGTTTTAACGGGTCAGACAGTGACGTCACGGAATACGGTGTCACTCTCAATTTCTGTCATTCCCGAAAGAAGAAACTGGAAAGCAAATGGTTAGGACGCTGAAAAGGAAACGAGCACGACCATTTCACGTTTGTGCACCCAAAGCAGGACACAAAGTTCTACTTCTGCTACTGCAACAAACAGCATGTCCGTGACGAATAACGAGAGGCCCAATCAGAATGGCATATGGTGAGTTATGATGGACTGCTTGTTAAACGGACGTTGACCTTCATTACCACGCGCCAGCCAGCACGTGTAAACGTTGCAAAGACGGCTGCTTGAATCCATCCGATATGGTGCACGCACAACGACAACCCTTGAGAGGAATTTCTAACCTACCATTGTCAGATGTGTTGCTTTCTTCTGACAACCATCATTTAGTGAAACGTCAACGCCCCCCCCCCCCCCCCATTCCCTTGCTCGCCTCCGCTTTCTTTTGCAGGGAATACCTTTTCTTTTTCACTAACCCAGTTCGGGTCCGCCACGGTGGATCAGTGGCTAAGGTGCTCGACTACTGACCCAGTGATTATTACCCCAGATCGCACGGCGGCCTGACCCAGTTTGCCACGGTGGCCATATTTTTGCACGAGCTAAAATATTTTTGAAATTCGTGTTCACCTGTAACATCATTATCAGTGTTCGCAGAAGCGAAGAATATATTTCCCTCCTGTTTCCATCTTTTGGCTACTGCCACTGAATTTTCTTGATGTTGTGCATTTCCTTTCAAATCAGAGTGATATGTGCGGTTACCCCGATAAAAAAAACACGGTTGATCTCTCCGCCATAGGAATCGGAATAACACGAAAGTAAAGCGTGCCCTTACAGAAATTACTGAATGCTTACTGTACATTGATATAAGAGAGTTTGCACAATGTATATTGATGTATGGCACCGTTTAACGTGTATGCACCCACTTTGATGATTGGTGGTACATCTCCATCCCGACGACTAACGTCCATGTTAAATGAATAAACAAGCCCTTGTGGGTAGCTGTAGTAGTTAACGGTGAAAGCGTAATCAGAGAACGAGGTGTGATAGCCAGAAGAGCGTCGCATATTGGACGCAGAACTTGGTCGCCATCCCGCGCCATGTTAAAATGTGATTGAACACCACGGCCGGACTAGAGGGAAACGCAAAGCGCGTCGTGCCGCCCCGGTAGCCCGGCCACGATTTTTCTCAGGGCAAGCGCGTGAGCATGGAACGCGGTGTTACAGCCAGGTGAGGCAGGCGCGCGTCGCAGAGCTATTTTTAGTTTGTATTAGCGCTATGCTGAGCGAGGCAGACGCTTTTACGACGCTTGGGCAAAGGTTGCCACCTCGCGGTGTGTTAAGGCATTGACAAAATTCAACTTCTATTGAAAACGCGCCGAATGGGACGGACGCGAAAACGCGTTGCAAGTGCTTGTCGCGGAGGCCACATCAATGACGAATTAGTTTACCTTACCACTCCCAGAGGTCAACACCACCAGCCGACCGGGAGAGTGGTAGATATAAAAGGCGCGTTCATAAAGCCTCCAGAGTCTGTGGCCGTGGCGCAGTGGATAGCGTGCCCGGCATCTGTTGTTGCGGACCGAGAGGTCGTGCATTCGATGCCCGTTGACGGTACCTTTTCTTTGCTATCTGATTGTGTATATTTTTTCGACGTCATTTCCGTGACGGAAATACGTCACTCAAACCTTGGTGGACCCCGGCATAAAACACTATCCTGTTAAAAACGAACGGCCAGCAGTTGAAGAGTTGTCGCAAATGCAGCTTTGTAAGCGATGCGGCCCCCGTTGAAGCGGCTGACCTGAAGCTCGATACACCCAGTGCAGCCTGTCGGAAAAAATTCCAAGCGCGTCTCCGTGTTCGGCGGGGAGGCTGCGCGGCGGAGGCGGAGCGTCGGTACACCTAACCTATTCAAACACCATGACTTTGTCATAATAAAGAGCTAGCGGAGACTGAGAAATTGTCGATTAGAGCGGTGTACATATGGCTAGCAATCCACTGGCGAACAAGAGAAAAAAGCTCGTAGTGTGAAGCGGTCACTGCGCGTAAACGTTTCAGCTGATTGAGCGTGCAATTTACTCTTTTAGGTCCGAAATATCTTATGGCGGAGTTCAATCTGGTGGTGGTGGTGGTGGTGTGCGGTGTGACCACCCTTACTGCGCATGCGCATACCCTCTCCACTTACCCGCTCCCCTCCCCCTCTCCTTCCCCCTCTCCGATTTCCCTCTACCCTCCCCCTTTCCACTCTTCCTCTGAAACGCGGGCTAGACATGCCGAAATTCTCTCCTGCGCAACGCCGCGATGAGCACGAGCGCATGCGCGTCCCCTCCCCCCTCTCTCTCTCTCTCTCTCTCTCTCCTACGCTGCCCCCCTCTCGCACGCCTGGCGACCGCGTGCCCCGCTCGCCCTGTGAGAATTAACGGCCAGGCTAGAGAGAAGACAACACGCGCGTAGCGTTCCTCTTCGCGTTCCACGACGCGAGTTAGGTAGCATGCCCAAAGAGCGCCAACGGAATGCGATCGTGCAAGTGCTCCGGCTTCGCCTCGCCTCATGGTCCCCTTCAGCGGTAAATGGTGTAATTTTTTATTACTCTTAATTCTTGCATGCGTGATGATATTCCCGATTACCCGTGACAACAAATTATTTTCGTTCTTCCCTTGTGCGTGTTCGTTTTGCGCGTTTTTACGCACGCAGCAACGTTCTCGAACTCTATCGCCGGAACTAGGCCAGGCTGTTGCCGATTGACACAGAAAGCTACAGCGCGCAGCAGACGCCCTTCCGCGCGCTTCCCGAACGCGGAAAGTCCACGGGTCCGGCGCAGCAGCGGCGCGGCGCGGGAGTTCACGGCAAAAGGCCCACGCGAGAGCCGGCGCTTTGGACGGTCCCCCTATTCTAGGTCACTCTACCATTGCTAAAGGGAGGAACGTTCCTCCATTTAGAGAGGAACATTGGGGTCATCGCCGTTTCTCCCTTAATAGAGAGAGGGTCACTCCAATTTTTTAAGAGTGTACTTGTTACTATTTCGTAACTGCAACGGGTAACCTACTTACGTCAACATTTTTCGATAACGTGAGGTGTCACGTTACTCGCTACATTTTACTTCAATTATCCCGGGAGTCTTACACTAAACACCGTCTCGTAAGCGCCACAATCCCAGAGCTATTACGTCGCAGCGGCGGACTACTATGGGCCTGCCAGATGCTGGCAATAGGAGTATCGTCTAATTCGTCCGTCGAGCGCCTATTCACCGCATGCAGTCGCGGACGTATTCACTAAGAAGCGAGGCATGCTGTCCCACGACAGTTTAGAAGTAGAGTTGTCACTTAAACGGGTGGTATCATCAAATTTGTGGTTTGCGCGTTCTTTGTCGCAAACGTTTATTATCGCTCCAGGAAACATGATACCCGCTCCAAGATTGACGCAAGCGCGCTAAATAATTGAATACCGCCTTATCTACGTGAGCAACTTTCGGTTTCGGTTTGTTGGCGCTGAGTTGGACGCTGACATCACTGTGTAGGAAATCATGAACACGTGGACTCAGAAAGCTGTGACGCACGCACAGCTGTACCGTCTGCTCTCGCGCACACACGCGAGCAACCGTCCAGATGCCTTCAGCACGCTCTAAAATTCTGTAATAGACAATGTTACCGTGTACGGCATCCCGGTATACGCAGACATATTTCCGGAGCACCAGGTCACCGGACAATCGTATCGATGTTTTGTGACGCTTCGTGCAACTAGAGTGCACTAGATAGGGGTAGTGGGGCGAGGGAGAGCTGGCGGCAATGGCGCGCAGTGAAGCTCAAAGTACGGAAATTTTAACCTGCCGCGTGGTGGCGTTGCTGTGCCTTTCACCTGGCACTGGCGGCGCGCATGCCGGGCGCGGTCATTTGGAATGTTTGGCGCGCCTCGACATGTTCTGCTGAACTTCTTCGCGTTAGCGTCTTCAATTGGGCTGGTTGGTACATACTGAATTTTGAACGAAGAAACAGCGCTAGAACAGGTTTAAGACGAGAGGACACAAACACGGCGCTGACTAACAACCATATTCTATTGCGTTTGCACGTCGATATACGCAGGGGAAAACACAATCAGTATACACATCGGGGACCGTGAGCAGTCATCTGGTAGATCACTGTAGGAAATGTGATTGCGAACCAGTTTTTAAAGATTGTGAAGTTCTAGGCACTTATGTAGAGCAACGCCAACGTGAAATCTTTGAGGCTTTTTGCATCCAGATAAGTGGAGACTGTTGTGTCAGCGCAGCTTCGCTATAACTTCGCAAAAATAAAATGTATCTTTGAAAACGCTGATTTGGCAATGTTACAGCGCTATCTTGTTCCCCGATGTTTATACTGATTGTGTTTTCCCCGGTGTATATTGACGTGCAAACGCAATAAAATATGGTTGTTGGTCAGCGCCGTGTTTGTGTCCTCGTCTTCGTGCTGTTCTAGCGCTGTTTCTTCGTTCAATATTCTTCGCGTTATCGCGAAGGCCTGCTTCCCCCACTGCTGCAGACCTAGTTAAGTTTCTCGATTACCTGGGCAAATGGGAAGCCTGCAGCCCTGGAAAGACGGGATTTCTAAGTGACTCCACGGTGACGGGACTGAGAGTCACCATTGCCAGCACTCTCTCATTACTTCAATACCTTACAGAATCACTTGGATTCAAGTACATATTGACTTCGCGTCTCAGTACAGACCCCATAGAGCACCACTTCGGTATTGTTCGATAGTCCAGTGGCTGTAACGCTCACCCGTCGCCAGAGTAGTTTCTGATCACTGCGAACTGCCTTTCATTCTACAACATTGCCAGAAGTGTTGGTGGTGCCAATGCAACTCCCGACATCGTCAGTTCACTGCTTAATGAGCACGACAGGACACACCAAAGAAAATCGATGACCTGCTCGTGCAAGGCAAGTTGTGAAGCACAGAAATGCTTGGTTTCAACCCCAGCTCCTTAAGCAGTCACCACTTGCCTTTAGTTGTGGAAAAGAGTGACTCACGACTGGTCTACTACATGGCGGGCTATGTAGCCAGGAGATGTGTTTTGAAGCTTGGCTGTTCATCATGCAGGGACCTTCTTATAAATCTAAGTGAGGCAGTAGAGAATCGGCTCCCGTCAGGGTTCACAGAGCAGTGTGACTGGGGCGGTCTTCTATATCTATCAAAGGAGCTTTACATTTTCATCTCTACACTTGAGGACCTATTCACAGAATGTTTTAGTGTCAGCGAGCTTCACACAAACAGCATATCCAATGTTGTGACCCTTGTGAGCAAGAACTTTCTTCCTTCCAACACCGTGGGCAGCACATTTCACAGTGAATAATGATAATATGCGGGGTTTAGCGTCCCAAAACCACGATATGATTATGAGAGACGTCGTAGTGGCGGGCTTCAGAAATTTCGACCACCTGGGGTTCTTTAACGTGCACCTAAATCTGTGTACACGGGCCTCAAACATTTTCGCCACAATTCACAGTGAGGAAATTAGTCTCAAAGTTGTTTCTTTTTATGTTCTTACGCGCCTGCACTTTTTTGGTTAAAGGCCTGAACAGTGCTAACAGCACTAAGCGTCAGAGGGCCAAGCACCTTAAACTGAGCAGGACAACTTAGATGAAAATTATGCGCAAATTCATGACCCTTCAACTCGCTCCCGTGCAATTGTTGCCGATGTATCCTGTTGTAAATAAAATGCACCTGCTTGTTTTCAAATGCAATAAGCAGTTTTGGCAGACTGAATTGTTAAAATGTACGGGGATTCACTTCGAGGACTGGATAAGAGCGCAGGCGCATCAATAGGTTGGTAGGCGGCCGGCCCAGCGCGCTTGCGGCGCCCAGGTGAAAGTCGCAGTGGCGCCATCTCCCGTCGTCGATGCAAGTGGCCTCACCGGAGAGCTCGCCCTCACCCCACTACCCCTATCTAGTACACTCTAGTGCAACCATGATTCTATAAATGTGCGTTTCATTGTTTTCCGAGTGAGCGTGACGAAAAAATGTTTGAAAGGTCAACGCATTCGAAACTGCGCCGCTGCCGAAAATTTACATCAGCAGAGAAGTAGAATACATTAGGTCTCTGAAACAGCAATTCTGTACTTCTCTTGTTCACCTTAGCGCCGCCAGGTGGCCCAACCTATCCGGCCCCTCGCGTTTACTGCTAGGGCAACCCGGTATGCTAAACCAAAGTGGGTGAAGGAACTAAACTTCTCTGATGTCGCCTTCGCAAGTTCGCGTGGTGATGCAAAGCACTTTGCGAAATGCGAGCAAGTTTGGCTACTACGGCAACAAGCTCAGAAAAAATGAGTAGTTCGCAGCCGATGCTCTCTTGGTTTGCTTGGTCCAGTGGAGCTGTGGGTCACCGCTCATTTCACGCCCCTCTAATGTGGTCTGACATCACTAAAGCTTTCGTTACGCTTCCTACGCAGTGACTTTGGTGTCAGTAGCGCTAGCGATGGGTCTCGATCGCGAGAATGAGCATTTAGGCACACTTTGAAAGCGAGATAAAAAATATTCTAAAGGTTTGCTGCGTCCAACACTTCGTGCTGAGTGTCCTTGCATACAGAGGAACCCTGCAGCAGGCTTTCCAAAGCCTGAAAATTTGTTGTCACCACCCCTATAACTTCGAGAAGTTCTAGTGGTCAGCAAGTTGTCCCTGCAATACTATAGCGCTGTTTATCAGTTCTGTGAAAAACATAAAATTTGCTTCTGTCTGTTTCTAACTGCGTGTATACGTTTCATGTTGTTGAATTCCTGAACGATCGAGGGTGACCTTGAACGCCTTCGCATAAACACTCGCAACTTTTGCGGGGATAATATTGCTTAAAGGGGCAAAAATGATTTATTCCGCCAATATTTTTTTTCCGGCACTGTCCAATTTAAGGGTTTCTTTATAACTTAAATATTCGTACTCTAGCAGAAGCACGCTTTCCAAATTACTTCATATTTGCTGCGAGTTCATTCATGTTTTCTTTTCGGAGAGCATTGATGATGAAACCTCCTTTTCTCTTTACTGCCACTTTCAGAAATAGCTGTACCATGTCCCACGAAGTTATAGAGTATTTATTTGAATCTAAGCCGATGTAAGCCGATGTCTTTTTTTCGAAAAAGAAAACGATGTGAGGAAGTGAGGGGGGAGGGGGGTCGGCTTAGATACGAGTAAAATGAATAAGTTTTGTTTTTCCTGGCCTTGCGAATTTCGGGGGTCGGCTTAGATGCGCGGCCGGCCTAGATTCGAGTAAATACGGTAAGTCATCACATGCAACTCTACAGTAAACAATAGGCCACTATAATATTGCTAAAGTCTCCCACACTTGTGCAAAACTTTTAGTTATATCTGTAATTTAGCTAAAATCGTGTTGGTTAGAGGACTGATGTGAAATATAAATATGAGGTTTACTAAATTGTCACTCTGGATGCTGCAGCGAGGGCGCACTGACCCTTGAGTAACGGCAGAGCGTTACATTTTTTCGGCCACAGTAGGGCCGCCGGTTTACCTTCCACGGGTAGACAGATCGGCGTGAACGATGAATTCGAAAACACCTAGACCGACGGTAGCTTCTTCTGACGGCGGCGGATTGTCGTACATGTGTCAGCAATCGTGCTGGAAGGGCACGATACGATTTCTGCACGGAAGACAGAATTCACTTCAATATGTGACCCCCCTCAGTCGCTGCTACAGTAGTGTTGGTAGTGCTCCGAATGGAGTGATATTTCTGAACTCGCCCTGTCAGGCCTAATGCCTAAGGCTAGCATGCGAGGGCTATCAGTCAGCTGCTGCCTCGTGCAAAGATCGCGTGCCATGTGACGCCTTCGAACAAAAAATAAAAGCTATCCACACTCGCCACCTCGGCGCTGGCTAACACTTGTAGGGCTTACACATGTAGAAATACCGAACAAAATGGACGGGGAACCGCCTTCCGTAGTAAGTGAATCGGTAGAGCGTTGGACGCGTAATTCGGAAGTCTTGCGTTTGGCTCGAAACTACGGAAAGTGGGATTTTTCTTTCAATTTAACGGGGCATACATAACTAGGAATGAACAATTTATTGCAATCTTTAAACAAAAACAACACATATATTTTTGTTTTTAAGTGGATTTATCTTATTTAATTTTCGGTGAAGTGAATACGCAAATAAACATTGACTGCGCCCCACATTTCTTGCGAGAAACGCCTGAACCCCTCAACAGCCGCACAAAACTGCCGTGTTGCAGCGCGACAACTCCAATGAGTCGATGGAGTTGACAATCGACTCAATGGCCTTTCAAAAGTAACCGTGTGACACAGGTATTAAGTCAGAATAGCTGCATGGCCGACAGCACTTTACCACTATGACAATGTTTGACGTGTACGCGCTTATTTTTAGTCCAGGTACCGTATAAAAAGGTAACACTTCAGCTTGGGAGTAATCGCGCTTTTTTAACGTACAGAAGCTCAACTGAATACACCACAAACACAGGGCGCAGACTAATTACTGATCTATTTCCAGACGTTTCCGTCACATGCTATCATGATGCTGATTCATTTAGGTGTCTCAAGGAATCACGTGGCACCAAACAAATTTCTTTGCTTCACCTTAACGCACGAAGTTTAAGAAACAAGCATGATTCTGTTAACCTATTTTTAGACTCCTTAGATCATTAATTCCACGTGTTAGCATTCACCGAAACATGGTTCTCCAGTGACTGCGCTGTTGTGAATTTTTCAGGATGCAACTGCATATGAGTGTCGCGATCTAACAAAAGAGGAGGTGGCGTTGCAATATACCTTAAAGCCGATTTAATTATGAAGTTTTTCCGGAATACTCATTCATGGATGTTCACCACGAATGTTTGCTTGTTAAATGCCTCAACACAATGCTGGTAGTTCTTTATAGGCCTCGAAACGGTTCTGTAACCTCATTTATTGAATTTCTGGAACGTAGTTTAGAGCACTGTTTCTACGTTGGTCCACCTACCATACTTAGTGGAGATCTTAACATTAACTTCCTCTCCATGGAGCCATCTTACAAAAGCTACTTGATGTTTTTCTTTCTTTTGGTTGTCGCAGTGTTATTGACATACCAACAAGGATAGCAAACATGTCTGAAACTTTACTAGACTGTTGTTTTACAAACAATGAAATTGATCAATCTGATGCCGGAGTGTTATTATCAGACATAAGTGATCATTTTCCGTTCTTTCTCTTGTTTACGCCCTACATGGCCAACGCAACCAACGCAAAGAACACCCACCTATTCTGCTTGAGAAGATATAGATTGATTATCTTAGGCATTTGGTTGAAGGATCTATCTGGGAGTCTATAATGCAGATAAACGACCCTACCGTCTCCTATTTAAAGAACTTAATTGTACTTCATTTCTCCTAGAACAACTTAAAAAGCGCTAAAAATCCAGAAAACCGTGCATTGATGCCTCTTTACTGAAGAGAATAAAAACACGTAATAAACTGTTTGCATCATTTATAGAAACAAAGAACCTTGATCAGTTAGCTGAGTACAAAAAATGAGAGATAAATTAACATCTGACATCAAACGCGCACGTAACTTGTATTACAAGACTAGGTTTGCTAGCATTTCTAACGATTCCAGGAAAGTGTGGAAATGCGCAAATGAATTACGGAACAAGAACGAGAGAGAAGCAATATCGGAAATAATAATTGAGGGCGTACTATATTCAGGTAGTTCGCTGGAAAACAAATTTAATGAGCATTTTTTAAAGGCAGGTGTTTGCACGTCATCGACGTCCGATAGCTGTACATCTTACATCACAGTTCAGACTCAACAATTTTTATGTCGCCTACTACAGCGCAAGAAATATTTGGCTTGTTAAAAAAATTAAAAAAACAGCAGTGCCTGCGGTGTAGACGAAATAAAGACAGTGCCTCTTAAAGCAGTCGCCCATGTTATCTGTTTAACGCTATCGAACAAATGTAATCTTATTCTAAGCTCTGGAATTTTCCCCAACCAACTGAACATTGCAAGGGTAACAGTTATTCTCAAAGGAGGAGATAAAAGCGATCTTGGTAACTACAGGCTAATATCTGTTTTATTTATGCTTTCTAAGGTTATAGAAGAAACAATAAACTCCAGACTTACTCATTTCTTTCAGAAAAAGAACATTATCGTTAAAAATGAATATGGCTTCCGAAAGAAAAAATCCACGGAAATGGCATTACTCGATATTAAAGACAAAATAGTTGACAATATAGAAAACAAGTTACTCACAGTAGGGCTCTTTCTTGACATTAAGAAAGCCTTCGATTCCGTTCAACACGATGTTTTACTGCTCAAACTATCTAGATACGGTGTTAGAGGAACAGCTCTAGACATCGTCAAAAGTTACCTAGAAAACCGTTTGCAATATACTAACATTGGCAATGCTAAATCTGAATTCGGTGAAATTACATGCGTATTGCCGCAAGGGTAAATCCTTGCCCGCTCTTACTTATATACTTTATTGACGTAGAAAACATACCCCTCACACCCGTCATTATTTTATACGCCGATGACACCAATGGGCCAGATATTGACGACCTTAAGTTAAAAGTCAATCTATGGTTACAAAGCCTATCTACCTGTCTTAGGGCCAACAGGTTAAATCTGCACGCTCAAAATAGAAAGTTTACTGTATGTGCACCCCGTAACAAGACATACATTAGCAAAAAGGTTATTAGTAGGGGTGTGCGAATATCAAATTTTTCGAATACGAATCGAATACGAATATACACCTTCGAATATCGAATCGAATATCGAATATCAAAGGAAAAATGCCTCCACAGTAACAATATTTTATTTAACATGTAGCTATTTGAAAAAAAAAAAACATTAACAACCTGACTGGCAACACAACATACACTGCTATCTCCAGAACACAATGTCCAGGCTAGCACAATGCACATCACAACACAAGCAAATATCACGGCACAATGAAACTAATGACTAGATGTTATGATTAAGAAATATGAGTTGCTCCACATGATCAGGCAGCAGGCGCTCCCTTCTAAAAGAGACAGCTACCCCCCCCCCCCCCCCGCCACTGAAATGGCACGCTCGCTTGGAACAGAAGTGGCTGGTATAGGGAGGTACATGGGGCAAAGCTTTGCCAGACTGGGGTATCTGAAGGTGCCTACAGTCCGCCACCAGTCACATGGGTCACTGTCTTTCTTCAGAAGTGGTCTCGCATAGTGAACGAGTGGTAGTGTGGCACGTTACCGCCGCATAATATTGAAAATGTACGGTTACGTGATCGCCAACAGCGCTGCACGTTGGAGACGCACCAGCAATAAATCGTACGTATTGGGGCGTTCGTCACAGGCAGATATCGTGCCTCCGTGTACTTACGATGTTTATCGCTCCTCTCGGCAACGTTTTTAGCTACACGAACGCAGCAGAAATGTGGAAGACAAGTTATTTTATGCATGATAATCGAATCGCATATTCGAATTCTTCGAATATTCGAAGTCATCGAATATTCGAAACTTTTCGAATACACAATTTTCGAACCGAATACGAATATTTCGCATGTAATATTCGACGAATATTCGAAACTTTCGAATATTCGCACACCCCTAGTTATTAGCTTTCAGGGACACCCTATTGATCGCGTTAAGTCTCACAAATTCCTCGGTGTCTTCGTTCACGAATATTTAGAATGGTCTGTTCATATCATTTACTTACGACAAAACATCTCTCGAGCAGTTGGCACACACTGCACTTTACGTCATTTACTACCAGTATGGCTGAAAAGACAGATTTACTACACAACAATACATTCGCACCTTCACTATTGCCTTCTTATACGGGGAACAACGACAAAAACGAACCTCAGCTACTTATACCTATTACAAAAACGAGCTGTGCGATTAATTGACCTTTTGCCCTCCCGTTCACGCGCAACGCCATTTTTTGAAAAGCATGGACTGCTAGTAATTAATAAAATCCGACATAAAAAATTAGCAACGATCATATATCACGAAGTTAAATCTAACCTAACTGAATTTTTAGGGAAGTTTCTCGAGCGGGACCACAGCCACAATTTACGACACATCAGCTTCAAGAAAGATATGCTTCGTACTAACTACGGTACACAAAAATTAACTTTAAAAATTCCCCACTTCCTTAACGAGGCCCCTACCGTGATCACATTAATTGAAGAAAGCTCCTCCATTCATGTCTTAAAAAAAAGATACACGCCTTCCTTCTAAAAATCCAAACAGACGTTCACACTACTTTCGATTCCTCTTCCTATGTTATGTAACCTGCATATGCTGCATATGCATTTTTTTCCTGGTTATTGTGTATAACTTTCTCTCTTATCCATATTTATTGTGAATTACGTGTGTTACGTGAATTATGAATTACGTATGTTATTCATAATTATGTACATATTCTTGCGTCTAGCCGCTTGATTTGTGGAAAAAAACGCGATGCTTGATTGCACCCTATGTCCTCATTTGTTATGTCATGTATAACTGGTTTTTCGTGTGTGTACGCTGGTGAACGGCGCTTTGTCAGGCTTTCTTTGCCTTTAGGCCGATCCCCTAGGCAACTATGTATACTGGTTGTATGAAATAAATATGGTATAAGTGTGGTTTCTAGAACCGCATATGGACAATATATATATATATATATATATATATATATATATATATATATATATATATATATACGCAAAGGAAAGCATCCCAAGGACCTGAGGCAAGATACAAAAACTCACTGGACATGCACATGGTAATAGTTCGGTAGTTTTTATGAAAATAATTTCTTTTGAGGATAGAATAACGGATGGTGCGCTGATACAATCCTCGGCACGTGCCTGCGTCATCACATAAGATTCCGTTATGACTCGATATAAGATTCCGTTATTGCCTCAGGTTCTTGCGATGCTTTCCTTTGCGTATGTGTGTGACGGAAACGTCTGGAAATAAATCAGTTGATAGTCTGCGCTCTGTGTTTGTGGTGTATTCAGTTAAGTTCCTGTACGTTAAAAAAGCGCGATTACTCCCAAGGTCTACAACCAACTAGCCCCTATAGCTGCTCTTAACAGTTCAGCATAGCGCTTCTTAGATCGATTACCTGTGTAACAGTAATGAACAAAAGTGCTGTTATTTATGGGACAAAAAGTATATATATTCTTTTTCGGGCGAATGATGTCGTTTGCCTTCCATCAATCAGTAATAACACCACACACGACCTCAAGATATTGTAAAAGAAAATATGGGTATTGCGTGAAACTGCCACGATATGATTGTAAGGCATACCGTCTGGATTAATTTTTACCATCTGCGTTCTTTGACGCGGACCTATATCAATGTAGACGGCTGTTTTTCTGCACATTTGATTTCACCCCAAGTCAATATAGCGCCCGGCACCTCAGTTTTATCACTTTCGTGTCATTCCGGATACTGTTCTTTTTAAGAGTCTATTCAAGAACCGAACTGTCAGCCTTTGCTTGACGGAAACATTTCTCTATAGTGGGCTCAGGACCGTATAATAAAAGGACATCTTAAGCACAACTAAAGCTCTTCGCATAGCCGATAAACGACAGTCACGCAATTATACACCTAACAACATTGACGCGCAAGTCCATGGCTTAGAGCCTTGTGTTTGTTTACCACTGAGTTGCTGAAACGCTGCATTCAAACAATATTTAATAGTCTTCATGCTTAAGACGACCCCGAGTGCACTTTGCAATGTGCTTGAACCAAAAACGGCACCCACACTGAAATGATTCTGGCCAACGTAGGGCACGAGTACCACCCAGCAATATCGACAACTGAACTCCTTGGTCTTGTTGCATTGCATGTGCAACCCTTCTGTCCATCACGACGGGCATACGTACAGGCAGTTAAGATTGTGTTAACACAACGGGCAAACTGGCCTTTGAAAACGTACATGATACAATCGCGCACGCAAACACGCCGCGGCTAGCAGACGACGCAGGGAGCCATCCACACTAGGCGTGGTTCTGCCAGTAGCCGCCAGGCGGTGACTCCGCGCGATACAGCGGCGAATAGAGACTGTGTTTAAACACTTTTTTTAAAGCCAGAGCCATAGGTGCCTATGTTGGCGGTGACAATGGCGACGACCCTGAGCGGAAGCGAGCGAAATGAGCTCTGATCCACAATAACCCTCGGCGCTGCTCCGAAAAGAGCACAGTTGGAGCACGAAACCTGCCCACGCATTCTACATGCCGGTCAGGTGTTCTGCCACGGAGCCACTCCAGTGCTTGAAACTGCTTTGGAAAAAGACCTTTGTCACATAGGGCGGAGAGTCACCTTAGCA
Source organism: Rhipicephalus sanguineus (assembly GCF_013339695.2). NCBI lineage: Eukaryota > Metazoa > Arthropoda > Arachnida > Ixodida > Ixodidae > Rhipicephalus > Rhipicephalus sanguineus. The sequence goes on from NC_051177.1 coordinate 222,950,097, forward strand.
GGCGTAATGTTTACGGCAGAAACGCAGTTTGTACCAGGTGTCAGATCACGTGAGTGATCTGACATAATGATTGAATCATGTAAAATTTCTGCCTTCAATCTTCATCATCCACAGCATTATCAAGAAAGTGCGCAGCTACGTATTTGCGCGCATTACCTCATAGACTTGGAGTGGATACTTCGCTAAAGTCTATCATTGAAAAAGGCACGCAAGGACAAAAGTGCTCGCGTGAGGGCCCACTTAGTGCCGAGCACATGTATTTGCTCATTGCGGCTGATTTGCCTCACACGAGCACAGCCAGGCGTTCGCCTTGTGTTACAGGAGTAACAATGGCCGAATCTTTACCTTCTTACGCAAAATGTTTTACTTTCTTACTCCAGAGGGCATTTTTTGTGCTTATATTTGGCGAAAACGTGTGTTTTTCAAAAAATTGGTGTGCATTGGCATCGCGTACAGTAGTTCACTAAGCGGCCGCCTCCCAACGTTGCCGTGACCTGCGGATAGAGCTCTTTCAATCTGACAGTAATGATTCGGTGCTTCGCCAATGCTGTTTTCTTGACCTCACACGTAGACGAAAAACAATATTGGACCTGGTGTGTCTGTTCTAGTCGGCGCTGCTTATCGCACGGTGACAGGTTTGAGCAGATGCGAACATACTGTCACGTGCGTTTCTTATTATCGCTTTTGTGCATTCGGTTTTCGCCCACAAAGACTGTCAGCAACGGTCAGCGCAAACCGCGCCTCATTGTTCGAGATGCTTCACGATTATTGTTGACCGCTTTGTTAAGATTGCGCGCCGCACGCGAATGTTCCAGCTTTGTCGAGAGATAACGCCGCCACCAGCGATATTGCTGGAAAGTTCGATGGCGCCTGTATAAAAGCCGACGCGCTTGACCGCTTGTCAGTTGATCGACGGTCGATGCTATGTCCGCCGCTATCAGTGTATTGCTGTACTTTGACTTTCAGTTTCTCGGCCACAAGTTCGGCCAAATAAGGAGATTAATCTCGTACGTGTTCACTGCTGCCTTCGTCGACGTCACGACCACGTGACCACGTGACAAAGCGTCGAGGCAAGGACAGTCACGCCGTTACATCCTTCTGAATGTAACGGCGCTCGTCGCAAAGTTTGTGAGGAGCTCTTCTGCCTGTTTAGCTCGAGCACTAACTGCTCGAACACCTCTCGCAAAAGAGACGCCTTGCAAAGCAATAGCGTAATCATCTGCTCCACGATCACACATTTCTATTCAATTTTTACGTTACACTAGGCATTGGAAAAGTAGCCAAGGCCAAATTTGTCCCGCCAACAGCCCGAAAAAGTAGCAAAATCTAGCAACTCTGGCAGCCTTGTCTATAGCAGGACGAGCTCCCTTGCGGTTTTTATTACCGGAAATAGCAAGCCTGGAGCGCAATGAGGCGGCAGGGTATGTGTAGCGCATTAAAAGAGCAATATTCGTAAGCGCGTAAAGCACTTTTACGTTCGAATAGCATGCACTACGCCTTTCACGAGGGTGCACATCCTACGAGAACTGGTATAGCGCATTACGGGGAAGAAGAAACGGCCGAGCAGACCGACACAAGAGGACAGAGCGCTACAAGAGGTAGCGCTCTGTCCTCTTGTGTCGGTCTGCTCGGCCGTTTCTTCTTCCCCGTAATGCGCTATACCAGTTCAAGTACGACGAACCAACTCGCCCAATCTTCAACACTTGTGCACATCCTACGAACAGCCGGGCCATGCACCAACAACTCACTGCTTTTTCTTGGTAAAAAAGCGACTATGTGCCCATATATTTCTGATTTTTTAAATCCATGTGCCGGCGCCTGCACGGGTACCAGCAGTAATATGAAGAAAGAAATAGAAACCGCATTGCAGACGAAACACCGTAATTTACACCAAGCCTTACGGTGGCTTTCCCAAAGGAGAATTTCAATGAAACACTAGCGCCCTAATTTAAGCAAAAAAGTAGACGATGCGAAACGACTGATTAGTGCGCGTACTACTCTGTCTCACTCATTTAAAAATCTTCGAAGGTTTATGCCCCGAAAGGCCAACTAAAAACAAGACCCACTGGAAAAGACGGGCCTAGGCGGGGGCTACTTGGTCGTGCCAACTTATCCTGCGTTTTGTACCGAGCTGGTCCGAGCTGCGTGCCGAGCTGTGTTCTACCGAGCTACCTTCAAGAAAGCAATGCGTGAACAGCAGAGTACTCATAATGGCTAAGCAGCTGAGTGACCAAAAATACGGCTCTTGAGCCCAACCGATGCGTCTGACGCCTAGAACAACAGACAGTTGAGCTTACCACTACCGCGTTTGCGTTGTCCGGTTTGTTTGTCTGTCTGCATGTGGACACCTTGCATTCTTTCACCATGCCTCTGACGCGCCCGCATGTTCTCATTGTTCACTACGGAAGCAATAATATCTGGGGTTTAACGTCCCAAAACCACGATATGATTATGAGAGACGCCGTAGTGGAGGGTTCCGGAAATTTCGACCACCTGGGGTTCTTTAACGTGCACCTAAATCTAAGTACACGGGCCTCAAACTCACTACGGAAGCAGTGTAGCCCAATTTGCCACCGCGCCTGCAGCGTTCTTCGTCACTCCATTCGAGAAACACGCACTGAAATGCATAAGTGCTTCGTAAGAGGCATTAAGCAGAAAAGGCAGACTCGGGACGTTGCAAACAGAATGGCCAACAGAAGTGACGCCAAGTTCAGCATTGCTTGGAAGGTGCGCATTGCACCTACGTTATACTTGTTGTTGAACGACTGTGACACAAATTTCTGCGTTACGCAAGTCGCAATTTTACTTCAGTATGAAAATCCCGCAATACACGCACTGCCATTTGCATCTCGCAGAAGTTCAGCTTCGCTGCGGAATCTTCTGCTTTGACGCAGGCCGACCTCTAACAGACGCCCTCTTTCTGATACTAATCAAATATCCTGACCGCATAAACCACGCCGTTCGAGAAAATAACAACACAAAACATTTTGTTGTTCAGGCTCGCTGTGCTGATTCTCCATGCATGCTCAGCACTTTCCAAGCTGCTTTTCGCTGTACCCCATTTAAGCTAGTGGCAAAGGCTTACTTCTACAATGAATATTGAAAAGAACGTTGCACTTACAGCTACCGGTATCCGGCACGCAATGATTGCTGAGCTTAAGCGGGAGCAGTGCGACAGCAGCGAGTGCTGGCAGTGAACGCGACTGCCGCGAGACGAGCTTGCTCTGCTATCTCCCCTCGCAAAGGAAAACAGATAGGAAACTTGCGAGGAGAGGGGCCTGATAACACAGACTCAAGCAAAGCGCTGGGAAGCCGCCACTACGGCGCAGCAACGTGTCCGCGCGCACGCAAAGAATGCTTGGCGGCTCCTTCGGCTGGTGTTTACCGTCAAACTGGTTCTCGTATTTACTGTGGATATCACTAAGTGCGCACAGCGACAGGCACACGATCTGCCAATAACGTAATCATATTCAAGCACGCGTGTGGCTCGCTGTATCGTTGGCTTTGTTGACGCAACCGGAGGTGTCGCGACCGCTCCGGAAGCCGCAGCGAATATGCTATCTTACTGCAAAGATCGTTAATGACATGTGGGTGTACGCTTATCCAGGATGATTTTCATGAAAAGTGTTTGTCGCCCAATGTTGTATTTTGCCTGAGCGGATAGCCGGGCGGCACGTCACATTGCGTAATACGTAGAAGTATAAGCAGTCCCGGTGCACCGAACTACGTCAACGCCTGATTTGGGTTGGCCCTACGGAAAGAGAGTACGATGTACACGGGCGATGGAGAGAGACGCGGACAGTGCGGCATCTCGGATGTTTCGCATTTGTTTTCAAGCAGTCGTAGCCTAGATGGTCATAAATAGCTGCTGGAGTCATCCGTGATGCAGTCAAGAACCACTCTTTTTTCTTCAACTGTTATCTTCGTTTTCTCTCTTCGCTCTATCTTTTCTATGTCTTTTTTGTCTCTGTCTATTTCTTTATTTCACTCTCCATATAGTTCTTTGCCTTTGTCGCTCCCACTATCTTTATTCCCGTTGTTTCTCTATTTCTCGCTACTTCTTTCTTTTTATCTTTCGCTCGTTTTCATTGATTCTCTCTCTTTCTGTGTTTCTGTTTGTCTTTCTATGCTATGCTTTCCCGTTTTCCTCTCCCTCACCCTCACATCTCTCATCCTAACTTCCCTTTCCCACCTTCATGCTATAATATACGATACAAGGCTGTGTTTTGCTCAGCTAGAGTGCCTGGATAGCCGAGTGGTCACGATCCTCGTCTTCGGGTCATGGGTACGCGGGTTCTAATCCTGCTTTTTCAAGAAATTTCTTTCGCCAAAAGTTTTTTCTTTCTCTCTCTTTTTAGTAGTTCTTACGCCCATCCGAGTTGTTGCATGTCATGCCAGACAAAGTGGCGCAACGGGAGAGCGCGCGCCGCGTGCTCGGGGAGCGAATCAGAAGATGAAGAAGAGGACAAAAAGAGCGCGTGCCGGCCGAGTTCTTGCGTTGCATGCACTAGACAGCTACCTGCCATTCATGATGATGATAGTTTATGCGAACACTTAGCTGCATAACGAAAAGCATAACAGCTCCGATATCAAAAGAAACGCACGGCGCACAAACACCACCAGTGCGTGGCATGGAGTGCGCGTACATACATACAGACACATAAATCAGGACACGGCAAGCAAAAGAAAAAAAAAATTTGAGGCCTTCCAACTGTTTCTGAATAGGGAATGCTGGGGAAGAGTTCCGACGGCAGGCGTTGCGCGCATAGGTCGGCAAAAAATGTGGAGCTCACTCAGACTATCTCATGAAATATAATTTGACCTTAGAGCTCACTCGGACTAAGACTCACCAAAATTTTTCTCAACCGGACTCACTCGGACTCAGACTCAGTGAAACTTTTCTCAGCCGGACTCACTCGGACTCAAACTAATCAAAACATTACTCACTCGGGCTCACTCAGACTCACGGCTCTATCTGAGTGTGAGTGCGTCGACTCATGAGTCCGTTAGCGTATAATTTGCTGGTTCAACGTTGTTTCTGTGCTCTATAACACAAATATCTCGAATAATTGGTGATCTATTTGGCGCCTTTTGATCTCATAGCTTCAAATACGAGTTATCAGTGGGTGCAATCCAGGAAGGACATTTTTATTGAAAGAGATGACTCACACGACGTATGTTCATCAACAACTTCCTGTGACAGAGCTTGCGCGGCGAGGGGGCTGGGGGGGGGTCGTGACGGCACCTGGCCCCCTCGGTAACTCAAGCATCTGATCAGTAAATATTGAGCTGGCGTGTGCACACTAGTGCTTTGAAGTATCTATGAGTCGACGGGAGTATAAACGTGAGCCGGCATAAGGCTGATAGTAATGCTCAAGTTGTGTAGTTGAGGGCAAAGAAACTCAGGGCAAAGGGTTTGTTTCCCTCCAGGCACAGGCTGGCTCGAGGGCAACGTCAGCAGGTGGTGGGGGCGCACAGTGCTGCTCCCAAAAGAGCGTCTCCGGAATCTGTCGAGCGAAGCGTGCAAGTTCCGGAACGGAGGAAAATCAACGGCCAAAAAGGTATGCAGTAAATCGGGGATGGCAGCGCCACAGAACGTGCGATGCCTTCAAGGGACTGTCTACGGCTCCGAAAAATTTTTCTGATTGTGGTGAAAATGAGAAGATCGTTCGTCACATCGGCGGCAACGAGCATGCTTTTGTCCCATAAGAAAGGAATTATACGTTTAATTTCATGTTGAAATCGTGAAAGAATGACCGCTAGCGTCACCCAACGGCGATGTGGCTCAAACTACTGGTAGGACAAGAAATCGTCGCAGGTAGACTCATTTTGCTTAAAAACATACATGTATAACTTAAAATTGTTTTTTTCCGTACTTGAGGCAGCGGTCAGTTGCGTCAGAGAATAATTTTTTGCCTTTTTTCTTCCTAACACGTCTATAAACGCGCCCGGTGGCGCTGGTTGCGGCGCCGTCTTCGATTTCATCTGCTTCAACTCATGCGCTATGCCATGCGGCCCTCCGCGCTGGTCGTACCGTGCCGCTGTATTGCTGTTAGGATGTCTCACATGTGCTGCGCTGTGAATGCGTGCATTTATAGTCTCCTTTTGATGAATCAACTTGGCTTGGATTGCAGCAGCAGTGCTAAAATAAACGCATAGACTGCGATTACAGCAAAAGAAGTGTTCTGTAATCGTATAATAAGGCTTCATTTAACCGCTAGCGCGCTGAAAACGACTGTTACATTCATTACGAAAATAATGTAATCCTATAGAAATCACGTGCTTTCGGTTTTAATTTTCCCCGGCACTACAGTCGTCATCGCGTCCACCAACCAGTGTTGTGGGCATGTTTCACGCCAATGGAAGAAGACCGGACGCAGATCGAAACATTGTGTTTGAAAAATTTCTACGCACTTTCCAGAGAAAGCGCTACAGGGTTAGACACTTCAGGCTGTATGCTTCCGATTACGGTACAAAAGAGAAAAGCTTTGAACGGCGGTAGACAGTCCCTTTAATGGTCTCAGGAGCGGTGGGATCAGTCCGACGGAACAGCTCCTGCATTGCCCGAACATATTCTCGCAGACCCTCGTCTGGATGCTGCGTTCGGGCGTCCAGCTCACGCCGCACACGGTAGTCGTAGTCTACCGGCAGGAACTCTGCTCGCAATGCCGCGACAAACTGGTTCCCGGACTGGAACGGGGGCTGGAGACGTCGCCATCGTTACGCGTCACCTGTCAGGGCAACGGGCAGAACCTGCTGGAGCAAATGGAGCTCCGTGATGCCGCGAACGAACTTGTAAACGGACAGGTCAAGAAAATCAATGACCGAAGTTCCGGCGTCTTGCCCGGTAAACGTGGAACATCCAACCTTGGCAGGGCCATGGGCTGCGTGCATGTGAGAGCGTCGCGCACGAGAGCATAAATGTCCGCGAGCCAAGCCCTGACGGTCTCGAGAAGAGGCACGGGTGCATCCCGAGACGATGAAGCAGTGTCGCCAAGTGATGGCTGCGGACCACCGGTTTCTGCCGCGCCATCAGCTCCCACCTCGTCCTCGACTCCAGGCCCATCCGCATCAGTGCTCGAGGCTGCTCGGCGAGTCGAGCGGGTGTCCATGGAGAACAGACGTACTCACGCAAGACGAGGCTGCAAACAAGACCTTGAAACACACCACAACCGCTAACAAGAAAAAGGAAAATGACTCGCGAAGAAAAAACTAGGCCTGCCACAAGAGGAACTCGGTGTGCCTCTCCGAGAACTACCAGCCGGCCCCGCGTTGGTCGCCAATTGTAGGCTCAGGGCCAAGGGTCAGCTGAAGCCCTCAGAGACTGCACAAAGGCAGAGCAAGAAAATGCATCTTTACTGCGCGGAATCCCGGGCTCAACTTTCCTGGGCTCGATTTTCCTGAAACGGACTCACTCGCACTCAGACTCACGGAGTCACTCGGATTCAAGCTCACCAAACTAAATCTCACCCGGACTCACTTAGATACATGGCTCGGTCTGAGTCTAGTGAGTCTGAATGAGTCGACTCATGAGTGAGTTTGCTCACCTATGGTCGCACGTGTTTCGCTTCTCTTGCCCGATTGTCGATCGTCCATGGTATTAGCTCGACAGCGGCGCGCGCCCTTGCGCTTCTGCGTGCATCGACGTTCCTCGTACTGCCGCTGCATCTTTTAAGAGCGTAGTGGGGCCGTATTCTCAAACGATCGCAAAAGGCGACAATCATAAAAGTATCGCCTTTCGTGCGCGCTGATTGGCTGTTGAACAAAACCGGAAAAATAAGCGCGCCATCTAGTATTTCAGTCGACGTGACGGTGCTCTATGGCACTCCTGACATGACCGAAATAAACGAGCACACCTTATCACCGTCAGTTGGTGCTGAAGTCTAGCATTTCAGTGATATAGACGTTAGCTTCCAGTATTCAGTCTTCGGTGGATATGCGCAGCATTTGTTACGCTGAAGCATTCAGTGAGCATGACCTTGAGGTGTTTTCAGTACTCGATATTTGCCAGCGCGTCTTTTTCTGTCGTTTCAGCGTTCCAGGAACATCAACCGTGCGTTGCTCGCACGGTTTATCACGCGCCGGCAACGTGTTGAGATGTTGAGATGATGTCGCTGCGGCGGCACACTACAGCTGCAATCTCTGAATACGCCGTGTTAAACTCTCCACGAAAATACATTTCACACAAAGTTGGATTCTTTGAATATTGTACTGCGCATTAAACAATCGCAAAAAAAACGATGAAAGCACTTTCAACACGTCTTTATTTCAAGCAGCCACAGCAAAGCCTGGCCACTGCGTAAAAGCCAACATACGCTCGAAAACGTCGCGCTGGGGTGGCTCTGCGTTCGTACGGTACGCTCACTCCTGTGTTATGAAACACAGGATTGAGCGTGTTGTGAAACAACACCAACGCCATATGCAACAATGACGTAACAGTCAAGTGTGTCTTCACTTACTGAACGCATCAGATGCTACGTCACCGAACGTGATGCTATCGCCTTTCGCGATCGCTTGAGAATGCAGGCCTTGCATGCGTCCGACCCACGAAAAGTCCAAAGAGCAACTGAACATGTCGTTAGCGCGATCTCTTACGTCACGATACAACAGACAAACGCGATTGGTCGTTGAAGCGTGTTACCGAAAGACTATGGCGTCTTACTAAAGACGGCTGTGCCGTCTTATTTTTAAAACAGTATTATAAGGCAGCGTCTGGCTGCGCCGGGCGGTGCACGAGCCGCTCTCACACCGAAACGACTCCAGCACCGCACGGAAGCGACGTAATGAATTTCGTCACGTGGAAGTTAGTTTCCGGCTATACGCCTTGTGCACCGCCTATAGAGGCGCCACTGATAGACACCTAGCGGGCTCCCCCGACAGTACGTGCGGGAAGCCGAGCAGACGACAGCGCTTTGCACAGCTTTGCTGTGAGGAGATGAATGAAGTTCGCGTCTGCTATTTCCCCTTCGTGCGGGTGCCGACAACTAATTCTGCACTGGCAGCTGCAGGAAAGGCGCGGGTGGGCGCGGGCCTCTACGAAAGTGGACTTGTGCACGATGTTTGTCACAAACGAGCGTTTAACTAGGCGCACGTCGCCGATTTCGAATGATGGCATGAAAGCCTGGCGCCGACGGTTCGTGCGCGACAGAGCGCGCGCATCGAAAAAACAAGTATAAAAAGGCGCCGGGAGCGCGCCCGCGTGCCCCTTACCCTCTCCGCAGAAGACGCCACCGACAGAGCCAACGAACGCGAAAGATCGGGATATTCGAGAAAGCAAAGCCGAGCCGGCGGCGTCGTCTGATTCCGCAGAGGAATCGGTGAGAGGATCTCGCCCTTTCCCTAGCTTTCGCTGTGCTACGCACAGACGAATCATATGCACCTTCCCGCCTTCCCGAACCCAGGCGCGAGCCGAAACGGGCAATGCAAGCGCAGCAAGCGCGCGGGGGCAGAGTCAGTCAGTGAGGAGTTAGTCGGTGAAGAAGTTATGTCGTTCTAGTGAGAGCATCGTTCGCTCGACCGCAGAAGACGTGTTGTTTGATGATCTAGTGCAGTGAGTTAAGTATCAAGAGATGACAGTGACTAGTTTTGAAGAGGGTCGCCGAGAAGACATGTGATGACCGACTGCGGAGGAGAACGAACGTCCGCGTGGAGTGAATCGTCCTGCCGGTGAATATCAAAGGTGCGTCGCGCAGACCAGCGTAACAAGATGCAGCTATGAGGTGCAGCTCGTGGTGAACAGCCGCTTTGTTTTGTTTACAAAGGTGACGTCTCAATTACTTCTCGTTCTTTCTGAAGTCAACCATTGCTGCATTTCTGTTTCTGTAAATTATAAATATAGAACTTATCTTGTAATAGCGCGGTACATGTACCGCGCTAGTACAAGCTAAGTTCATGGATGACCAACTCGCCCGAACTACAACACTTCTGAAATATAGAACGTTTGAGCGAAGTGCCCTGCACGGCGGTCGAACCGAACCAACGCATGCTCAGGCTGATAACTTTGGTCGTCTACCAGTGTCAACATGATCGAGTGCATCCAGCGAGCACCGATATGGCAGAACGAAAGCATTAGAACAAGAAGCGACGTATTAACCCGCACAATGACGAAGCGGCTCGTCTTTGCCTACGAACAGCGGCGATCCATTGCTTCCGTCGCTCTTGCTCAAGAGGCCTTGCGGTAAGTGAGTAAAACCGTGTTCCGGGCGCGTTTTCGTAGGTGTTTGAGCACTCCACTCCACAGCAATTGTTATTCGACATCCTTTGAAGTTTCGGCCGCCACACATACAACGAACGTTGCTTATTTCACTACGGAAACGTGAACAACGCGGAAACACACGTACAACGACGTAGGAAACCACGGCGGCCGTCTGCTTGCTTTCCCGAGAGCAATGATTGAGTTCGCGCGCCTATGGCGCTTCCGTCGGCGCGCACTAGGCGTATACGCGACCTTTCAATATCCCACAAATTCGCCGAATCGGCACGTCCCTTTCAGTATGGCTCCACATTGGCCTCCCGCTAGCCGCACTTGCTGCTTCTGCTGGTGATCCTGTCTATCTACAGGCCCCTTGTTATTGAATGTTTGATGACTCTCGCAGAATTGGCTCTACTTACTACGATACACTGTTTCAAAAATCAATGCACTTCCTCGGCGACACGTAGGAGGACACGCAAAATTCAGAGAAAGCTGGCTCCATCGGATCCTCCAGCATCCGCGTCAGGAATGCTGATTTGCACGGTTTATCAAGTCTCTGTATGATGACGGGAAGACGCGCTGCAACAGAGGTAGTCTCATAATTGAGTCACTGGACGCCTAGATTTAGCGAACGGCTGGTGGTGACGTACTAGCGCGACAAAAAGAAGTGCGAAAGCGTCGCTTTCGGCACTGTCGAAGTCCGACATGCCTTGGCTGTCGCTGCGCGAATCTGTAATTTCGGCCGCCGTCACCGTAGCGCTCGAACGTTGCTTCGGCTAAAGCTCCGGCTGGCGCTATCGCATCACGTGAGTGTTCCGAGTGCCAGGCGCGACAGGCCGATGATAAGCATAGCAAAAAAAGATGCTGAAAAAGCTTCCTCCCATCATTTTTAACACGAAAGTGTTTTATTCCGGGGTCCACCAAGATTACAGTGACGGTATTTCCGTCACGGAAATGACGTCGAAAAAATTTACAGGTTGAGATGGCAAAGAACAAAAAATGTTTTGTCAACGGGCATCGAAGCCCCGACCACTCGGTCCACAACAACACATGCCGGGCACGCTATCCACTGCGCCACAGTCACAGACTCTGGAGGCTTTACAAACGCGCCTTTTATATCTACCACTCTACCGGTCTGCGGGGTGGTGTTTCTCTCTGCGAGCGGTAAATAAAGTAATTCGTAATTACCGTGGCCTCCGCGATTAACACCAGCAACGCGTTACACGTCCGTCCCATTCAGCGCCTTTTCAATAGAATTTCAATTTTGTCAATGCCTTAACCCACCGCAATGCCTTAACCCACCGCCAATTATGACGCTTGGGCGATCTCAGCCCAAGCGTCATAAAAGCGTCGGTCTCGCTCATAGCATCACAATAATTCAAACCAAAAAAATTACACCATTTCCCGCTAAAGGGGACCATGAGGCGATGCGAAGCCGGAGCACTTGTACAATCGCGTTTGGTTTCCGTTCGTTGGGCACGCTACCGACCTTGCGTCCTGGAACGCGAAGAGGAACGCTACGCGCGTCTTGTGTTCCCTCTAGCCTGGCCGTTAATTCTCACAGGGCGAGCGGGGAACGCGGTCGACAGGCGTGCGGGAGGGGAGCAGCGTAGGAGAGCAGAGAGAGAGGGGGAGGGGACGCGCATGCGCTGGTGCTCATCGTGGCGTTGCGGAGAAGAGAATTTCGGCATGTCTAGCCCGCGTTTCAGAGGAAGAGAGGAAAGAGGAAGGGGGAGGGGAAGTGGAGAGGGTGAGCGGAGTGGGGAAAGGGGAAGAGGACAGGAGGAATGGTGAGGGGGAGTGGGAGGAGGTGTGTGGAGCGGGTATGCACATGCGCAGTAAGGGTGGTCACGCCGCAAACCACCACCGGATTGAACTCCGCCAAAGATACTTCGCATCTAAACTCGCTCTGCGACGCACGCCTCCTCACCTGGCTGTTACACCGGGTTCCCCGCTCACGCGCTCGTCCAGAGAAAAATCGCGGCCGGGGGGCGGGGGGGGGGGGGGGAGCGCGGCACGACGGGCTTTGCGTTTCCCTCTAGTCCGGCCGTGATGTTCAGTCACATTTTAACATGCCGCGGGATGGCGACCAAGTTCTGCGTCGAATGTGCGACGCTCTTCTGGTAATCACACCTCGTTCTCTGATTACGCTTTCACCGTTAACTACTACAGCGCTAACTTTCAACTAATGGTTTTATTTCTGATCACACGTGTCATTTTATACAGCAGCAGGCGATCGATAAAACCAAGGAATAAAAACAACATGTAATAGTACAGCATCGACCACGCACATGTCATCACTGATCCCAACTATCTGCACCCACCACCTTCAAAGTGACAATTTAAGATACCTCTTTTCTTTATCGGACAAACCTAAAGAAGGAGCACTCACGCATTTTTCTTTTACTTTGTCAATTTCAAACGCCTCGATTATGTCCCGAGTTGTCTTGCCTCGAGCCCTATATAGAATACGAGTGCTCTCAAACTCTGGAACGCAACCGCACCTTTGGCAGTAAATGCCCAAGTGGCCAGACACAGCTTTTTTGACATTATACGGGTGTTCTCTGAGTCTTTGGTTTACACACCTTCCGGTTTGGCCAATATAGACGCGTTCACATGTGAGAGGAATAGAATACACCACGCCTTCACTGCAATTCACAAAATTTTCCCGGTGTTTCATTGTGCAAACGCGCTTCTCTTTGCTGTCCGCATTAACCTTCTTGCACATCCTTTGCAGACGTTCGGGAGCGGAAAAAACTACGCACCTGCCTTTCTCGCTATCCTGCGCAAGTTATGCGAAATGGCGTGCATCTAGGGCGCCACAGCAACCTTGGTTGCCTTAGTGGCGGCGGTCTGCTTGCTGGTGTTCGCTCTTCCTTTTCTACTGATATTTTCGGCGACGGCGGTTAACAGGCGCGGGGGGTAGCCAGAATCAGTTAAACGTTTAGCCTGGGCCCACAAGCTTTCTCCAAGCTTATGCGGGCACGATTTCGTTAGTGAACTCTGAAAACATGAACTTATAACAGCACGCTTTACCAATTTTGAGTGCGCAGATGTAGGCGAAAGTACAGGCTTATTTTCTCGCAGTTCATAACCCCAACACACACCTGTTGACGAAAAATACAGCCCGAGGTCTAAAAACCTGATGAAGTTGTCTTTTGGTACTTCATGCGTCGTGAACATGGTTAGCGTTCCTGGAATGACCGCGTCAAAACTGTTAGGTCCATTATTACAAACGATCAGGTAGTCATCTACATATCTAAAAACAGTAACAACATCTGTGTGCTTTATACGTGCGTCGAGAACTTGGTTACGCTTTGCTAAAAACATATTGCTCAAGTATGGGCGATGCAGGAACCTATACAAATGCCATTTCTTTTTTTTTACAATGCTTCCATTCCACGTCGCACATGTCGAGTTTAGATGAAAGGTTAAGGATCTTTATTACCCTTACAAAAATTTTTATTCAAAAAACATAGATATGTTATTGAGCAATGTCAACAGATGGCACTGAAAATACATTGTGGATCAATAGAAAAACCGCTGAGCAAGTTGTTGACCAGTATTCAAAATTGGCCCACGACTTTCAACTGAACGACCATTATGCAAATCAACATTGATTTATCGTTGAGAGAAAAAGAAATGTCAATTAAAAATACGTTGTGGATCAATATAAAAACCGTTGAGCAAGCTATTGACCAGTATTGAAAATTGGCCCACGACTTTCAATTGAACGACCATTAAGGAAATCAACATTTATTTGTCGTTGAAAAAACGGTGTACGTCAAATTGAAGCGTTGTTGACAGGGTTTTCACTTTCAAGACTGAAAGGTCAGTGAAACATGGGTGACGCTCATAGCCTAACTGAGATCATTCTTGATTTGCGAAAACAGCCAAATGTAAATGTAAGCACATGTGTGCTGCAGGCCTAGCTAAGTCACCTTGGGCCTGCAGTAAAGAAGTGCGTACATTTTTATTTGCCCATTCTTTCAGTTTCAAAGCAGCAATAATCTCAATTATGCGACATATATTCAGATTGCTGCCAGCCGGAATAAAACCTTTAGCATCATCGTTTATGAATACACTGCCTGTTTTTCCCACACTGTAAGGTGCAGCAAAGGAGGTGATGTTTAAAACTTACTCAAATCTCTATTATATCTTCAAGTCTATCACAGCCTATGCTATATGCCAGTCTCCTCTACCAATAGATATTCACACAGGTCATATTTAAGCAGTGTACATGCCTCCCTTTGTCCATTGAGGTAGTATTTGGAGGGTGCAAACACCAGTGAGTAAACAACACTTATACTTGCACTCGAGGTTATACTTGCATACTTATACTTGCACACTGCCATGAACTTCTGTTATTCTCTATTAGATTGTTTTAATGGACGCTAGCCGAGTTACAGTGCAACTTGGGAAAAAACAAGAGAACAGTTTTCTAAGTAAATTATTTATTTTCAAGCAACAACTTTTGTTCAAGTTTCTTAATATTTGTGGTTTGACATAGCCAAGAACTTCCCACTGTAATGTGCAAACCGCATCCAAGTTGACAAAATAAGACACTATGTAAAGCACCACTTCAATAAATGAAGAAATTTTAGACAACTAGAGGTATCAGAAGGTAAAAAAGCCCATAAACCCTGGTGACAAGGCACACACATTACAGGAAAAAAATGTACAGAAAGAGTGAACAGGGCTCATACTGGTTTCGAAGCCAAAATTCGAGGATTTTCAAGGATTCCTACAGGTTTTTGGAGGATGCAAAGCCGCATCACAAGTATCAATTTTCGGCTCTAACAAAGTTTCCAAAACAATAAGGGCTGCTTTATGCATTCGAAATACAAAAATGCGATTCAGCCAAATGAGAACCTAGAAACAATGAAGCCAAGGAAAGTACTATAAAAGACATAATTTGTAGGTTTTAACTGTAGAGTAGTAATTATGACACAAATGGAAATGAATTAAAGTGGATGAAAAATAAACTTGCTGCTGATAGGGACCAAACCTACAACCTCGAGATAATGCGTCCGATACTCTACCTGATCACATTAGGTTCCTACTGCACACAAAATTCACAGCATCAATACAGCTGCTGGGACACTTTTATATTAGATATGTAATCTTGTTCAGTTCCCCCATATCACTTTTTCAGTCATTGGGAAACTGTTCAGTTTTATGAAGGTGATGTACAACGCTTCTACTTTTTCCGAGTACTGACCTGCTAAACAACAAAATGGTAATGACCTCTTCAAAATTTTATCCCCCATTTTTACAATAGGATCGTTGAATACAAACTGCATACAGTCATCATGCTTCTCCTGTTTTTGGGCTTTGATAAGGATTGAGTCAAATGCGAAGTGGACCTATGCCAGTACAGCAAGCAGCTTAGCAAATATCCTCTATGTATAAAGTCACGGTTTTTGCATACACAAAAGAGCAATAAAAAGCACTGCGTGGGAGCCAATTACTAAGCCTGAGCAGCAGTGCCATCAGCTTTAGTTATAAGTACTTACTTTCTGGCACAAAGCATCAACTTTTTTTCAATTCTGTCTGCATTAGGACAGTGGATGTTTGTTGAGCTAGAAGATCTATCACACGCAGTGAGCAAGCTATAGAAGAGGAGAAATTAGCATAAGTGCTGGAAGTGAAGTCGAGTTCCAAGGAGCCAAATTGAGAGAAAGGGGGAGAAGGCGGGGCGACAGTTGCGGAAACGAAATGAATGATAGGTCAGGCAGTGATGCAAGCAAGGTAAACAGAGTAGCGGAATCATCACTGAGCACGACATGTTCCCTCAGTTTGCTAGACAAATGTTGACCGAACACAGAAAGAAATTTGTATTGTCAATATTTGACACCATATGCCGAGAAATGCCAAGGGTTTTCAAGGGTTTCAGGGCCTCGAAAATGTACTTTTCAATTTCAAGGGTTTTCAATCGTTTCAAGGACCTGTATCCACCCTTAGTAAAGGAGTAGATCACAATTTAATGTGGAATGTGTGCGCTATGAATACCACCAAAATATGTGATTACAAACTTGAGGCTTCATCGAGCGCTCACTTAATGCAACTGTGCATAAACGTACACACACAATATTGCAACACTTGACTAGTGAATGCAATTAGTGTGAAATTAGCGTAACGCGATTGTTCATACACTTGCACATTATAAAATCACAGTCGTTCACTGTTGGTAGCACCACCCACCTTCATCTGTTCAGACAACTTCGGTTCCCTCGACAGAAATGGGGCCAAGGTGTTCTTTACATTCGTGCCCAGCGATTTGTGATAGATGAAGCCTGCGACAGAAGGACAGGGCACTTATAACTAAAAGTTCCAAGAGAAAAATATAAGAAACTTTGCACACGTCACGATCAAATTGTTTGATTAGTTATGCATGGGTATAACTGCAGTGTATGACCAGCATTTACATTCCCCAGTAAAAATGCAAAAGAGGGCAAGAACGAAAAGCACGCTGTGACAGAGCTTTATGAATACCTTCTATGTCACGTGTGAACCATACTTTACCACTATGGCTGCAACATAATTTCCAGCTATACATATAACAAAAATAAGAGGAGAGGCAGGGCAGAGCTCTTGCCTTCAACTGCTGAAATTCATTCACAAACCTAGAGTATCCCCAATGGACAAACAAATGATCCAACAAGTGTGCCGGAAATAACATTCAAGCAGGCCAGCAAAAAAAATTTCACTGGCAACAGAAGTCATTGTTGGTAAGGTTCTTATTAAGATATGCCACTTTTCGCCCAGCGAGTTCAAAAATGGCACGCTTACATATTTATCACCAGCCATGAAAATGCAGCAGCCTTACTACCTGTCTGTCTAGAGCGCATTCAGAGCCCACATATCTAGTTAAAAACACGAGTTATATTTTTAGTTTTAACAGTCAAATAAACTGAGTGCATTGCTCAGTGTATTTGCTTGCATATAAAGTGACTTCCTTGCATGTGTGATTCAATTTCGTCAGCTGAAGCCTAGTGTTCTCTGGCAGTTCAGCTGCCAAAAAGATTGAGCTGCGTCTGCCCCTTCACTCTTCATTTTCCTGTTCAGCGTAGGTGTTAGGAGATATGTCACAGCTACAGCAATCACACAAACTAGCCCAACTCTCTTATTTAACTTTGGCTACTGAGCAACAATATGTTCAGTAAGAAAACTTACAAAAACTACAAGAATATTTTGAAGTACTTCTGTCTGTTTACCCAAGTGAGGTGCAAACAGCTTTAGGAAGTTCGTATCGTGCACAATAGTTTCATTGCTCCTAAACAAAATTCCACCACACCACAAGAATTAAGGGTAGCTTCGTTTTAATTTGCATCGTACAAGCTAATATGCTGTTAAGTGTATTTTGTATGTCATAATTACTGTTCATAAACATCTCTACTGTAAAGGCGTTTATTGACGGCTGGATTGACGGCGACGATGCACAACAGTCACGACGGAGCGCAGACTCCCACGAGCACGAGGGGCGTGCTCTCCGAGAAGAGGCGAAGAGGGCGACCCACTGAAGGCGCTGAAGAGGACGGCCCATTACAAAGTTCCAATGCTTCTTTACAATTACCCCGGGTACGAAAAGGGAGCCGTCTGGCGACCTAGCAACTGGTCACTATGAGCGGCTCATGGTAGGGCTTGAGGCGCTCCACGTTGACAATGTCGCGCCCTCGACGGCGCATGTCGGAAGATGGGTCGATGGTTTCAATCAGGTAGTTGACCGGGGATGTGCATTCCGCGACGTATTTGAGCAGCAGTTTGGAAGAGAGCCCAGTTGCAGTGGTAGGGACCGAGAGCCATACGAGTGCTCCAGGTAGGAACGTGGGTGCAGAAGTGTTGGTCTCACCGCGGATGCTTTTCTGCCGCTCTTGGTCCTGCGTAGTAAAGGTCTTCGCAAGCTCGCGACACTCCTCAGCAAGTCTGGCTGTGGCAGAAATAGGCGCACACTCAGATCGATCCGGCTTGTATGGAAGGATTGTGCCGATTGTGTGCGACGGGTGCCTGCCGTACAATAGGAAAAATGGTGAGAAACCAGTGGTGCTTTGAGGGGCGGTATTGTAGGCGTAGGTGACGAAAGGTAGAATGGAATCCCAATTTGTGTGATCGGCGGCGACATACATCGAGAGCATGTCGCCGAGCGTGCGGTTAAAGCGTTCCGTGAGCCCATTCGTCTGCGGGTGGTAAGCAGTAGTTTTGCGGTGAACAACGTAGCACTCTTTGAGGATGGCTTCGACGACTTCCGACAGGAAGACACGGCCTCGATCGCTGAGCAGCTCCTGGGGTGGACCGTGGCGCAGCATGAACCGGCGGAGCAGAAAGGAGGCTACATCGCGCGTTGTAGCCGCTGGGAGGGCGGCAGTTTCGGCGTATCGCGTTAGATGGTCTACAGCGACGATGGCCCAGCGGTTACCAGCCGAAGTCAGAGGGAGTGGCCCATACAAATCGATGCCAACGCGCCCAAACGGCCGGTCAGGGCAAGGTAAAGGTTGCAGACCTGCTGGTGACTGGTGCGTTGAAGTTTTGCGGCACTGACAATCGATGCAGGAGCGAACGAACTTCAGCACGTAGCGGTACATGCCTTGCCAAAAGTACCGTTGGCGAATGCGGTGGTATGTTTTCGATACCCCAGAGTGCGCACACTGCGGATCAGCGTAGAACGATTCGCATATTTCAGAACGCAGACTGCGGGGTATAACTAGTAGCCACTGGCGGCGTTGTAATTGCGTCGGTGGAGGAGGTCGTCGCGAATGGCGAAATGGTGGGCTTGACGACGCAACGCGCGAGTGGATGGTGTTGCCGAAGGATCAGTGAGCAAGTCTAGCAGTGAAGCGATCCATTGATCCTTGCGCTGTTCGGTAGCGACAGTGTGAACGTCGATGGAACAAACGGAAACGGCATTGTGAGACATTGAGTTGTGGGTATTGTCGTCAGGCAAGGGGGAGTGCGAGAGTGCGTCGGCGTCAGCATGCTGGCGTCCGTTGCGGTACAGCACGCGGATACCGTAGTCCTGTAGGTGAAGTGACAACCAGCAGAGTGCATGGTGGTCGGTGATGACATCAAATGGGCGACCATACAAATAAGGTCGGACTTCGTAAGGGCCCAGATGATCGCCAGGCATTCCTTTTCGGTGACGGTGTAATTGGTCTCGGCTTTGGTGAGCGTACGACTTGCATATGCCACGACCTATTCAGGGAACCCTGGTTTGCGTTGCGCAAGGACAGCGCCAAGGCCAACACCGCTGGCGTCTGTGTGTACCTCTGTAGGGGTCGTAGGGTCCTAGTGGCGTAGTATGGGAGGCGACGTCAACAGACGACGGAGCTTGGCGAAGGCGTCGTCGCACTCTGACGACCATGAATTGAGGGACCCGTTACTTCCGAGGAGCTTCGTCAGCGGCGATATGACGGTCGCGAAGTTTCGAATGAAGCGCCGAAAGTAGGAACACAGTCCTACGAAACTGCGCAGTTCTTTGACGGACGTAGGTTTGGGGAACTCGGTGACGGCCCGAAGCTTGGCTGGATCGGGAAGAATACCGTCCTTGGACACGATGTAACCGAGTACTGTCAGCTGCCGTGCTGCAAATCGGCACTTCTTTAGATTCAGTTGTAGACCGGCGTCGCTCAAACGCGTCAAAACATGCCGCAGGCGTTGAAGATGCATGGAGAAGTCCGGAGCGAAAACAACGACGTCGTCGAGGTAGCACAAGCATGTGTGCCATTTCAGGTTGCGCAGAACGGTATCCATCATGCGCTCAAAGGTGGCGGGCGCATTACACAGCCCAAACGGCATGACGTTGAATTCGTACAAGCCGTCGGGCGTGACAAAGGCGGTCTTCGGTCGAGCGTCATCAGCCATGGGTACTTGCCAGTACCCTGAGCGCAAATCGAGAGATGAAAAGAATTCTGCTCCTTGCAGGCTGTCAATCGCGTCGTCTATTCGTGGTAGTGGATACACGTCCTTACGAGTGATCTTGTTGAGTCGCCGGTAGTCCACACAGAACCGCACAGAACCGTCCTTCTTCGCAACAAGAACGACAGGAGACGCCCAGGGGCTGTTAGAAGGTCGAATAACATCTCGTCGAAGCATGTCATCGACTTTCTCGTTGATTACACGGCGTTCTGTGGGAGATACCCGATATGGAGGTTGCCGCGGTGGCGGCTGGGTGCCACTCTCGATGCGATGCGTAACGGTGGAAGTGCGGCCGAGAGAAGTTTGAGCGACATCGAAAGAAGAGCGAAATTCTTCCAACAGGCCCAGAAGCTGGGAACGCTGGACCGGTGTAAGCTCGTCAGCTATGGAGGAACCAAAGACATCAGCGGGTGATAAACCAGACGTCGAAACAGCGCCGAGTGTACTGGAACTGTGGCAGTGCATTTCATCTGGTTCGTCCATAACTTGTGCGTCTTCGAGGGGTTCCACGCTGCCGAGACATTCCCCTCGGACCAACATAACACTGTACGGAGATGGGTTGATAACAAAAATTGACGTACTGCCCGGAGTGACTTGCACGGTCGCGAAAGGCACCAGCATACCTTTCCTCGTGCAAACACGGTCAGATGGCGAGAGAAGTGCAACGGTGTTGGAGAGACTGGCGCAGCACACTGACACCGCCGTCGACGAGTTTGCAGGCACCTTGGTGTCGTCTATGACAAGTACCTTGCCCGCAGCCGATGGACTGTCTGCCGGCGCCAATTCAGAGAATGGTGAACGCTATTTCGGCTGGTGCGCAATGAATTACGGCGTCGTGGCGGGAGAGAAAATCCCATCCTAGGATCACGTCGTGAGAGCAGGCAGGAATTATGATCAATTCGACGGCGTACAGAGCATCCTGAATAATGACGCGAGCTGTGCACACCGCTGTTGGGTGAATACTTTGGGCGCTGGCTGTACGGAGGGAGAGCCCGAAAGCGGCGTCGTCACTTTTCGCAGTAGATCGGCTAAACTTGGCGTCCATAACGGATATGGCGGCTCCAGTGTCGATAAGGGCAGATGCGCGAACACTGTCCACAAACACGTCAATCACGTTCGAGGGGCTTCGCTGAGGGCTCTCGCAGTTCGATAGCGTCGCAGCCCTTGCCTCGTGGACTGCGACGACTTTTTTCCTGGTCGCGTGAGCCCGGACGTGGCCGCATCGGCGAGAGCGAGCGACGTCGTGGAGACGGTGAACGGCGGGTAGATGGTACGGAGCGGGACGTCGGTGACATAGGGGGCGCTTGGTCATAATAAGGGCTGCTTGAGGAGCTGGTCAGGGTTGATGCGACCCGTGGCGGCTACACGCGATTGCAGTAGCGTGCGACGTGACCGGCGCAACCGCACGCAAAGCAAATATGGCGGTTGTCAGAAGTGCGCCAGCGGTTCGCGGGTCAAATCCATGTCGCAGAACGGGATGGACGAGGCGGCTGCTAATATGAGTGCATTGTAGGAATTGTGGGACGACGTCGACGTATGTAGGAGGCACAGCCGCGTCGAAGGCCTGTGGTCCGACGACGGTTTCGGCGTAACTCCGCAGGCCAGCCACAGGAATCGCTGGGGGCGGCCTGGCTACAGCTTGCGCGTAGCTTATTGGTGCAGGCACTAGAGGCGGCTGGTGGTATTCGGGAATGACCTCCGCGATTTCTTGCTGAATCGCTCGGCGGAGAGGAGGCAGAAGTGTAGTTGGCGGCTGGTCGACATGCTGCGGTGGAGTGAAAGCCAGTAGAGAGACCTGGCGGGCAATTTCCTCACGCACGAACGACTTGATTTCGGCGAGCAAGGTGGAGTGGTCAGGAATTGCCGACAAGCCTGTGAGATCAGCATCGGGTGATGGCGGTCGACGGGTCATCAAGCGCTGCCGGCGCAGCTCCTCGTAGCTTTGGCACAGGGTAATGACCTCTGCCACTGTGCGAGGGTTTTTGTCCAGCAGCATGGTGAAGGCATCGTCGTCGATGCCTTTCAGAACATTCCTGATTCTGTCAGACTCCGACATGCTCGCGTCCGCTTTCTTGCACAGGTCAAGGATGTCTTCGATGTAGCTCGTGAACGATTCCCCTGCCTGCTGGGCTCGTTCACGTAAGCGCTGTTCGGCTTGAAGCTTACGAACGGCAGGGCGGCCAAACATGTTGACGATGGCGGTCTTGAAATCGGACCACGTCGGGAAATCGGATGCATGGTTGTTGTACCACATGCCTGCCACACCCGCGAGGTAGAAAACCAAGTTGGTCAGCTGGCCTGCTTCGTCCCATTTATTGGGAACACTCACCCGTTCGTGAATCGCGAGCCAGTCCTCCACGTCAGTGCCATCCGCGCCGGTGAAGACAGGAGGGTCGCGGATACGGGGGACACCGGGACGAGCGGTCGGGGCAGGAGGCGGCGTTTGCAGAGCGGCGTCTTGCGGCATGGTAGATGGCACGGTACGGGATCGGAGCTCCAGGGGCATCGAATGGAGACCGAAGTTGTGGTGACGGTACAGCACTCTCCACCACTTCGTAAAGGCGTTTATTGACGGCTGGATTGACGGCGACGATGCAGAACAGTCACGACGGAGCGCAGACTCCCACGAGCACGAGGGGCGTGCTCTCCGAGAAGAGGCGAACAGGGCGACCCACTAGAAGGCGCTGAAGAGGATGGCCCATTACAACGTTCCAATGCTTCTCTACACTACAAACAAATGTAGTAACACTGCTGACAGCGAACTGTGTTTTCAAACTTCAGAACACCATTTTACTTTGGTTTTACTGCAGTTATGTAAGCTGGTTACACTAAAGCCTGTAGAACACAACAGCTATAAGAAATGTTCTGTTTTAAAAGTGGCATATTCACTGTTGGATATACTTGTAATAATAATATTTTTATAACTATAAACGCACACTTACTGACAAGCAGTCTACGATAGCCAAATGCTCCTTTTGAAGTAAGAAATCACAAAACAGTTAAACAGTTTCACAGAGGGGTTCTAAGATACAAGCCACGGTTTGTAAGAAGCAAAAAATAGCAGACATCAAACGCCTATTCAGAGCTGTTTGATTTAGCCAGCATGTTGAAAAAAGTTAAACACGTTTTCCCTAACTTAGCAGCGAAGTTGATTGATGGCGTGTTATAAATCGGCTAGGTGCTTACCGGCAAAGAAGCACCAAACATCACATGCAAATATAAGGGGACCACCGATCTTACAAGACACCGAATAACTAATCTGGCGTACAATATCCTATTAGGTTCTAGTGAAGTTTTAAATAGCAGACGGGCAATGTTAAAGACCAAGCTGTGGAACGCCAGAGCAATGTAAAAAAGAATATGGAAGTCACTGAGCATTACAGTGCAAGAAGCAGGCATGCAAAAATTTTCGTCATAAAGACGGATTTACAATAACCGCAGAAGTGAAGGATGGTGAAGACCTAGACGCACACTGTATGCAAGTCTGTTGACAAGATAGTCAGCATGCAATCAATAGACATGGCAGGAAAAGTAGCATTGCTCAATGATAAGACACTTGATGTGTCCCTTTTTTCCTTGCTGTGTGAAAATTACTTTTTAAAACTGCAATATATGGCTGTATTTTACTAATAAACTTCAATTCGTAGACAGCACTCTGGCCGTGCTCCATCAGTCTTGCTCTTTGTTAGTTTTTTTGTGCTGTTTCGCACATAAAGGTAAAGAATAATACTTGAATGCCATAGTCCGCTGCCAGTTCATTGGCACAACTTGGTTAGGGCAAATACAATGCCCAAGACGGCACTCTAACACACAAGCATGCATACCTTAGAACTTGTTTTACCAAGGTTTTACTTCATCATGAAACCCTGAAACGCAAATTTGTTAATTCTGCCTTGCATAGATGTCCTAAGTTTCCTCAAACAGTCAGGTACGCTGCTATGGCACTGTGCAGGTACCTGACAACGCATTTTCGAACATTAGTGTTGGTCCAAGGTCTTTTTTATAATCTTTTAAACTCAAAGCCTTCAGCACATCCTACCAGAAGCAGGTGGCCACGAACATGAATGGCCAAGTAGAAGATGTATATTACATGCACTTGCTATTACATATTGTTTCCTGTCTTGGAGTTGCTCACAATATAGGTGCAATAAGGTTCTCAATTGAAAATGTCTAAACTGTCGATTTGTAGTGATGGAAACAAATACATACCATTTAATATGCCCTTGTCCTGACTTGCAGGAAGAATGCTTCCATCTTTTACAGCAAGCTGTCCACCACTTCAGTCCCTTGACCAGCTGTCTACGCTGGATACATGCATAACAGATACCACAAAAATTTCCGTCAACTTGTGCACAGAGTCCTTACAGTACACAAATAGTAAATATTATGCATGATGGCTTAACACAGGCATGTCATTATATAGGAAAATTGTCCTCGAAAATGCGCCCAGGATGATTCAGAACAAGTATTAGAGGAGTAGTGGTTCACTGCAAACAATTGTAATTATGCATTAGGTGTCGAATTTTCCTACCCTTGTGCACTACAAAAGGGTGAAATATACAGCTTGCCATATATGCAATTTCAACAAAAGAAAATTTCAGGAGCACCCCCATTACAATATTAAATAAATACGTGTGGTCAAAATGCAGAATGGGTGACAATGAGCCCATTTATTGTATGACATCATGAATGTGGAGACTTTAAAAAAGCTTAAGATTCAATAAAGATCAAGAATGCCAGACGGGACAGAAAAGATTGAGTACTGTGTCAGTTTGTCTGTCCCTCTGCTGTACTTGTAGCTATTAAATCTTGGTCATGCCTTAGCAGCATGCCCAATTTTGCTGTCTTTAAAACAACTATCCTTGCTGTACTAAAGTCCATTCATGTGCAGACCTGGTCCTGTACACTAGAAGTGTCTCTTTAGTTTATTGAGCCCTTGATACACTCCCCTTCTTTGTTCCTTCATAACGAGGGCCTCGTGCCAGTAAACTTGATGCCCTCAGGCAGAATTTGAGGGTTTATTGGTCAGCTACCAGCTCGTAAAGAGTTCACGGGCTACGTGACACCAGCATGGCTACGAATGCTGGTGTGGCACAAGCAGGGTGGATGAGAGAACGACTGTGTTGTAGCTAGAGTGGTGGAGTATCGGATAGCACACTTTGTTGTAGGTTCAGGCCCTGGCAGCAGAATGTTGTGTTTTTGCCAACATTAATTCCTCACTATTTATGTCATAATTACTACACTACGTCTAAAAACTACAAATAATCTCCCCTATACCTCCCTTGCCTTCATTTTCTGTTGGCTTCATCAGGTTGTGTCTAACAAAAAAAACTGAGGACCTTGATCTATTGCATTTTCTTTCGTTTGTTCAATTTATCAGTGCTCTAAGCACGCATGAGAACCAGCAACCTCACTGCGATCTGCAAACACATATACACATATCAGAAAGTGCGTTCTCTAATTAATGACTTCATAAACTAAAGCAGCATTGTCACCAGTTTCACTGAATGCTACAGCTTAGTTGTGCATCCTGCTAATCAGAACCCCCTTTCAATTTCCTCCTTTAGCAAAGCACCAAGTAAAACAAGAACTGTACAGCACAACTCAATCAAGTAGTGTTTCAATGCACCAGCACTGCCTGAACACATTTGGATAAGAAGCTTTTGCAATGGTGCTACTTCACTGTTACAAGAATTTGCATTAGAACATGTATGGTTCATGAAAGAAAATATTAAATGGAATGTCAAATATCTGACCCAATTTTTATCACACAAACACAGCAACAAGCAGAGCACGTACTTGCTTAATAAGCTTAATTAAACTGACGCTAATTATCAAGAACTCGTTAACTAATTTTTAATTGCTGACTTGAGTGCTGCTGTTTATATTAGAAAGTCGTGGTGTATGACAATTTAGCGCATACCAAGTTTTGCTTGAAATATCGTCACATCCTTGTCACGTGTAGTTCAGGGACGCCGCGTGCCCTGCGCGCCGGGCGTGCCCAGTTTTGATATCAACCTTAAAATTTGAAGTTGAATATCTCGGACAACGTGCAACTTTCGCGATTTAAAAAGAAATAAATAAAAATCGGTATGCCATAACTTGGTACGCACTATATCTTTCTAATATAAACAACTTCCATCAATAACTAAAAGATGGATGAACGAGTTGTTAACTCGTCGCGTCAATATAACTTTGCTTGCGGCAAAGTATTTCCCTCGACTTCATGTTCATATGCGAAAATTACAGGAGTCTGACTGTCACACAACGTTTCTGAAAAAATATGTAATGTCCAAAAAGAAAACACACACTACATGCATGCTGTGCGACTTCCCGTTAAACAAAGTTGCAGTTGTGTGTATACTTCCTGTTACTCCAGTTAATCCATAGCGTGATTCACACAAACACATTGTTTCCAGTGGGCATCCAGCACACATCCAGCACACATCTAGGTGCTAGGAGCCGCGACCTTGGGCAGCCAGATTATGATACTATCCATAAGGCAACTGTGCGAATTACTTGCAAAAACGACACAGCACGGTAGACGGCGAGCAACCAGACATATGCTCTGACATGACAGCACTATGTCTTCCTACCTGTGTCCCGTCTACCTTTGCAAGTTAGTCATTGTACCTATGCTTAAGGAACTATAACTTCAATTGTATTTCCACCACAGAAAGGGTATGGAACGACCAGTATGTTTAAAAGCGGCCCACTTTTACGGCGACATGGCACTGTGCAGCGCAGCCAAGGTATAACGGCTCAACAACACAAGACTTGCGTGACAGCACAGAATCCCGTAATGGAATGCGCATTCAGCTTGTTTTCAGCTGTAATCAACGCACACGGCAACCGCTCCGTAGAAAAGTATAACGAAGAGCACAGAAAGCAGCGATACTTGCACAATGCTTACTTTTTTTATCAGGCACTTTCTCTTGCGCAGAATCCCTGCTGTGGTAACTCGCCGCCCGCCCAGGCACTCTTCAGGAGAGTTGCTTGTTGGGCAAGTTGGTACATACTTAGTTAACTGCAAAAGAAGCCACAAAACGTCGAAAACGGAAAAAGCAGAGCGGCAGAAAACAGAGACACTCTTACCTACATAAAAGGCGTCATGCACTAAGGTTAATGAGTAACGCGATTTGGCAACATTCCTGAACTCACCAAGGTGTGGTATCCGCTGCGGCGACTGTCTCGTCAAAAGGCCCGCGCTTCTGAATTTGTTCAGACAAAGCTGCGCGTCCGTTGGTTGGCGCCACGACGACGCATCGCCGCCGTCGATTCCATGTCAAACAACCAAACAACGACCCGAACGTCCCGACACGCGATGTAGGTAGTGCGTGACCATTCAACAACGACAACCAGCGCGCAATATTGAAAAACATGGTAAAAATACAAGCGCGAAAGAAGACTTCGTTCGCACCGACCGCTGAGAGCTCTCCAACGAGTCTGAACAAGCCTCAACGTCACTGCGCGTGCGCGTTCTTCGGTTTGAACTGAGTGGCTTCCGCTCAGCGGGCGATTTCAATCATTCACTGAGTTGCGGCAGCTCTCCCTCCCGTACGTCTGCTGCACCTCCCTGTTCATGGCCTCCGATATTATGCGTCGGCGCGCAATCTCGGAGGCCATGCTTTTGTAGCGGGCGTTGATGCCGGTGACCGCGATCATTTTTATTTGTGTGCGCATACCAATTCTTACACAGAGGCGCACGGCGCATACGCGGTCAACATGCCTCTCGTTATCTCCGGCGTGCCACGGGAGATACGCAGCCACGCCCCTTTTGTGTCGTCGCTTTCGAAGCCTGTTTTTCTGAGAAAATAAAGTAGTTCTTGCCCAGACTTAAAGGAGTGTAGGACTTCGCTCCTCCTTGGGGCGAGTACGCTACCAAGTGGTGACCCGCGACGTGTGGAAAAGCAGCAGCCATGTCAGACGAGGAAGGCACTTCAAGCTCAACCACAACCAACGCCTCCGAGTTAAAGCTTCCTGATTTCTGGCCCAAAAACCCCAGGGTGTGGTTCAGCCAAGTCGAGGCCCGCTTCCAGCTTCGACGCATCACATCGCAGAAGTCGAAATACCTCCACGTCGTTGCAGCACTGCCACCTGACATCGCTGACGCCGTAGACGATGTGCTCGCCTCCACTCCATCGGAGAAGGCCTACGACGAACTAAAAAGCACCGTCCTGAAACGTCTTGAGGTGTCCGAACAGAGCAAGCTGCAACAACTCCTGTCCCATGAAGAGCTCGGCGACCAGCGTCCCTCGCAACTACTCCACCGAATGCGCCAGCTGCTGGGACAACAGGCGTCAGAGGATCGTCAACAGCTATTGCTTCGCGAGTTGTTTTTGCAGAGACTGCCACAGTCAACACGGATGATACTCGCGGGCTCGGACGACGTGACTCTCGAGCGTCTGGCTCAACTCGCCGACCGCATCACCGACTGCACCGAGCCATCAAAATGTCTATCGCTGCAGCGGGAAGGTCCGAAATGCAAGCCGGTTAGGTCGCTTAGAGGACAGAGTTGACCGACTGGCTGCAGCAGTGGAAAACTTCGCTTTGTCCAACAAACACCGTCCTGCACGGCATCGTTCGTCGTCCCGTGCTCGAAGCCCACAGCACCGCGGCCACTCAAGCGAGGCAGAGCAGAGCGTCTGCTGGTACCACCGCCGTTTCAGAGAGCAAGCCACTCGCTGCACCCAACCATGCTCGTGGACGGGAAACGCACCGGCCAGTCGCTAACGGCGGAATGCGACACGGGCCAGCGCTCAAGCCGCCTCTTCTTCGTTGTCGACCGCATCACCGGCACACGCCTCCTTGTCGATACCGGAGCTGAGCTATCTATCCTACAAGCAACAGCTCAACATCGCAGACGCGGCAAGTCCATTTCCAGCCTGATTGCAGTCAATAATACTGCTATTGCGTCATATGGAGTGCAGTCAATGACGATAGACATCGGACTCAGGCGCACATATCGATGGCTCTTCGTTGTGGCCGACGTCAGAATGGCCATCCTGGGAGCGGACTTTCTGAGCCACTTCAATCTTGACGTTAGCGTTCGCGATCGTCGTCTCAAGGACAACGTCACTTCGCTCGCTGTTGTCGGACTGAAGTCTGACCTGTCCTCATGCGGCATTTGCACTTTCCACCCAGAGTTAAACTTTCAAAAGATTCTGGCTGAATTCCCGAAATCACCAAACCTCGGAACACCGAACTGCCAATCAAGCACAAGGTGACGCATCACATTGTCACCACCGGACCGCCCGTCACCGCTAGACCTAGAAGGCTCGCTGGACAAAGACACGAAATCGCCCGTCGTGAGTTCGACCACATGCTCCAGCTCGGCATTATTCGACCTTCTTCTAGCAACTGGTCTTCTGCGCTGCACATGGTGCCAAACAAGAGCCTGGTGACTGGCGGCCTTGCGGTGATTATCGGGCTCTCAATGCTGCGACAATGGCAGACCAATATCCTCTCCCTCACATTCATGATTTCAGCGCTCGCCTCGCGGGAACGACCATCTTCACTAAGCTGGATCTGATGGCCGCTTATCACCAGATTCCAGTAGAACCAAGCGACATCCCAAAGACGGCCGTGACAACACCGTTCGGCCTCTTTGAATTTGTTCGTATGACGTACGGACTGAAGAACGCGGCGCAAACATTCCAGCGTTTCATGAATGAGGTCACTCGCGGACTGCTCTTTGTCTTCGTCTACTTAGACGACATTTTGGTCGCCAGCAAAACGCCGGAAGAGCACGAAAATCACCTGCGGCTCCTCTTCAAGCGTCTTGACGAGCACGGTCTGGTTTTGAAGCCCCAAAAGTGCATATTTGGTGTTGAAGCACTAGATTTCCTAGGCCATCGAATCACCCCGCAAGGCATCTTGCCGCTCGAATCACGGGTACAAGCCGTTAGGGAATTTCCCACGCCTACCTCTTTCCGCAAGTTGCGCGAGTTTCTCGGGCTGATCAACTTCCATAGGCGCTTCATCCCATCCTGTGCACACATTCTACAGTCGCTAACTGACTTGCTGCGCCGGGACACCAAGAAAACACCCGAGTTTCACTGGTCAGCGGAGCACGAAAAAGCCTTCCAGGACGCCAAAACTCAGCTTGCCTCCGCAACACTTCTGATGCACCCGCTTTCCGACTCGCCAACGCGGCTCATGGTTGACGCTTCAACGACGGCAGTGGGAGCAGTGTTGCAACAATACGACAGCAAGGACTGGAAACCGATAGGTTTCTTTTCGAAACGTCTGAAACAGGCCGAAGTGCGCTACAGCACATTTGAAAGAGAGATGCTGGCCATTTATTGCTCCGTAAAGCATTTCCGTTTCTTCCTAGAAGGTCGCACTTTTCACATTTTAACGGACCACAAGCCGCTGACATATGCGTTCAAAACAACAGTTCCTCATATTCGGAAGAGAACTACGCCAACTTTCTTTCATTTCCGAATTTACCACGGACATCCGCTACATAGCAGGGATCGAAAATCAAGCAGCCGACGCACTCTCCAGCATCGACACCGTTTCAGCATCCGTCGACTTTGAGACATTAGCCGCCGCCCAGCGGGAAGACCCAGAGCTAACCAAGATGCGGCAGAATCCACTGTCACTGGTGCTCGAAGAGATCTCGCTACCGTACACAACGACTACGGTCACATGCGACACATCGCAGAAAATCTCCAAGACCCTTCGTCCCCGTCCAGTTTCGGCGTGCAGTGTTTGACAGCCTTCACGACCTCAGCCACCCAGGAATCCGCGCGACGCAGAGGCTCGCACCGACCGCTTTGTGTGGCCAGGCATTAACGCCGACCTTCGGACGCTGGGCGAAGACGTGCCGAATATGTCAAGCAGTCAAGGTGACTCGGCACACGCGCACAGCACTCCAAGCATTTCGGCCACCAGAGTGTCGTTTCGACCACGTGCACTTGGACTTAGTAGGACCTCTTCCGCCTTCCCAGGGTTACAGATACCTGCTCACATGTGTCGACCGATACTCACGGTGGCCTGAGGCGACGCCGATTCTGGACATCGCAGCCGAGACCGTCGCACAGGCGTTTGTGGGCACATGGGTTTCACGCTATGGCTGCCCACTGCGCGTAACAACCGACCGTGGACGACAATTCCAGAGCAACCTATTCTCTGCGCTGGCGAGGCTTCTGGGAACACGGCTCCAGTTCACCACGGCTTACCACCCAGCGAGCAATGGAATGGTGGAACGGCTACACCGTCAACTGAAGGCATCTCTAACGGCCAAATTGGATAGAGAGCACTGGGTGGAGAAGCTCCCTCTCGTTCTTCTGGGCCTGCGTACCGCGCTAAAAGAAGACCTCGGATTCAGTGCAGCAGAAATGCTGTACGGCTCTACAATCCGACTACCGGGAGAATTCTTTGGTGAGAAACCAAGCTCTGCGCCGACACCTTCAGAACATATGGAAAGGCTACATTCCTGGTTGGAGCACCTGCAACCCAACGCGCCACGCGTCAGCCGCGACCAAAGAGTGTTTTCGTTCCCGGACATGAATACGGCAACCCATGTGTTCGTGCGACGAGACACAGTGAAAGCGCCGTTGACTCCTGCGTACGACGGGCCCTTCCGTGTGCTGTCGCGCTCGCACAAAACTGTGGCCATTCGTGTTCGCGACAGAGAGGACGTCGTTTCTCTCGACCGTGTGAAACCGGCTCACCTCATGGACTAACTCGTTTTTGCTAACATTTGCTCGTTTTTTTTCCTGGCTCCGCGGTCTAGGGGGGGCTCTTGTAGCGATACAATAAAGGATCGGTCGAGAAGAGAGCACTGCGAAGAGTGTTCACAAAAGAAACGTGGAGTTTCAAAGGTAAGGGTACGAGGAACTTCTGTAGGTCGGGTACACATATGAGGCGTTTTTTTTTTCGAAATGGGTCAAATCCATTCAAAGAGAATTTGAGAAAACGGCAAAAATTTGCTATGCAAACTAAATACAACGTTGTCAAAGCTATTCTATGATATGTTTTACATGTCGGCTAGGGGAAGTTTCTGGCTACAATTAATTAAAAAATATGCAGCGGATTTCACCATTATTAGCATGATAACTTTGGATTTGGCTCATTTCGAATTGAGGCATGGAATTCAATGCGGTATTCTTGAAAAAACTTTATTGAAATTCGGGCAGTTGCACATTCTTGCTTCGTCGGCGTCGACATTGCTTCTGTTCACGATGTCGTCGACGTCTCGGGACCGATCTCTCGCCGATCTCTTCATTTCCATCAGAATCCATGATAATCCAGCTCCGAAAGGGCAAAAAAAACTTGCACAAACACCCAGAAAACAGGCAGAGTAGTCAGGCTATGCGGGAAATCACACGGAGGCTTCCACGTTCGGCGAATCACGTGATCGCCGAAGCGCTCCACTATCGTCATACTGGATTTCACTCATTTCGATCTATACAGCGCATGGATCTGCCTCAATGTTGTTTTGAAACGGGATCTGTGGGCACACGTAGCTGTTGGTATTTGACTCATTTCGTTCCGATCTCTCTTTTAGAGGAAATCTGAAAGAATGTACTTGCCAATGGAGCAATATTTGAGCTAGTTTCGGTGTCTGGATTTAGACCATTTCGAAAAAAAAACGCCACATATGGTTGGAGAATGAGAGGGCGTACTTACGAAATTGGGCGCATTTTACTGGTTTGTGAACGTTTTGGCCGTGGCACAGCATTCGTCAGTCAGAACTTTGACCAGTGCGCACGCGCATGTGCGCGTGTGTTTGCGCGTGTGTGTGTGTATTTGCATGTGTGCGTGCGTGCGTGCGCGCATGTGTGTGTGTTTGTGTGTGTGTGTGTGTGGTTGTGTGTGTGTGTGTTTTGGACTAACCTGCAATATCAAAATTTATGAGGCATTCATTGCACTAAGTTCCATTGGCAGTGAATAATGCCTCGATGGTATTTCGACATAATTGCGTCAATGACATTTTTATTCTAACTATACTCAACAGAAATACTGTTGGTGAAATATTTCCTCAATTGTATTTCAAAATATTGCGTCAGTGAAATTTTATTGCAAAGTGCTCAAGAGAAATATTGTTTACGAATTATGTCCTCAATAGTATTTTGATGGAAATCAGTCAATAAATTTTATTGCAAAATGGTCAATAGAAATATTGTTTACGAATTATGTCCTCAATGGTATTTCGATAAAATGAGTCAATGAAATTTCTATTGCAAAATGGTCAACAGAATTATTGTTGAGGAAATATTCCCTCAGTGGTATTTCGATTGAAATGAGTCAATGAAATATTTATTGCAAAGTGCTGAACAGAATTATTGTTGATGAAATATTCCCTCAACGGTATTTCGATAGAAATGAGTCAATGATATTTTATTGCGAACTGCTCAGCAGAAATGTTGTTGAAGGAGTATTGAAGCAAGTCAATGAGTATTGCGGAATCATTGATAATCAGTAAAGTCAATAATTAGATCAAACTCCAGCAATGGAAAATCAACAGTCATTTTCATAAGGGTATACAGCCTTCTCAGACCAATTTGGTGGCGTGTGTGTTCGAGGGTATCGACAGACTAGGAGCAATTCAATTTCAAAATGCTACCAGGCTGTCGAGTGAGCAGTTTTTAGTACTTCTTTCATCTCGATTTTAGATAAAACGAAAGGAAAGGAAAAAGGATGTCGCGTTCGACCAATCATCAAAGTAGGTGCATCCACGCTAAACGGTGCTATAGCTGCCAGACATCAATATACATCGTGCAAACTCTCTTGTGTAAATGTACAGTAAAGATTCAGTTACTTCTGTAAGGCCACGCTTTACTTTCGTGTTATTCCGATTTCTATGATAGAGGGATCAACCATATCTTTTTTTTTGCAGTTAGCAGGAACTGTTTCCCTTCGCCTCTTGCAGGCGCGCCGAATATACGACATGAAACTTCTTATGTCGCTCAGTCTACCGTCACCGCCTCGTTCTTGAGATTGAAGCATATTGACACGTCTGTATAGATAAAAGAGAATGACGATGGGGAGGTTTTAGAGACTCTAGCTAGTGGGGCAGTAGGTTTCAAGAAGAAAGACGAAGAAGACGTTTGGCTGTACTTGTCTTTTGTGTTAACTCAGTAGTTATAACTTTATATCTTCATATCTTCAATTCTTGGCCAATCCCCCAGTGTGGGTATGAGCCATGTGTAGAGGCACTTCATCATCATCATCATCGTCATCATCAGCTGTACAGCTGCTTTTGAACACGCTGTCTCGCTGTTGCAAATTGTTCTTGTCCTTTGTTCGCATTGCACCGTGACACTGGTGGAGGTGATGGACCGCAATCCTGCCTGATGCTCCACACTCCCACTGGGAGCCGTTCATCCAGCCCGGACGCACCTATCGCAACTCCCGTGCATCGCTTCAGTCGTAGGCTGCGAGGCCTCGCTCCAGAGCTCACCCCCTCGCAGGAACCCGCCCCAAGCCGCCGCTTACCCCTAACAATGGCCAACGCCAGCCCGTAAGAAGTACTCCAAGGCAGCGGTTCTCACAACCCATCTCAGGTAACACGTTTTCAACCACTGGTGCCTAATCGGTTTGGAGGTGGCGCACATGAAGACGTTGAAGACTGGCTTGAGCACTATGAACGTGTTGCCAAGATTAACCAGTGGTCTGTTGAGCAGAAGCTCTCCCGCGCCTATTTCTAACTTGACTACTGCGCTCGTACTTGGTATCAAAACAGAGAAGGCAGTCTGTCAACATGGAGCAACTTTCAACAGCAGATGATTGACACCTTTGCCAATGACGACCAACGGGACAGTGCCCAGCAACTACAAGAATTACGGGTTCAAAAACCCAATGAAACAGTCACGATGTTTGCCGAGGACATGGCCCGTCTCTTTTGTAGAGCCGACCCGCACATGACTGATGATAAAAAGTTGCGCTACCTCATGCGCGGCGTAAAAGAGCAGTTGTTCGCCGGACTTGTGCGCAACCCGGCAAGCACCGTAGCGGACTTTATCAAGGAAGCTACGGCTATTGAGCGGGCACTTCACCAACGATGCCGACGGTACGATCGCTTGTCCAGCAGCGCCCAAATTCATGCCGTCGCCATGACATTTGACAATCATGGCTCTTTGGCTCCTTGCGTCACTTGATACGAGAGATTGTTTGGGAGGAACTGCAGAAGTTACGGACGCCGGTAGTGGAAACACCCATGGCGTCTGTAGTTGAAGTCGTCCGCGACGAAATCCGCCAAGCATTCTCGGCGGCTGACACTGCTCACGAGCAGCGTCCCGTGAGTTACGCCGCCACCCTTCGACGCTCCCCACCCTCCCCACCCGTCCCGCCGTCGTACCGCCGGGCGTCTGCAGCCATTCCTTGTTCACCGCTGCAAGAGAACCCACCGAGGCGCCCTACCGTCCAGTCGCCATACGACCAGCCGTCTGCTGGCATGCCATGGCCGTCGTTCCAAGAGGAGTCGTTGCGACGTCCACAGCTTCGCAAGACAGACGCCTGGCGCACTGTAGATAGGCGTCCACTTTGCTTTAACTGCGGAGGTGTAGGCCACATTTCGCGTCATTGCTGGCACCGAGTCAATTCGTTTCGCCCTCTCAGGCCATGGTCTGACAGTCGACGCGCCAACGACGACTACGTATGGCGCCTCTATACTACATAAGGACCTCTATTGTCACGGCCCCATTATGACGACCGCCGTACCGACAATGACGAGAGCATGCCTGATTACCAGTCGGGTTTGGGACATCGACCACGGTCTTCGTCTCCTGCCAACTCGCCTTCATCGCACCGCTGCTCTTCTTCTGACCTCAGAGGAAGGAGGTCATCCAGCCCACGCCGGGGAAACTGAAGGCGGCGACCTCCGGGGATAAGGTTGCAGGCCGTCAAGACGCCGAAAAAAAGCCCCCATTACTGTCACCACAGGACGCCGTAAAGCCGACAACACGTAACGCCGAGGAAACTGTCACCGCAGACCTTACCGTTTTTGTGGACGGACAGCAAGTGACAGCCTTAGTCGACACTTGTGCCGACTTTTCTATTATAGGTGAAGACCTCGCCGTACGGCTCAAGAAAGTAAAGACGCCGTGGACGGGACCTCACCTAAGGACTGCAGGCAGCCAGTTACTTATGCCTATAGGAATGTGCACAGCGAGTATCGAAATCGGTGGTTCTTCTTTCGTGGCGGCGTTCGTTGTTCCCGCCTCATGTTGCAAATAGCTAATTATTTTGATGGATTTGAGATAATATGGCGCCGTCATCAACATCCCGGACAGTTTATTTACGTTCCTGAGCAGCCCTAATATAGTCGGGTGTTCAGAGGCGAGAAATAACCCTTTGCGTCTAACTGACGATGACGTGGTCGTCCCACCACGGTCATGTGCTCTTGTTTTGGTGGCAGGGGACGCACTGTTTGACGGCGAAAGCATTGCCGACCTAATCAGCTCGCTGCTATTTAGCCATGGCATTTCAGTTGCACGAGGTATTGTCAATATCACTGCTGGACGCACTAACTTACTCCTCACCAACTTTACTGCTGAGCGCCGGCACCTTCCGAAGGGCACAGCCGTCGCCTGCTTTGACAATATTGTAGAAGTAGAAGGCTGTTTATCGGTACTGGACGAAGCGCCTAAACAAGAATCAGTACCTGTTCTTGACGTTGGTACTACTTTGCCAAAGGACGAGCGAAAGCGACTTGTTAAGTTGCTAGCCGAATTCCAAGACTGCTTTTCATCGACATCACGAGTTGGTCGCACGCCGTTAACCAAGCATCGAATAATTACTGACGACACGGCGAGACCTATTCAGCAGAATCCTTATCGCGTGGCTCTGAAGGAACGTGAAGTGATACAGCAACAAGTAGTGAAAATGCTTGAAGATGACGTGATTCAGCCATCACAGAGCCCCTGGGCGTCACCTGTAGTGCTAGTAAAGAAAAAGGATGGCACCCTGCGTTTTTGTGTGGACTACGGGAAGCTGAATCAGGTGACCAAGAAAGATGTGTACCCACTTCCACGTATTGATGACTCCCTTGGCAGACTTCGACACGCTCGCTACTTTTCTTCAATGGACTTCAGGAGCGGATACTGGCAAATTGAGGTATACCCGAGAGACCGGGAGAAAACCGCTTTTTTGACGCCAGATGGCTTATACGAATTTAAAGTCCTGCCATTCGGATTTGTGCTCAGCGCCCGCTACTTTTCAAAGGCACATTGATACCGTACTTTCAGGGTTGAAGTGGAAAGCCTGTTTAGTTTATCTTGACGACGTCATAGTGTTTTTGGCAACTTTTGATGAGCAGCTCAGAAGGCTCGAAATTGTTTTACGAGCCATACTGTCTGCGGGCCTCACGTTGAAGCCAGAGAAATGTCACTTTGGTTTGAAGAACTGCAGTTTCTTGGTCACGTCGTCAGCCACGCAGGTGTTCGGCCCGATCCTGAAAAAATTGCCGCCGTTGCACAGTTCCCGCTGCCGTCCGATCAGAAGGCTGTCAGACGCTTTCTGGGCCTTTGTGCCTATTACTACGGTTATCGCAGACTTCGCACGCATCGCGACAACTTTAACTCGCCTTACGAGTGACGACGTTGCCTTCGAGTGTGACGAGGAACAGAAAGCTGCGTTTAATGATTTGCGCCAACGTCTTCAAACACCCCCAGGGCTAGCCCACTTCGACGAGGAAGCCCCCACGATGCTTCACACTGACGCTAGCAATGTAGGTCTGGGAGCTGTGCTAGTGCAGCGGCAGGAGGACACAGAAAGAGTGATTGCCTACGCAAGCAGAACGCTAACACGCGCAGAGGCTAATTATTCCACAACAAAGAAAGAATGCCTCGCCGTGGTATGAGCAGTTATGAAATTTCGCCCGTATTTGTATGGCCGCCCCTTCAAAGTTTATTAGCGACCATCATTCACTTTGTTGGTTGATTAATTTTAAAGATCCCACCGGCCGATTAGCGCGTTGGAGTCTGAGGCTGCAAGAGTGATATGACGGTCATACACAAGTCAGGGAAGCGACATATGGACGCCGACTGCCTGTCCCGATCATCAATACGGTCGGCTTCTCTACCTGATGAGGATGGAACTCCATTCCTTGGTGTCCTCGGCACTTCCACCATCGTCTAACAACAACGTGACGACCCCGAGTTGCTTGGTTTAATTAATTACTTAGACGGACGGTCTCAGAGTGCACCAAGAGTGTTTAACAGAATATTGTCGTCGTTTTGTCTACGAAACAGCATCCTTTATAACAGAAACTTTCATCGATCGGATCTCCCTATTTGCTCGTCATTCCTGCAACCCTTCGTACTGAAGTGCTTCAAGCACGCCGCAACGAAGTGATTTCTGGCCACTTAGGCTACACGCGCACGTTGCAAGAGTTCGGCAAAGATACTACTGGCCAAGACTCCCGACATCCGTGAAGCACCACATTCGTACTTGCCTCGACTGCCAGGGACGAAAGTCGCCTCCGACGAAACCAGCCGGTATGCTGCAACCTGTTCAAGTCCCACGAACGCAGTTTGACGAGATCGGAATGGATATTTTGGGTACACTTCCTACTTCTACTGCAGGGAACTGCTGGGTTATCGTCGCAACGGATTATCTGACCCGGTACGCCGAAAGAAAGGCTATCCAAAGAAGCACAGCAGCGGAGGTCGCGAGATTTTTCGTTGAAAATGTTGTACTGCGACATGGTGTACCAAGCGTCGTGATAACAGACCGTGGAACCGCATTCACGGCAGCCCTTTAAGACGACGTCTTGATGCTAAGTGGAACGACTCATCGTAAGACCACCGCCTACCACCCGCAAACAAATGGGCTAACAGAGCGCCTAAACAAGACGATCGAAGACATGCTTTCGATGTACG
Source organism: Rhipicephalus sanguineus (assembly GCF_013339695.2). Classification (NCBI taxonomy): domain Eukaryota; kingdom Metazoa; phylum Arthropoda; class Arachnida; order Ixodida; family Ixodidae; genus Rhipicephalus; species Rhipicephalus sanguineus. The sequence goes on from NC_051177.1 coordinate 222,989,034, forward strand.
TGGATGTCCAACACAAAAATTGGGACGAAATCTTGCCCTATATCACATTCGCATACAATACAGCTAAACAAGAAACAACTCGCATGATTCCATTCAGCCTCGTTCACGGACGGGAGGTACGGACGATGTTGGATGCGATGCTACTACACGATTACGACGACACTGACACGGACGCCGATATTGTCACGTGGTCGTGACGTCGACGAAGACAGCAGTCGGCGTTTGCAGAATGAAACTGTTTATTTGGCCGAACTTGTGGCCGGGAAAATGAGAAGTAGAACTACAGCAATACACGCTGTACAATGATAGCGGCGAACAGGGCGTCGTCCGTCGATCAACTGACAAGCGATCAAGCGCGTCGGCTTTTATACAGGCGCTATCGAACTTTCCAGCAATATCGCTGGTGGCGGCGTTATCTCTAGACAAAGCTGGAACATTCGCGTGCGGCGCGCAATCTTAACAAACCGATCTACAACAATCGTGACGCTTCTAGAACACTACTTCGCGGACAGCGTCGAGCGTTGATAACCGTCCCTGCCGGTCAAACCCGAATACATCAAAACAAGACAAGAAGTGGGCGTGGCATTGCCCCCCTCTGAAAAAGCATCGTCCCGATGCTTGTGAAAGAACATAGAAGAGGAAAAAACAAGTGCATACACAACTGAATTACAATAACAAAGGAAAAGATAGAGTCCCCAGGCTCGCTAACGCGCAAAAAACGGCTTAAGGCGCACGACATGGACGATTTCAGGTCGCGCACGGCGCCGCTGAGAGTTCGTAATGCCGTCAGGGACAACCTCATAGTCGAGTGCGCCGAGGCGTCGAAGTACCCTGTACGGTCCGAAGTATCGTCGAAGAAGCTTCTCACTAAGTCTTCGTCGGCGTATTGGCGTCCATACCCATACACGGTCACCGGGCTGGTATTCCATGTGGCGTCGTCGAAGGTTGTAGCGGCGACTGTCAGTCGTCTGCTGGTTCTTGATCCGTAGGCGGGCGAGCTGTCGTGCTTCTTCGGCGCGCTGTAGGTAGGTGGTCACGTCGATGTTTTCCTCGTCGGTCACGTTTGGTAGCATGGCGTCGAGCGTCGTTGCCGGGCTCCGTCCGTAGACCAACTTGTATGGCGTCATCTGCGTCGTTTCCTGTACGGCCGTGTTGTACGCGAAGGTCACGTACGGAAGGATGGCGTCCCACGTCTTGTGTTCGACGTCGACGTACATGGCCAGCATGTCGGCGATAGTCTTGTTTAGACGCTCGGTGAGGCCGTTGGTCTGTGGGTGGTACGCGGTGGTGCGGCGGTGGCTTGTGTGGCTGTATTCCAAGATCGCCTGAGTTAGGTCAGCCGTGAACGCCGTACCTCTGTCGGTGATGAGAACCTCTGGGGCGCCGTGTCGCAAGACGATGTTCTCCACGAAGAACTTGGCTACCTCGGCGGCGCTGCCTTTGGGCAAGGCCTTTGTCTCGGCGTAGCGGGTGAGGTAGTCAGTCGCTACGACGATCCACTTGTTGCCGGAAGTCGACGTCGGGAACGGCCCCAGTAGGTCCATCCCGATTTGCTGGAACGGCCGGTGAGGTGGTTCGATTGGCTGCAGAAGTCCCGCTGGCCTAGTCGGCGGTGTCTTCCGTCGCTGGCAATCTCGGCAAGTCTTGACGTAGTGGGCGACGTCGGCAGCAAGGCGTGGCCAGTAGTATTTTTCCTGTATTCTAGCGAGCGTGCGGGAAACACCGAGGTGTCCAGCCGTCGGGTCGTCGTATAGGGCCTGGAGGACTTCTGGTCGCAATGATGAGGGCACGACGAGAAGGTAGTCGGTTCGAAGTGGCGAGAAGTTCTTCTTCAGGAGAACGCCGTTCCGTAAGAAAAACGAGGGCAGTCCTCGCTTGAATACCTTCGGGACAACGGCGGTCTTGCACTCGAGGTACTCAATAAGGCGCCCCAGTTCCGCGTCGGCCCGTTGCCTTTCGGCAAAGTCGTCGGCACTTATAGTTCCGAGGAAGCAGTCGTCGTCGTCGTCTTGCGGCGGCGCGTCGACGGGGGCACGAGACAGGCAGTCGGCGTCAGAGTGTTTTCGTCCGGACTTGTACACGACGGTAATATCGAATTCTTGAAGCCTGAGACTCCATCGTGCGAGACGACCTGAAGGGTCCTTCAAGTTAGCTAGCCAACATAAGGCGTGATGGTCACTGACAACTTTGAAGGGCCTGCCATAGAGGTAGGGGCGAAACTTTGAGGTAGCCCAGAGAATGGCAAGGCATTCCTTTTCTGTTGTGGAATAGTTTGCTTCTGCCTTGGATAGTGACCGGCTAGCATAACTGATAACCCTTTCAAGCCCGTTAGTCTTTTGCACAAGGACGGCACCGAGTCCTACGCTGCTTGCGTCGGTGTGTATTTCTGTATCGGCGCAATCGTCGAAATGCGCAAGTATGGGTGGTGTCTGCAGGCGTTGTTTAAGTTCCTGAAAGGCTTGCACTTGCGCCGTTTCCCACCTGAATTCCACGTTATTCTTCGTGAGAAGCGTCAGTGGTTCGGCGATCCGTGAAAAGTTTTTGACGAAGCGTCGGTAATAGGCACATAAATCGAGAAATCGGCGCACGGCCTTCTTGTCGGTGGGTGGCGCAAATTCGGTGATGGCAGCTGTTTTCCGCGGGTCTGGGCGCACTCCAGACTTGCTGATCACATCACCCAGAAACAAGAGCTCGTCATACGCGAATCTGCACTTTTCTGGCTTCAGGGTCAGTCCAGAGGTCTTGATTGCTTGAAGTACTGCCTCAAGCCGCCGGAGATGCTCGTCGAAGGTCGAGGAAAACACGACGACGTCGTGTAAATACACAAGGCACGTCTGCCACTTCAGTCCGGCCAGTACGGTGTCCATGACACGCTGGAACGTCGCAGGTGCCGAGCAAAGACCGAAAGGCATGACCTTGAACTCAAAGAGGCCGTCGGGTGTTATAAAGGCAGTCTTTTCTCGGTCCCTCTCGTCGACCTCGATTTGCCAGTAGCCGGTCTTGAGGTCCATCGACGAAAAGTACGTCGCGTTGTGAAGTCGATCCAGGGTGTCGTCTATTCGTGGGAGAGGGTACACGTCCTTCTTCGTGATTTTGTTCAGGCGCCGATAATCAACGCAGAAGCGCAGTGTCCCGTCCTTCTTCTTCACTAACACCACGGGTGACGCCCACGGACTCTTGGACGGTTGGATGATGTTGTCGCGTAGCATCTCGTCGACTTGTTTCTTATCGCGTCGCGCTCTCGAGTAGAAACTCTGTAGGGGCTCTGACGGAGTGGTCGAGAATTTTCTTCTGTTATAATGCGGTGCTTCGCGAGGGGCGTTTGTCGGACCCGCGATGACGACGAGAAACAGTCCTTGTATTGCGAGAGCAGGGTTTTGAGCTGGTCTTGCTTGGCCTTCGAAAGGATCGGGTTGACGTCAAAATCCGGTTCGGGACCTCTGTTCGTCGAAGCAGGTTCGGCAGCATCGAAGAGGGCGAAAGCATCGCTGGCGGCTACACATTCGTCGATGTAGGCAACCGTCGTACCAAAGTTGAGGTGCCTATATTCGTGGCTGAAGTTTGTCAGCACTACTTTTGCTTTACCGTCACGCAGCTCGGCTATACCTCGTGCGACGCATATTTGACGGTTCAGGAGTAGGTGCTGATCGCCCTCGATGACGCCTTCAAGGTTCGCAGGTTTTTCGGTGCCGACGGAAATAATGACGCGGAGCGCGGCGGAATGGTCACCTGCTCTTCTATCACATTCAATTCATGGTTGCCTGGCATCGCGTGGGGCGGGAGCGCTTTGTCCGAGTTCAGTGTTATCGACTCAGACCTCAGGTCGATGACGGCGCCGTGGTCACTTAGGAAGTCCATTCCAAGTATCACATCCCTGGAGCAGTTTTGTAGGATTACAAAGCTCGCAGGATAAGTCCGGTTATTGATGGTGACTCTCGCCGTGCAGACACCAATCGGCGTTATCAGGTGGCCTCCAGCTGTCCGGATTTCGGGTCCACTCCAAGCGGTCTTTACTTTCTTCAGCTTGGTGGCGAACGGTCCACTAAAGACAGAATAGTCGGCTCCGGTGTCGACGAGGGCTGTGATGCTGTGACCGTCGATAAGAACGTCGAGGTCGCTAGTTCGTCGTCTCGCGTTGCAGTTAGGTCGTGGCGTGGGGTCACGGCTGCGTCGGTGTGTTCCGCCGCTTCCATTTTGCGTCGTCGGGTCTTCTTCAGACCGCGAGATTTCGTCGTCAGAGGTCTGTCTGGTTCGCGTCGTGTTCTGAAGGTTTCGTCGCGGCGTCGTCGTCGGCGGCGGAGGATCTTCGGTAGTTCGTCGTACAGCAACCGCACCTCCATCGGTTGCTGCCCTTAGTTTTCCGGATACGGGCTAGGCGACCGGCCCCGGTTTGGGCCAGTGTACGGCCGGCGGTGCGGTGACATGTAGCGGCCGGGCGACGGCGAGCGGGAAGGTCGTCGTTCTCGCCACTGTGTTCCGGTGAGGTAGTCGTCGATGTCGCGCGGCCGTTCGCCTGGCTGCGGGCGCGGCGCGTTGATAGCGAATCCCCGTAGTCCCATCTGTCGGTACTGGCAGCGGCGGTACGTGTGGCCGGCCTCTCCGCAGTGGTAGCAGTGCGGGCGGTTGTCGGGGGCACGCCAGACATCGGTCTTCCTCGGGGTGCTGCGCTGGCCGACAGGTGGTCGGTAGGGCGTCGGTGGAGGCGGCGGCGTCTGGCGACGGTACTGCGGCGGTGTGGGCGTCTTGGCGGGGGCGTGGAGGAGGAGCATGACGGCGGGCTGCAGCAGCATAGCTAATAGCTTGCGGCGCGGCTCTGCTAGCTGAGGCGCGCCGAGTGAATGCTGGATCTCCTGGCGCACGACGTCGGCGATGGACTCTACTTGAGGTTGCGACGGAGGTAGAATTTTTCGCAACTCCTCTTGCACGATTGCTCGAATCGTCTCACGCAGGTCGGCGGGTCCTAGGGCTTGAACGTCGGCGTAGCTTGTAGCCGAGAAGCTGCGGTTGTATTGCCGCGTTCGCATCTCAAGCGTTTTCTCGATCGTGGAAGCCTCCGATGCGAATTCAGCGACCGTCTTCGGCGGGTTCCTTATCAATCCAGCGAAGAGTTCCTGTTGACACCCCGCATGAGGAACCTCACTTTCTTCTCTTCGGGCATACTTGGGTCGGCGTGTCGAAACAGGCGATTCATCTCTTCCGTGTAGATGGCAATATTTTCGTTGGGAAGCTGCACACGGGTCTCCAGCATAGCCGCGGCCCGTTCCTTGCGGACCACGCTCGTGAACGTGCTTAGGAACGTCGTCCGAAAGAGATCCCATGTTTGTAGGGCGGATTCTCGGTTCTCGAACCACGTCCTCGCGGCGTCTTCTAGGTAGAAGTATACGTGGCGCAGCTTGTCCTCGCAGTTCCAGTTATTAAATGTGGAGACCCTTTCGAACGTCTCGAGCCAAGTCTCGGGGTCTTCACATGGCGAACCACGGAACGTCGGCGGCTCCCTGGGTGGCTGCATCACGATCGCCGTAGGGGGCACTGCGTCAGTCATCGTCTCGGCGGTCGATAGTGACGATCTTCGGCTGCCTGGCGTTTTCGGGAAGGAGCCCGTACTCTGGTTGCAGTCCCTTCTGCCGGCGGCTGGTTCGAGGATCCGGGTTGTCCTTAGAGTCGTCGTCCTTCGCGGCTTGGGCTTGGGTCAGCGCTCCGCGGTGGCGTCCGGATCATGAAGCAGCACCTCCACCAGATGTCACGTGGTCGTGACGTCGACGAAGACAGCAGTCGGCGTTTGCAGAATGAAACTGTTTATTTGGCCGAACTTGTGGCCGGGAAAATGAGAACTAGAACTACAGCAATACACGCTGTACAATGATAGCGGCGAACAGGGCGTCGTCCGTCGATCAACTGACAAGCGATCAAGCGCGTCGGCTTTTATACAGGCGCTATCGAACTTTCCAGCAATATCGCTGGTGGCGGCGTTATCTCTAGACAAAGCTGGAACATTCGCGGTGCGGCGCGCAATCTTAACAAACCGATCTACAACATCGTGACGCTTCTAGAACACTACTTCGCGGACAGCGTCGAGCGTTGATAACCGTCCCTGCCGGTCAAACCCGAATACATCAAAACAAGACAAGAAGTGGGCGTGGCAATATGTTTACTCAACGCGCAGAAGAAGCTAGGCAGCTCGCACGCTTGCGGATCCGCCAGCAACAAGACTACCACGCAGGCCGCTATATGCCCACCACAGGACAGTAACCTACGAAACCGGCAACAGAGTGTGGGTTTGGACGCCCATACGAAAACGTGGACTCTCCGAGAAACTGTTAAGGCGATACTTGGGACCATATCCAGTATCGCGACAGCTCAGTGACGTCACCTACGAGGTCGTCCCTGACAGTCCCTATTGCACCGAGACGTCGCCAGCACCGGCCTGAACTTGTGCATGTAGTACGCATGAAGCCGTATGTCAGCGACCGACTGTGTGTTCCCATAAACGGTGGTCCTCGTTTAGCATCGGGGCGATGCTCTTTAAGAAGAGGCAAGTGACACGTCTGTATAGATAAAAGAGAATGACGATGGGGAGGTTTTAGAGACTTTAGCTAGTTGGGCAGTAGGTTCAAAAAGAAAGACGAAGGAGACGTTTGGCTGTACAGCTGCTTTTGAGCACGCTGTCTCGCTGTTGCAAGTTGTTCTTGTCCTTTGTTCGCGTGGCTCCGCGACAATATACAAGGACGCGACGAGTAATCGGCAGACTAAGTCGCTTAAAAATACTGACATGTCTCCGTGATGCTCTCGGCAGTGGGCATTCAATAGATTATGCCCAATGGCAACTGCCGACTGCGTTAGCCCACCTACCTACAAAATACTGCCGAACAGCCTCTCTAAGGAGCTGAGGCAGGCGCTGCATGGCTGCGGTACTTGTTACCATGGCGACGTACACCGTGTGCGCCGCTTTTTGAATGCCACCCATCCGCAAGGGCCGTAACAGAAGGGGCGCTTGGTGTTGGCGTCTGAATCAAGCCATCCGATGGCAGCCATGCGAGGCAACACCCCCGTTTTCAGTTTCACAAAATGCTCACACTATTCAGTTGTGTTCGCGCCATATTGTTCACGCGACGGCTTCGTAGTGAAATGGACGCTTGGAGGGGGCCATGTTCATGGAGCTACGGACATGGACCACGCGCGCCTGTTAAAGGTGGCAATACTGTTTTCGTGTTTGAGTAGGCACATATTAATGAGTTGAGATCATGTAATATGACAGCAGAGCTGTTAGGGTCGAGGTTTGCCGTGTGTCGTATGTGGAAAATTGTGATCATCATGAACCAGCACGCGCTCTCTTCGTCCTCTTCGTTATCCTCTTCTGCTTCGCTTTCAGAAAGCGTGCGCCGGTTGTCTGGCCTGGTATGCAATAACTCCAATTGGCGAGAGAACGAGAACAGAGAGGGAAAACGAAATATATAAAAACAGAGAAATAATAGCCCAAAAATATTTCTTGAGGAGGCGAGATTCGAACCCACGTCACCACGATCCGGAGGTGAGCGTCGTAACCACTCGGCTATCCAGGTACTCTAGCAGAGCACGACATAGCCTTGTATAGTATTGTATAGCCAGTGGGTGGGAAATGGAATGGAAGTGAAAGTGAGGAGCATGGAAAGGAGGAGGGGAGAACGACTGCAAAGAGAGAGAGAGAAATAAAGAAATTGAAATAACGGGAAGAGAGAGAGAAAAACAGATAAAAGGCGAAAGAGCGACCACAGAGTGGGAGAGAGAAATAGGAGGAATAAGCATTCATTGTTCGAAAAGGTATTGCGGCGCTAGTTTCACTTCTAGGTCAGAGGGTTCCTGGAATGAGGAAACCTAGCGCCCACAGAACGAAAGAGAAGAAAGAGATAGAGAGAAATATGCGTAGAGAGAAGTAGATAGAAAGACGGACAAAAAAGATGAGATAATAAGAAGTTCGGGACATCCCACGTACCGTGGGAATCGATGTCATGCGAGGCATGCAATGGGAAGGTGACTGTGACGTAATGATTTACATTGAGTGAAATGTTACGAAATGACACTAAAAATATGTGGAAATGGTATACGCACACACATAAGTTCAAGAGTCGGACGTGTGTTTTATAACCAGTTGTTTACACTTGCTTAACGATGACAACAGCAACATGGGCATTGACAACACCAGACGTGGTAAGCTGATATGTTGTGCTTATACTTGTCCGTTATGATGGAGAGCGCTAGCAAGTTTCACGAAACCGTGTGCATGTGTGGAAGGGGTTCTTGAGAGTTCTCATGCAGATGGTGGCGAGCGGACTGTATTTGTTATTGTAATTCATGTGCGCAACGCAGACCTCGCTGATTCCGCTGCTTGTCTGTGTGTGTTCTTTGTCTGGCGGCCGGCGAAGTGGGATGCGGCCTATGTTGAAGTTGCGCACCACCGTGTTCCTATATGTGCCCACGCCTCTGCACCTGCAAAGAAGCCGCTTGCTGTGGACCACCCAGTGGGCTCATCGCTTCAGAAAGTGCTAACACGCCAGTTTATGTGAACAGAGCGTCTTTTTGGAGGTCGTGCACGTGCGCGTGCACAGACTGCACGTTGAGAGCGGCGAGCCTGAGGTGATTGTTGTGGTTTTGGCATCGAATGAAGGTGGCAGCGCGGTCCAAGACAACGTCTAGAGGCCTGTTTGCTAGCCGGGTCATGTCGTCGAGTGGCTGTCTGTCGATAGAGCCGGCGACATGTCGGAACCTGAAGCCACCTATTGCGTTGGTGAGGTATATGTTATCGAGGCTGGTAGCCCATACGAGTGCTACGTAGACTAACTTCAATGGTTGGCGCTTATCGTATCCGTAGACTACCTGGGCGTATGTGGACTTTTGTGACTTATATATAGTTATGGCGTGTGCTTGCGCAAGGGGAAACTGTTCCCTCTAACACGAGATATTATTCTGGCGCATATCGTGGTTGTGGTGGTTCGCTTTACCAATTACAGTCCTATTAAGGGGTGTGCGGCAGTGATGTGCTTCGTCCTCGCTGGGACGACAATGCCTACCATGGACGTTGGAAATTCAAGTGGGAGACGCACGAAGTTTCCGAGTTCATCACGCTCTCGATGTACGATAAGGTGCCCATGTTTTCATTAACGAGGCCTTCGCTTACGCCGGTGTTGATCGTGATCATGTACGGCTTGCCGATGCTCAGGCAAATTGAGGCCGGCAGGCCACCGTGTAGCTTGCGTTTATCTTTGCCACTTTGGTCAGGACATCCCTGTGTACCTGCTCGTTCTTATAGCCAGTTATGTTATCGCATGCGGGATGACATATAACACGTTGTCCTCAGCGTCGAGGCAACGTGCGTTAGAGCGGTCGGCGTCCGCATTGCTGTAGCATAGCCGTATGCCGTCTGGGCACTTAGGTGCGGTTTCTACCCGTGTCACAACTAGCCGCTCGAGATTCGTAGATAGTGTGGTGGGCGGGTTCGAGCCGAGGCGGCCGAGGATGCAGGCCTAAGCCCGAGGTCCGCGGAGTCAACACTCACGCTCCAAGTACCCCTATTGCAAAACCCAGCGCCACTGGGTACCAGCGTCCAGTGCCATGTCTGATTATGGGCCCAGCGTCGCGATGGATACTGGGCCGCTGGAGCGGCGATTTACTGGGAGGCGCTGGGTACTCAAGTGCAAAACGGCTCTAGAGCGTAAAAACGGCGGTGCTTACGTGCCCTACATAAATATATTACTAAAGAAAGTCATATAGAAAGCATTAGTGCAGTAAAAAAAAGCCGTATGAAAAAAAAAAACTACACCACCAGGATTCGAACTCGCCACCTCTCAATCTCCAAGCGAGTACTCTACCACTATGCGCCACGCTGAAACACGTCAACATCGCTGTAAAAGGGTTAGTCAATACAGTAAGACAGTGTTTCGTTTCATATTTCCGTGTCGCGTATGCAAGGAAGCCGCGATCTTCCTTTCCAAATCACGCTTGCTTCTTTATTAGACACAAAGAAAGGGTGGCCGGAAACGAATGAAATGCCCAAAATGGGAAGAGCGCTAGGTTCCTTTAAGAATTCCCGTTTTAAGTTCGAAAAATACCAAATGGATCGATGACCAGCGTACAGTTTGACGGCTGTTACTGCCGATTTTTAACAGCCGTTCCTCGCCCTTGCTAATGATGAACATGCACAGAAGCTTTATGACGACTCGTTCGATAAACACGCGCCTGCATGAATTCATACTGAGTATTTCTCGCGCGACCGACGATATCACTGCGGGCGGGCGTTTCTGTATTCTGACTTGCAGTTCTATCGGAACTACAACTATAAAACCGCTACGCAAAAACAAATACAATTAGTTGCAAAAAGATGCCAGTGTGTTAGTTCACTAACGCGTACCAGCTGACACGTATGTGTTCTGACGTATGAGTGAGAGAGAAGTACCGGCGAGTGCGGCCGGCTGCTTTCGGTGAGCCTGCGTTCGTTGCTGAAAGCGCGTCGCATCGATGGTCATCGCTCCTTGTGCGGCCACCGTACACAAGAAAAAATGGTTAATTTAGGTTAACGGATGTTCAGATTATACTTTACAGTAAATCTTACACGTTGGAATTGCGTGTACTTAAACGAAGAAGCGCCGGTGGCATGTAGACGGACTCGGCCGGTACGCTAGGCCTAACAATCGCTGGGAGCCGCACTGGGTTGGACCGATCTCGGCGCAAATGAGTTGCGATGGTTGAAGTTTCTGCATTTTAGCCTCGAAACCATTTTAACTGTTACCTAACGTATTGCTGAAGTAAGTGGAAGTGCGAGAATTGCCCGAGATGCGTTTCCGGTGTGGCGATATCGAACGACGGCTCTTTTTCTGGCCTCCGTTCGGAGGGGTCGCGAAGCCAGAGCTCATTTACTTCTTGCCAACTGCACGGCGATGTAACAATTTGCTCTGTTTGTTCAGACCAATGCCTCCAGACTTATAAACATTAAAATATGAAGTCATTACCGCAACACATCACGAATGCAAAACTGATATATATGAGCGGCATGCACGAAATGTGTATTCACTGCTGCTACGTTCTCCGCAAAAATTAACGACTTCATTGGCACTGCATGAATAAAAAAAAGCGTGGTAGAAAGCTATATTATTAGTGTTGGCTGCTTTGGGTTATTAACATATTTTGCTCCACATTCGACAGGGAAACAATAAAAGTGACCGTGATTTCACATATATCATATCCCGTATATTATGAAAATAGTGCGTATCTCCTCGTCTTTCTCTGCAAAGCTAGAATTTGTGACACATGTTTGGGACCCGTTAGGATAGCATCTATCGATACCATCGAATCAGACATTCGATATTCAACGATACCAAAGCATTACCAAAGCGCTCGGCACTGGCAACGATACCAAAGCGCTCGGCACTGGCAGAACAGTGCGGGCTCCAGTATGTGCCAGCGCACACCAGGGAGAATTCCAGCGTCTCCAGCACTTCCCAGTGAGCGCCAGCGTCACAGCGGCAAAGCCAGTGGCTCCACCAGTGCGACCCAGCTCTCTCCCAGTGCTTTCACCGACGTCCCAGTGAATTCGAGCGTACACCAGTGTTCCCAGTGCGGTCCAGCGCCACAAAACGTACTGGTATCACGCTGGGGGTACTGGAAGGGCGCTGGTTTTTGCAATAGGGACCCAACAGAAGTGCCCCCGTTTGTAGTCAGTACACCCTTTATGTACTACATCGTACAGAGGGCGCCTCATATTCGGCTCGGCCAGAGTCATATATACCCTTCCTAAGAGTTTGGCGATTCTTTCACCTTGCCGCTCTCCGAGCTCCGCCTCAGCGCCACCCTCTTCTCGTGCTATAAACCCTCTCTCCTCGACGGCGGCGGCGGGCGGCAGCGCGGCGCGGAGTCCGGCAGAGCCGCAACGGAGAGGAGCGCGCGTACACGATCGCAGAGGAGCGCGCCTGGGTTGCGAAGCTCTTGTGCGAAGCCGTGCGTATTCATGGCGACGGCTCCTCGCATTCATGCGTGAATTTGCTGCATGCGAAGGGCTGCTGTTGCGCGGTTTGCTGTTCAAGCAGCGCGCACGGTTTCCAGCTTTTTAGGCTTCCGATGGAAAAGAATCGACGACGCCTTTGGATCAGAAACATCAGACGCAGCAAATGGACCCCGACCGCTTGCTCCATGTTATGCGATGTACGTACTTGAGTGTTTCGGTTGAATATTTCTGGCGTTGTAAGCAGCGTAGCATTAACACAAACTTATTATTCGTTGTGCAAAGAGGCCCTTCCAGGCGCACGAACTTTAAAAATCATTTTGTCACGCTGAAAAAAGGAGTTTTATGGTTCGCGTTTCGAACGCTTGGGCAGACTGAAATTTGGCAGCGATCACGCTATAAGTGCCAAGCGTGATCTGTTGCGTTTACGTAATTTATCGCGCGTTCTGAGCATGAGCTTGGGATGTTACCGTGATGTTGTTTATCTGTTCAGATAAACACAGTTTACATTTGTTGTGTTATTGTGTACGCTACTTAAGGTGCCAGTAATCAATACACTTACAGGAAACAGTTCTAGATGCTGTGTTTTTACACGCCCATTTCCAGACAGAAAGTACAGTCATTCACACCGAGGTAAGTCGTCGCCATTTGATTCACACATATTTGCGACATTCATCGGACTTCAAATCAATGCAGAAACCATAGCCCGAAAGCGAACTGTGGACGAGATGAAGTCAGGACACACAAACAAGGGCCATCTCATTCCCTGTTCACCTTTGTGTTATGGTTTGTGCAGTACAATGAACTAACAAGGTGGCTACACTTCCTGCCTTTTATATTCTCTAACTTAATGTACACTTGCAGTCACAACGCTCAAATGACACTGAAACGCTAGCTGAGGATGCCAGTACCAATCATGCTACCTCAGGTGCAGAGATTGCTGTAGAGGACAAAGATGTAAGCCTGTGCTCTATTCTGACAATGTAGTTTCCGGCACACAAATCTAACTGCATTAGCTATTGCTTTGCATTCGTGCTACATTCACAGCTGACATCTGCAAGTGAAACACAAGCTAATGACACTGGCATAGAGGACGAAAGTGTCGTGACCGGTGTGAACGTAAGTGGTTTATTTTCTTTGCTTTATTTTCGCTATGCTTAGGTAGTGCAGCTAATCTTCAGTGTCGGTGTGCATTGGTATTGCATTGCAGAGCTCGAGCATCACTGAAGCAGCAGATAACGTAAACGAGGTTTTGAGGTCAGTGTTTAATGCTGCGAGAGATCCTACGAATGTAAGTATAGATATGTGAATTTGCACATTGTTACAGAGAGAATGATACTAAATCTTCTGTCATCGTTTGCTCACTTTGACTGAAACCTGTAACTGTAAGCAAGTGTGCTACAGCCTGACAGGCCCTGATGTGTGGTCATGTTGACTTAGAGAAAAAAAAGTGCACGAATGCGATACGTTTTCTAGCTTATACATTATGTCGCTTAGATTTAGATGTTTTTACATAGAGATTATATCACTCCACTAAACGCACTGAATATATATTCAAAGGTTTCACAAATGCCACAAGGGCACTATGCAAAGTTGTTGCAAGGGATACAATACTTTGAGCATCAAAACAGCATCTTGAGATGTAGAGAAAACTCGGCAAAACGGAAGTATGAGCGCCTGGAAACTGGATTAAAAAAGATTTTCAATGGTGGCCAAGTGCAAGCCTTGTCCCGCACGAGCAAGAGAGGATGCAAATGGTGAGAACAGAAAATTAAGGAGAGCCTGCAGCTTCATTTTGCCTGTGGCAAAACGGGGTATGACCTGCTCCGCTCCAAGTCATTGCCACTACCTTTTTGGAGAAGCTTGCGAGAAAGGATCCATGGTTAGCGCAAATACCTAAGACATTTTGCTGATGCCATGTCTGTTCCTTATAATGGTAGTTAAACACCGAGAACTAATTTCAGGCCCCATACTAGCGTTCTTGGCATACTGAGGTGAAGCTTAACTTGTGTAGACAATAAAAAGACAATGTTGCAATTAGAAATTATTTAAAGATTTCTACATAAATGTGCCTTCTATATAAAAGTGAAAGCGCAAGTAGTCATGCAATTCTATTCAAAGGCTATTTTCATGTTGTCAGGCAAATGTGCGGGATTTCGTTCTAAGCACTGGGTCAATCATTTGTTTTTTTTCCCTCCGCAGGCCTTAAGTTTGAGCCTGGTGTGTTGGACGAAGTCTTCACGTTGATGAAGACAAAGGCAGCTAACTTAAATAACGAGGAAAAAATGTGCGTCCTCATGATTGATGAGATGGCTATTGTACCAAAGCTCGAGTGCGGTTCAAATACTGGGTCAGTGCTTGGCTTCACTACACTACCGGTACCTGGTGTAAAGACTCGACTTTAGCAACTCATGCCTTAGTAATTATGATAGGCGGTGTGTCCTCACATTGGAAGCAAGTTGTTTGCTTCAATTACACAGGTTTTTTGTACACGGTAAGCTTTCCTTCAGTGGCATTGCAAGTGCGTGCTTAGAGTGACATATTTTAGTACATTCCAGGCAATTCATTTCATGGGGATGATGCAGCAAAGATGGCCATTGAAATCATAAAAAAAAGTGATGAGATTGGCCTTGATGTCGCTGCCATCACCACAGAAACGGGATCAGGAAACAGAGCCATGTGGAAAACATTATAGGGGAGTATAGCAGAGTGTCACACAGGTTCTGCCACCCCCCAGCGGAAAAATGCTCAGATTGCGGTGTTGGCAGACGTTGCACACCTCGCCAAAAAAATTATGTGGCCACCTCCTGCGGAAACAGACATTAAGCAGTGAAGTTGTCGCCGAAAATAGCTTGCGTAAGCATTCTGCCAGTGATCAAGTTGATAGAATTTCAGGAGCAACAGGCATTCAAACTGGCATGAAACCTTCACAAGGACCTCTTAGAGCCGAATCACGTCGAAAGAATGAAGGTATGGATTGCTTCTGCTCTGCGACCTAAGTTTGCTGTTTCAATGAATCATAAAATTAAACATTTTTTGTCATAACTGTAACTTATTGTTCATTGCTTTACTTTGCAGGTCAGCAACGCCCTAAGAATTCTAAGCCGCGCTGCTGCAAGTGCACTCTAAGAAAAAAAAAAGAGTCAAAAGAGGATCATGGAACTGTGACGCTCTTCGGGCGTCCATGTGACCCCTTTTGGAAGGTACAGGCAGAGAAAAAGTTAGCATTTCGGAAGGAGTCACTGGACGCTCCTGAAGCGCGTTTCGATTGGCTTCCGCCATGAAAGAGCCGCCATATACGCCATATATATCGCGCGCCGGCCCTTTGGCGCCGTTGTGGCGCCTTGCTCGCCGACGGAGAAGGGGTTGGCGCCTGGGTGGCGCGCCGCTTCTGCCTTCTCTCTCAGTCGTCTCAGTCTCGTCGTCTATTGGAATACGTTGCGTGGTTGCGTTGGTTGCGCGGGTTGCGTGTCTTGAAGTTTCATGTTCATGCACGTCTTCGGTGGTGTTGACGCCGGCTCCGTGCACGAAGTGATGCTTGGAGGGCGGAATATTCATGGAGCTGCCGACACGGCCAACGGGCGCCAGTTAACGGTGAGTGTACTGCATTCGTAGGTACTAATTATACAGCTTTAGCTGGGCGTCTGCAGCAGCTCTGCGGAAGTTATCTGCAAGCCATTTCCAACAGCAGCCTTTGTCCGCGGGGCTGTTGCGGATGCTCAAATAAAGCTGTCAGTTAACGAGTTGCCACCGTTATGCTCGTTGCTGTACAAGCTCCCATAAAGTGAGCAATGCAAACAATTATCAATGGTCATTTCTTGCTGATCGCACGTTGTGTCTGCACTACTGAAGGTGCAAGATGTTGTTTTGAGATGCACTTTAGTCTACTTCATAATAACATTTCAATCGAACTTGAGTGTGCTGCGTGCTTCCTCGCGTGGGAACGTGAAATAAAAAAGCCTGTGTACCGAACGCTCAGACGCACTATATATAATGATTTTTGTTGGCTTAAAGACGATAGTTTGAGGTGCAGATATAGCTAGGTGGCTTCCAGAACGTACGCGGTAGTCATTGAAGTTGGACATGCCTCGCCGGTAAAGTGAAAATGCTAGACTTTCGACGGCGCCCGTTGTTGCGGCCGCCGCCGTGCACTTTTTTCCTTCGTTACTGTCAACATCTGCGATGACGCTATAACAGAATCAAGTGAGTGTGCGTGATTGTGGGAGTTATCTGTGCTAATTCTAGCATATGACATGTCTGATCTCGACGCAGACGACGTCCGCCCGCGCTAAGAGTCGTTAGGGCCCTCGCATGTGTTTTTCTGAGTATGGGTTACGTTTGTAAAACATGCGGTCAGTAACTGCTCACGGCGTGCCCCTGACAGCCGGAGGATGTGCTTGGATGTCGGGGTAAGCCGGCGCAAAACCGTGTTTATTCTGAAACCAAATTTTGAAGCGATTTCTCAGAAGAGAAGTGCTTTCATTCGTGTATAGCCAGTGCCTATTGCGAGACGAGGTCCCCGCTGCCTTTTACGTGAAAATTTGTTTTTGTTGCGAAAATTGAACTAAACACTCGTGGCAGATGTGTATACAATAACGGTATGTTGAACAAAGGGTGGTTTTAAATACAAATAATGTGTGTGTTTCGGTTATTTCCAGAATCCCGGATCACTTCTCCCGCCTCTTCACTCCAGTTGATAGCCTCACTCGGGGAAACGAAGGTGCCGCTCTGGTCTGGCGCCTCGCCGCTCGTGATGGGAAAATCAACAGCGGCGTTCGCCCTGTCAACGAGGCAGTCGGTCCTACATTTCTTTTGGTTGGACAAGACGACGTAGGAAAAGAGGTGAGTGGCACCCACGCAAAGGAGCCTAAACCAATTTCGTTTGTTGTTTAAAAGAGGCTCACATCATCTTGTGCTGCAACTTTGTCGCCAAGTGTCGTGTTACAATAGGTACTATATGCAAGTTGTGTTTTACACGATAACGGCAAAAAACTTGGTTCCTTACCATACGTGTTTGCATTTGTAGTTTTGTTGTGAGCCTTCACTGTGTCTATGTGAACCACTTATTTTGTAGGTTTCGCAAACCTTTACTGCAATTTCACTTTCTCATCATAATATTTCATTTTCTCATCATAACAAGCTGACAGCACTATGCCCCTTTTAATCAACTTTACCAAGGAGCACATCTGCTACAAATACAATCCGCGATCCAAGAAAGGCCTGCTGCCGTACGAAAGCGCTCACTCAAAGTTGATTAAAAGGGGCATAGTGCTGTCAGTTGTGCAGCAGCCCTTGATAGGTCCTGCCCACATCTGATGCGCGAGAGCTTCAAGACACAGGTGGTTCGTCTGGGAGCAGCTGGATACCCCATGCAGATTATCTCCAGTGCTTGCGAAAGCCTTCTTCAGAAATACAAGGGTGGTGATCCCAATGTCAAAGAAAAGGAGAAGAAACCTGTACATGTTATTCCGTACCTGCATAACGTATCCCACAATGTGAAAAATGTTGCTAATAGGTGCGGTGTTGATGTAGTGTTTTCCGCGCCTAGAACGTTAGGGCAGATCTGTTCGTTGATGACAAACCGGAAGAAGACGGTTTGCTCAAAAAAGCACGCAAACGTGTTCACTCGGTGTGTTTCTGGGGTAGTGTATCACATCCCGTTATCATGTGGGAGAGCATACATAGGGCAGACGGGGCGCTGCCTCAACGAACGCATGCGTGAGCACAATCTGGCTGTAAGGGGTAAAAATGGTGGCCATTTGGATTTTCACTGTAGGACGTGTGGCTGTACCGCCCGATTCGAGAATGTATCAGTCATGGCAAAATCAAGAGAAAAGACCGAAAGGGACATCATAGAAGCGTATTTTATAAGGCAGTACAATGACAAATGCGTAAGCATGCCGTCGATATCGCTTTCGGACAAAGAAATAGTGTTCTTAAATGGCCATATTTAATTTTGGGGGTAACACTTTGGGAAGGTTTCCTTCTGTTAGCCTTTTGAGGAGGGTTAGCTGCTGCGCACTCTTTTCGCATATTATGTTTCCCGTACGACGCCTTGTAAAGTTTTTAGACGGTTTTAAGTTGCGGATCTTGGTGTTTTGCCTCATTGGTGTGCTTCATCATTGGTGCTCTTTTGTAGATGGCTTTGAATGATATGAGCAGTGTTGTTTTATAGGTTTAGTAATTTTCCATGGCCTTTTCAATTTTCACTGTGGCTTTTCATATGTTGTCCGTGCCATCTTAGAGTAGTCAAAAGATAAAATAATAAAGAGATAAAAGTAGAGGTGTACACCCTGTGATTATGTGACAACAAAAAAACGTGGCGCTCGGTAAAAAATGATGTGGTTTTTCACAGCTCTGTCCACGGTGCAGTGTTGTAAATGAATCTTGGTGTTGTGCGCATCGTGATGGCGCAGCGTGGCATGCCTATATATTGGCTTCGTGAACTGACAATAAACAGTTGGTAGTCTGCGCTCTTTCCTGTCTCCCTCCTTCATTCCTGCTGGTTGCGCAGCAAGTCGAGTTTACTTCGGATGAGAGTCTTTCCACTCTTCCTAGAGAGTCAGGGGACTCTCCCAGAGCGAGCCGACCCTGACCCACCAAGATAGTCACCGTGACTATTTAAAGAGAGTCCTATACGTGGCAAGTCAGAACTCTCCGAAAAGAGTCACGCATACTCTTTTTTTTTCTTAGAGTGTGGTCTTCCCTTCATGGTTGAGAACTATGGCTGGAGCAAAGAAATCCTCACCACGGCATGGTTTCTCGAGCAGGCCAACGTGTGGTTTGAACTCATGAGTAGTAGGCATCCAACCATGGCACTGAGCCTCTCCTGTAAGGACAAGTATTGTGAGGCGATACGCTTCCTTCAGAAATTCATAGATATGTTACAGTCTCTGAAGATCGACAATGGAACTTTTAAACCAGTGCAAGCAGGGTGATCTTGTCAACATTGTTCATTCTATATCTTCAGGACTTCCTTCTTGATAAAGAAAAGTACAGTTTCAAGCTTACTTCAAGGTTCACTCTAGATAGCTTGGAAAACTTCTTTTCATCTCTTCGCCGCCATAACCCAATTCCAACACCAGTAGAGTTCAAAACGGCGTTAAAGATGATAACGCTATCCCGGTTCCTCAAGCCAGCATCCAGGGGTTCCTAGGAGCTTGGTGAAGACGTTTTTTATTTGGTTGATCTCAGCAACATCCAGGAAGTGGCAAGTGAGGAGTCTCCTGAAAATTTCGGAAACGTACCAGAAATCGACGACCTCTCAGAACAGAACTCTTTTTTCTATTATTGTGGGTACATAATGTAAAGGTTTATAAAGAATGACGCATTTTGTGAGAAATGTGTGCACGCGGTGAAGGAAATTAGAAGTGGCGGGCCTATGAGCCAACTAACAAACATGAAGGCGTACAAGGAGGAGTGCTGAATTAGCGTCTAGGATAGTGCCTTTGAGATGCTTCGAATGAGTGAAACAGTATTCAGCGCAAGTATAAGTTCATGAACGTCATCTAAGAACATAGTTAACATCCTAATTAGGCAAATGGGTTCCCTTCAGAGCGATCTTCCACAATCTAACAACATTTCTCAGAATATCATCAGCCGCTTTTGTCGAGCAAGAGTGAGGCCCTACGTAAAAGAGCTTTCAAGGAAAGAACTCCCCAAAAAGGTTGGGAGCGCTGATCACAACCTTTTCAATGGCAGCACCAAGACCGCGGCAATGTGTGAAACACTCATGTTCTTGTGTTTTTTTTTTTCTTATCGTTTGAATGCTCGATGTAAGCAGTGCGAGTATGTTAAACAAGCCAGTGCAGCACTGTTAAGAGTTTGCTTTGTCAAATACCTATGGCTGTATACATCCACATTTTACAATAAAATGTACAGTAAATGTATGCATTTTACACTCTCATGTATTTAATTATTATACGATGTTTCAGTATATATTAATTTCAATATTCACAATTTCAATCTTGTAGTGCTCACCCTGCAGTTGCAGCGCTTCCAGGAAAGTAAATTTTCAGTGAAACAAACCTTCACGTTGCATGTCTTGTCCATCTAAAAATCTCAATTAAAAGCAGTTTGATTGGCGCGTCTGCCATGGAAAGACCTGCAAATACATTTTCAGAGCCGTGACAACCACTAATTTTGATTTATCACGAAATTTATATATATAATGTGTGCGTGTTAGTACATCGCTAGCCCCTCTATCAGTAGCGCGTGTGCTGGTGTGAGAAGTCGAAGAAGATGACGTTAATGCGAGACTCTCGTGCGTGCTCGCCTGTGTGGCGACGTGTAGCCTGTGTGGCATCCAAGTTATTCAGTTTAATTAAATTATTCTATATCTTCCTACTACGTCATGCTCGCTTTGGGCGTACACAATACGCTCGAGGAGATCATAGAAGCCCAACAGACAGCACAATAGCATCGTCTGGCACAAACAAGAACGGGAAGAGCCATCCTGAACAGAATAGGCAAGACAGCATCGTATACGTCACCAAAAGAAGCGACTCCCCTACCCCAAGATGTAATACGCAGAATCAGAATACCACCTATACCGTAACACATGCACCCACAAAACGACCATGAACGAAGAAGGGCACGAGCGATTGCGCTAACGAAGAACCATCGGGACGATCCACACGCCTATTACGTGGACGTGGCCAAATACCCCCACATGAAGAATGCCTATGCAGCGGCAGTTCTTAGGGCAAGCACCGGAGAAATCACCTCTGCAGGAAGTATCAGATGCAAAACACCAGCGCAGGCGGAAGAATATGCCATAGCGTTTGCAATGCACACTACAGGCTGTCACACGATACTGAGCGATGCGAAGACGGCGGTCATCAACTACTCGCACGACAGCGTCCACCCCACCACGACGAGGGTGCTAACCGCGCTAACACAACACGGAAGAATGACAAATAATGTCACAATCAAATGGTTTCCGGCACATACTGGGGACCTAAACGAACCGGACGGGCCAAACCGCAACGAGGAGGCAGACAGGGAAGCGCACGCGCTAACAAGACGCGGGCTACCGTCACTGCCCCTCGAGAGCGAACCGGCAACGGACCCAGACAGCGAAGACGTCAATTACGCCATCACCCAGTACGGCGAAGTCCTGCAGTGGTACAGGACAAGCCGCATCAAATATCCACCACCCCATAGGGATCTCACACGCAACAAAGCGACCACCCTACGACAACTACAAGCAAGAGCGATTTGGACTCCGGTACTGGCCAAACACATCTGTCCGGAAATCTACCACACAGATACGTGCCAAAGGTGCGGGAGGGCACGAGCCACCCAGAACCACATACTCTGGGAGTGCTTGCCTCCCCCACCCAACACCCAAAACGGGCAGATACCCGAAGAGATCGACAAGAAGATCACCAGCGAGGAGTACGAAACTCAACGGGACACAGTTCGGCACGTCCTCGAACTCCTGGACCTGCAGAAACCCGGCACGACGGACCGCTCGCAGGATGTCAGCTAGGGGAATCCAGGACCTCGGCTACCAACATGCAGCAAAAGACACGAGCAAGCCTACCCACAGAGACAAGGTCCAGCCAAGAGCGTCCGCAGAAGTTTTTCCAGGGGGGTGCATCAGCAGAGGGTGGGGGAGGGGGCATACAGCATAGGTAGCTTTTGTTTCATTGCCGTGACATGGCCGGCAAGATTAGTCCATAGCAGTATGCAACGTGCAAAGTTGGCTGGTAATCCTGAATGATGTTTCACGCGGATATGCGGGACTGGAGTGTGCTAATCAAGCTGATACTGCTACTGCATAGAAACTTATTATCCAAAATTCCAAGCCCCCTCCGGACGCCCATGGGTCCAGCACGTGACATGCCACCCTCGCAGCGCGAGGGGCTCCCTTCGCGGCTGAGAGGCTCGCATGCACGCAAGAGTCTCCACCACCCCATTCCCCTCTCCTTGTTTTGCCGGATCGTTCAATAAAGTTGTTCACTCACACTCACTCCTACTACGTATCCAGACTTCTACGACGCCCGAAGACAACATTTCAGAAGTGGGATGGTCATCCAGTCGCCAACGGAAGAGTGAACGTGAGTTTTATCAGTGCACGGACCTGGTTAACCTAACCCTAAATGGAACCGACCGAGGGAACAGCCATCCTGACTGGCGGTGGACGCACGGGCTCTGGAAATGGAGATACGATCACGACTCGCGACCTCCTTCAAGTCCTCCGAGAAAGGGACCGACTCCTGTCGACACTGCTGGAACGACTGACTGTGGCCGGCGCGGCGCAGCCTCAACCAGCGCACTAGGGTAGCTGTTTGGGCTTGTTGGTTTGGCATGACACAGGTTGAAAGCGCAAAAAGACGAAGACAGAGAAGAGGCTTGACATGTGTATCACAACCGTCTATTGCTCTTTCTAGGAAAGAATTATGTTTCTTGCGTCGGGAGATGAATTTTGTGCCGACAGCGCACACGTGATGTCTCACGGCTTCCGTGCTATATATGTGGTTGCCTGGTTCCGAATAAAATACTGTTGTAAGTCAGCGCTCGTGTGTGTCAAGCCTCTTCTCTGTCTTCGTCTTTTTGCGCTTTCAACCTGTCTCAACCAGCGCCTACGTTCCAGGTGATTCCCAACTTGAGCCAAAACATCAGTGCCTTTGACGGCTCCGACGACGCTCCTTCGGCGCGCGAGTGGATGGAGAACATTATCCGAACGTCGATCCTTCACGGGTGGCCAGCTGACTACACGCTGGAAACTGCCAAGGCCCGGTTGTTTGGAGCTGCCAAGGACTGGTACCGTTCGAGGAGCTCCCAAATCACCTCGTGGGAAGAGTTCGAGGTACGTTTCCTTCGGACCTTCGTGAGCCAAACTCGCGTTGCGGAACGATGGCGCAGGATGCAAGAGCGCGTGCAGCAGCGTAACGAGAGCACGACCGCCTACTTCCATTCTAAGGCGCGTCTTTGCGATGAAGTTAACCTGGACTTCAACGATACGCGAGAGCAAGTCCTCACGGGACTAAGGTCCCGAAACTCTGCGCCATGCTCTTGGGAAGGACGCATGACGACGACGACGACCTCCTTCACGACATCCTAAAGTTGAGCGCATCGAGCGAGAACGGCGGGAGATTTTTTGATCACGAAATCGAGGCCTTGCATCATCACTGGGTTCGCAGCGCAGCCTACCCATGACAAGAGAATTGACCATTGACAAAACCTAGGGAACAGACCGACGCCTGGGATTGCCACCCGTCAACCAACACGGTGAGCGCAAGTGCTACAACTGCAATGTCTACGGCCACATAGCACGTGACTGTCCGGAGCCTAAGCGACCGCTTAAGTGTCAACGTTGCCAAGCATCTGACCACACGCAACGCAACTGCAAAGCTTTGTTGCGTAACGAGTCCAACGACGTCAGAGAAGCACTTCCTTGCACCGAGGCCGGTCATGTGTGATCAAGAAGTAATTCTCAACGATGACTTCGCTCTCGTTGGCCTCATTGACACGGGCAGTTCCGGTTGTTTGTTGCTTGCAACAGCGGCGGCGCGATGCGGCATCGAGATGGTTCAGGAACCGACTGATTTATACGGTTTGGCAACAAGAACGTGCCAGTGACAAGAAGCCTCGGTCACTGCAAGGCAACGGTCAGCATAGACGGCGTTATCGCAGTGAAGAATTCCTGTACCTGATTGTCCCAGATGAAGCACAAAGTATTGATCTGCTAGTGGGAAGAACCTTCACCGACCCGCCCTTCGTCATTTATGCAAAGGTCAGAAGCACGTTCCGCTTCTTCCGCCTAAACGACTGTCCTTTCTCAGATCTAGTGCCATCGGAACCGCAGTCGAACCTGAAATTGAGAGCCAGAGAACATGAGCTTCGAAAAGGTACGGTGAATTTTATCACTATGTCCACCGATCACTGTGTCACAAGCCTTGCGTTTCTCAGCACTGGGGACGTGATGTGGTTCCTGAGATGAAAAGAGCAAAAACGCAGCTGCCCTTGACGGTCCTGAGCAGCAGGATTGGAATGTCCACTTGAAACAAGTAGAGTACAGCCTGAACAACGCCATAAACAGAAGTACAGGCAAGAGTCCCCTTGAGATGCTTCATCGATACAAGCCGAGGAGCTCTTACGGAGGGTGCTTTACGGAGGTGCTCTTCAACAGCTTGCCGACATGAAAAGCCCATGGCAACCTCCTCAGGAATTTAGAGCGCAGGTTCGTCAACGTCTACTGGACGAAGAGGATTCCGACAAACAGGCTTATGATCGACGGCACTACCCTGCACGGTTTTATGAAGTTGGCGAAGTCGTATATGCGAGCAAGACTTCAGAACATACCCCACATCCGACGAAAACTCAGCCGAAATATCGTGGACCTCTCGTCGTCAGGCAAGTTTTGCCAGTGGCTATCTATCGCGTCTCTGACTTACGTCGTAAAGTAAAAAGCCGATCTGCAACCACCGCGCACGTTTCCAACCTAAGGAAGCGGTATTCTACAGCTAGAACATCACACAAGGACGATGACGCAACCGTAGAATCCCAAGACGATGAAAAAACGCTGGTCCGACAACGTCCTCAGCGCAATGAACATTACCAGTTAGGCTACGAGGCTACGTGTTGTGATTTTATTTATTTTGCTTTTCAATTGTGCCAAGTTCTTGTGCTGTGTGAACTTTCTTTTTTCTTCCAATTTTTTTGTGTGGCTTTCCGGAACTTCAAGCCAGTCAAGATGGCCGGAAGAGTTCAACAAAAACTGTGTGCTGTGAGCAAATCTTTAGCGTTAGTTATTGGATTTAGTGTTCGCGTGTTCTTGTTCTTTCTAAACTTGATTCAGATGTACGTAATGTTGTCTTATCGTTTGACATTTATTAAGTAAGTGTTAAATAGGAGGATGGCCGAACATTTGTATGATAAACCAGTAAGAACTTTTGCCGCCATCGCCTTAACGAGGACGTTAAGGTTATCAGAATGGCCGAATGTTAGCACGTTCGCTAGCCACTCTAGGAGTAGCGCGCGTGCTGGTGTGAGAAGTCGAAGAAGACGACGTTGATGGGAGACTCTCGTGCGTGCTCGCCTATGTGGCATCCAAGTTATTCAATTTATTAAATTATTCTATATCTGCCCTACTACGTCTCCCTGATTTCTACGATGCCCGAAGACAATATATATATATATATAATATATAGCTGCACAACTCTTTAAGCAATGGGTATATTAGGCAAATAAAAGCAACGTTCGAACGTTCTTGCACACGATTTTGGGAATGATATCTACTTTATAGAGACATGGCTTTGGTAAACCATGCAGCCTCTGCTCAACGTTTGGTGCCACACAAGCTGGTGCACCTGGCAGCACGAACTAGCATGCAGGTATTTGGTTTATACGTTCCACTGAAATTCTAGGGCGTCAGTATGGTCATAACGTCATGGAAGACCAGCATAAATAATAAGCAGTGTACCCGTGCACTAATACTTATTTGTAAAGCAGCAGATCACTGGGAAATATCGAGCCCTTTAACAGCCTAACTGTTTAGGCACCACAAATCTTGGCCTATGCTCATAAAAAACTAATCATCATTATAAACGGCCTCTACCGTCACAAACGGGTGTTAGACCAACAGCTCCTAGCATATCATAGCCATGCATTCTAGGGTATAGCAAGAGGATGGGAAATGAAAGTGAGCATCAGGAGGAGAGATATGATGGTAAGGAGGAGGGGAGGGAGAAAAGAAGAGCACACAAAGAATGAGAAATAGAGAAAGAAATTTAGAAAGAGAGAATAATAATGAAAGAGAGATGGAAAGAAAGGCATTAAACAGGGGGGGGGGGGGAATATAAAGGGGAAGAAAGAGAAAATTCGCAAATATAAACGTAGAAAAAAGACAAAAGCACTGTAGAAGGATAAAACATAGAAATTCGCAAACAGCAAGATCCAATGCTACACAGGTGCCCATCAGCTACGCTCTCTATTTAGGATTGTGCCTTCATGCAATCTACGTGCATTTTTGCGAATTTTTATTGTTCATAACTGCCGAGTCCTCGTGATGTCACTCATGGCGCGCAGGTGAGCATTTTGTGATTATCCACTCGGGCTCTAATCGTAGAATAAAGTAAAAGTCGCAGGGTTCCTTATGTATTCACCTAAGACAGGGGTCGCAAACTCACCTAAGCTCGCGGGCAGCAGTTGCGGGCAGAGTTCCGGGGGTGGGGGGGGGGGGGTTGACTTTCATGACATCTAAGGTAACGTGCCCATTTGACACGAAGACCGCACATCCCAATCACATTTATGGGTAAGTTCTAATAGGACTTTGCCCTCACTACTCGAGAAACGTCGATACCGATCACCCAGAATGACTGAATCTGAATACCGATACTTAAATGTAGATTGTGGTCTAGGTTTACGTGTCAACACATAATGACTGCACAGGGCGTCACGCGAAAAATATAGATGAAAGCAGCCATGTGCGGGCACGCTAGCGAAAGGGCCGCGTGTTTGAGACCCCAGACCTAAGACGACTCGTAAGTGAAAGCCAACCTCTTTTCTTCACAGTAAATGCACTGATCCCGCCCCTACCACCCACCGAAAGCTTTTCGCACCCTAACGTGGCTTCCTACTGCCTCCAGGATCGGAGGCGTTGCAAGTTTCTGCACGTCCCCACGTCTTGCACAGCCTCCTTAATCGGCCCACCGATCTCGGAGGCTGTTTAAAGCGCCCGATATCATGTGATAATTGCAGATGACGTAACGTAATCTGATGTCAGGTTGACGTCATTGACACGTCACAAATTTGAGCTCCTATGACGTCCTGATGACGTCATCACGTCATTCTTACTGTCTCCAAGATCGGAGTCATTGGAAGCTTTCTGCACGTCCCCGGGTCTTGCATTGCCTCCGTGACTGGTTGGCCGATCACAGAGGCTGTGCAAACGCCGATGTCTTGTGATGAAGTTATCAGATAACGTTACGTAATCTGACATCAACATGACGTCATAAATTCTAGCTATTTATGACGCCCTGGTGATGTCATCACATGATTTTTAATGCTTCCAGGATCAGAGGCGTTGCAAGCTTTCGGCACCTTACCTCGTTTTGTATTACCTCCGTGATCGGTGGACCGATTACGGAGGTTGTTTAAAGCGCCGATGTCATGTGATGACAATAACAGATGACGTAACGTAATCCGACGTCAGCACGACGTCGTTGACACGTCACAAATTTGAGCTTACGACGTCCTGGTGACGTCATCACATGATTTTTTGCCTCACTCGTGTTGGCGCCGAAGCCTCGGGACCCCAGTTAATTCGCGCGTTTCATGAGGCATTTAAGGCGATCACCCTAAAAGCGATGTTTTAATGACCACGACATTCAACAGCGCGAATTCTGTTTGCCTGAACACCCCCCATACCGTTGAAAGCGCGAGCATGGCAGATCCGATTTCTGACTGTAGCGATCTTGCGCACTCGCCGGTACTCCGCTCCCGAAGCAAATAAAAAAATCAATGTTATTGGCCTCGAGATCTTGGAGTGGCGCCCTCTCACGTGTGACGTCAGAGCGGGGACTTTGCTCTCAACCGCGTGCAGCAGCCGCTGCTCCTGTATACGGATCGTCTGCTTCAGGCGGGAACTTCGTCGAACGAACAGCCTCGCGACGGTCAACTAATGCCTGCAACGCATGTTTTCGAGTGTAATGTTGAGCTTGTTTTAGTTGCGGCCCAATCGACAGGGCCAGGAGATCTCCCGGATGGCCGACGAGCGCGCCGAAGCCACCGACCGCATTGCTGGTAAGGAAGTGAAACTATGTGTGAGTGTTCTCGCTCGTGATCTTATTTCCGCCGTACGATACTAATTAGTTTGGGTGTTTCTTTTGATATTTCAGCAAGCGTGCCATTCTCCAGCATCTACAAGTATATAGATAAAGCTTGTGAAAGGTTGCGGTGCCTCATCGAGGGCGAGGCGGTGTACGACGCAGGCCACGTTGTTGAACGCGTGGTCGAGGCCGTGAACGGAGATCACATCAACAACGCAGCTCTCGTCCTGCAAACAAGTGCGCAACTACCGCATTGTTGATCACCCCCCTGCCGATGCCCATGATCGCAGTTTGTCCCGTAATGTTGGTTCAGTGAGAACGATATTACGTCGTAGTTCATATTAACCATATATGCCCAGTGTCCTACGTTTAGGACGCTTCTTTGATGCACTCTAACATCGCTATTATTTAGCTGATGGCTACCGCCATCTGCAGCACATCAAACAGCCCCCATTCTCAACGTGTGCAAGCCTAGACATTACTTGCTTTCATCCTGCCGCGTGCCGACCGCTTTCTCCGGGCAAACGCGTGCTTTGTGCGAAAGACGTCATGGAGAGGAAGAAGTGCACGTGAAATACTGACCGCTTTCTCCGGGCAAACGCGTGCTTTGTGCGAAAGACGTTATGGAGAGGAAGAAGTGCACGTGAAATACTGACCGCTTTCTCCGGGCAAACGCGTGCTTTGTGCGAAAGACGTTATGGAGAGGAAGAAGTGCACGTGAAATACTGACCGCTTTCTCCGGGCAAAACGCGTGCTTTGTGCGAAAGACGTCATGGAGAGGAAGAAGTGCACGTGACATACTGACCGCTTTCTCCGGGCAAACGCGTGCTTTGTGCGAAAGACGTCATGGAGAGGAACAAGTGCCAGTGAAGTACTGACCGCTTTCTCCGGGCAACGCGTGCTTTGTCCGAAAGACGTCATGGAGAGGAAAAGTGCACGTGAAATACTGACCGCTTTCTCCGGGCAAACGAGTGCTTTGTGCGAAAGATGTATTGGAGAGAGAAGGTGAACGTGAAATACTGACCGCTTTCTCCGGGCAAACGCGTGCTTGTGCGAAAGACCGTTATGGAGAGGAAGAAGTGCACGTGAAATAATGAACCGCTTTCTGCGGGCAAATGCGGCTTTGTGCGAAAGACGTCCATAGGCCCTCCAACGCTCAAGTTTGCGCAGCGCCGTCCGCCCGCCCCAGCGGAGAGCGAGGGGACAAACTCCGTTAGCTGGGACGGGTCGCTCTGCTTGGTTTTCCCCATCGCGCGCGCGGAGACGTGCTCCCGGGGCTTTTATCTCGCATTTTTCACGCTATGGTGCCGTTCCTTCGTCGTACTCGAAAGCAGGCACGCAGTCCCTGCTGCATGGAACTGTCACAAAAGTTTAAAAATGTCGAAGAGCCGAAAACTTCCTGTCATGTTTCTACCGTTTCCAATGCAAGCAGTCCGAGGAGGCGGTCGTCCTAAGAGTGGATTATGGCAGTTCGCGCGCGAATAGCTTTCGCTGGTCTTGTCACCTTGAAGCCGCTTTTGTCGTACACAGTATTACAACTATATACGGGGAGAATACGCGATGATCGTGCTCATTTGGAAAGGGAAGTGCGTTTGTGAACCGAAGTTACAACAAATAGACAGCCGCTGTACGTTTCGAGATTGCGCGCTGGCTTTCCGAGTCAACCATTTGTAATGTTACAGCAGCGGGCATTTGGGCTTATTACACCACAGTTTAAAATAACGATCCGTGAGTACTAAGTATTTAATTCAGCTGATTGCGGTACATTTCCGTCGCGGCTCCCTGTAAACAGGAATTAACTGTATGTTTGCACTGAGCGTTTATATTGGCCTTGCATGCGACACGCCGTGATTGCTTAGAAGGCTGAAGTGTTGCGCTGCTAAAATCGTGGTCAGGGGTTCGATTCCACGCATACGCAGCTGCATTTCGATGGGAGCGAAATGCACTAACACCGGCGTACTTAGATTACGTGCACGTTAAAGAAACCCAGGTGGCCCGAAATTAATCCGAATTAATCCACCACGGCGTGCCTCGTATTAATTTCATGCGTTCGGCACGTAATAAAAAGCCTTGCATGCCGCTTTGGAAACGAGCTGAAAAAAGAACCAAGGGGTGGCAATTAAATTTTCGAATGGCTTCGCGAATTCAATGCGCTTATTATTGGGCACAATCTCGGCATAATCATAAACATGCGCGATCCAGTGGTATTGTATAGTATCAGGGGCGTAGCCAGGATTTTTCGGAGGGGGGGGGGGGGGGGGGGGGGGTCCAACCATACTTATGTATGTTTGTGCGTGCGTTTGTATGTGTGCGTGTACATATACGCAAGCAAATTGAAAATTTTGGGGAGGGTTTGAACCCCCCCCCCCCTTGGCTACGCCCCTGTATAGTATGATGCTGACCAGCGAGCTGTCCGAAACAACCAAAGCGACATTCGAATAAGCGAACACGGTGTCGTGTCAGGCGTCGATATTATTCGAAATGAAACACGCCTCTGCAAGAAACATGCATCGTCGAAGGGGCATGAAATATTTATTTATTTTTTGTTTGCGTATATCATTATGCTGTCAAAGGGAGCTCTAAAAAAATACAAGGCGACATTAAACTTGCGATCCGACGTTGTTATCATTCGATGCAAACCTCGGCAAAAGTGAAACTCCCACGAAACTGAACACTGCGCATTGCGATGCAGCCATGACTCAACAGGGCAGATGTAAATTTATGCTCTTCACACTGAGCTCATAATACATTTAAAGCCGCACGACAAACTTGGCATCTAAGCCATTGAAAAGTTATCAATAGAAACGCACTCGAAAGCGTGCTGGATGGTTGCTGACAGCTCCGAGTATACACGACTGCCGCACCGAATGTGCGTTTTACCGGTAACATAATTACAGAACTCGCGCAGTCACCTCCCTACTCATGTCAAAGAAATGTGCCCGTTCAGCATCTGCACGCACGTAGCGCTCGCACACACAGCATCGCCCTTGACGACCTGCTCGGTCCCGAAAAGGTGGTCGATCAACCGTCCTCCTCTGGTAAGATTCCCACCGTTAAAACGTTTTTTTCCATCTCTGGGACTTTCTAAACCTTCAGAGCAAGCGACACGTGAAGCGGCACGTGCACGGCGAGCAGAGAACAGCGCGTGCAGGGTGCCTGAACGTGCGGAGACAGCGCAGTCAAAAGGCTGGTGTGGGGACAGGAGCGACCGGTTTCGCAAGAAAGGCGGCGAAACGCGTGCGCCGCAGCGCCCCCTGGCCGAGCTTGGGAGGCCTATGGAGAGGAACAAGGCACGTGAATACTGACCGCTTTCTCCGGGCAAACGCGTGACTTGCTTTGCGAAAGACTCATGGAGAGGAAGAAGTGCACGTGAAATACTGACCGCTTTCTCCGGGCAAACGCGTGCTTTGTGCGAAAGACGTCATGGAGAGGAAGAAGTGCACGTGAATACTGACCGCTTTCTCCGGGCAAACGCGTGCTTTGTGCGAAAGACGTCATGGAGAGAAGAAGTGCACGTGAAATACTGACCGCTTTCTCCGGGCAAACGCATGCTTTGCATGAAAAAGGTCATGGAGACGACGAAGTGCAATGTCGAGGTGCACGTGAATGTTTCAAGGCTTACCACACCCGCACATAGCACCCCTAATGCCCAGTGCCTACACGTATAGGACGGCTTGAGAAACAGTGTTGCGTTTACCTGGCAGTAAATAAAGAAACTTGTGTTTTTCGAGGGTAAAAGTACACTTTTTGTGAAAAAAAAAAATATTTGCTTTGCGTTTTATTTCCGAGTTTGGGCATATATGGGTTAATACCGCACAGGGCAGTGCATGGGATTAGAATATAACAACTAGTTAATCGCTGATTATACCACGCAAGGGCCAGAGAAAACGTGGCAAAGGCAAGCTGTGTCGCGTTTCACGCCACGCAGCCTAACGAAAAGCTTAAAGAGCTCCGCTTTTAAAAAAGTGTCGCTTCAAGTGAAACTTTTAGAGAATGCGCACTACACAGCAGCAACAGGCTTCGCTTATGACTTTAATGATAAGCAGTCCGCTAGGCGCACGCTTGCCTTCATAAGTAAAATATGTATGTACAAATGCAGACGTAGTCTCAGATATCCTGCGCCGCTCAGCTGAGATCACGAGGCCGCTTACCTGCGAGGCGATTCGGAGGTCGCGGCGTGGGCTCCTTATGGGCCTTCGCGGCAGGTTGTGGGACGGCACCGCATCTGGTGTAAGTCCTGGGTGCAATAAACGCCTGAAGTATTGGCGAGGCGCTTAAAAACGCGGTCACAAGCTTACATAAGAAGTGGCGCGTACGGTGGGTAGCAGAAGTCACTGTCCGCGAAATGCTTGTTTTCACACGGTCGATGAAGGCATGGGGCGCTTTCCCATACTGAGCTTGCCTATACCACTTCTTCTTCAGCTTTGGGTCCTTGGAATAGTTGTGAAAGCTAACGCCTTTTTCACGAGCGGACGAAGCACACTGAGGCATAGAGCAGTACTTCACCCATTGCGCAGCACTCGCCGCGGAAAAAAAGCGACCGCAGTTCTAAGAAACAAAGAGCTGTAGTTCTAGTAGAACTTTTTGTTGGGCTAGCTGGTGCATGTTTAACGAAAAGAATCAGGCGCCATGTCACTTCTTGTGTTCGTCTCTTTTGCGCCTGATTCTTTTCGTTAAGCTGTAGTTCTGAATGAACGTTAAAAAACAGACCCACGGTTGTTCGAACAGCGCCAGTAGCCACCATACGCAAGATCACCAATTGAACTGCTTTGAAATGGCGAAGCATTTCTTAAGCGAACTTCTGCGACTTTGAGCGTCTATCTATCTATCTATCTATCTATCTATCTATCTATCTATCTATCTATCTATCTATCTATCTATCTATCTATCTATCTATCTATCTATCTATCTATCTATCTATCTATCTATCTATCTATCTATCTATCTATCTATCTATCTATCTATCTATCTATCTATCTAGCCGCCTACGACTTTGAGCTCTCCTGGCCGTTTCGTTAATTGGATGTATACCAAAATTGGTGTGGCATAACATGACCTTATTACGAACATAAATGATAGGTCATGACATGAAAATCATGACATGCATGTCATGAACAGCATGATTTACATTCCACGGCCTTCGCGCTCTTGCGGCGGTTCCGTTAATTTCATATATACCAAAATTGGTATGGCGTGACAAGAGTTCATGACGAACATAATTGAAGTCCTAGCGTGCAAATCTTGAAGGCATGTCATGTGCAGCATAATTTACACGACATGGTCCCTCGGGCGCTCGCGGCCGTTTAAATGAATGGATATATAAGAAAACTGGTATGACGAGGCATTTCTGTATGACAAACATAACTGACACGCGGTAACATGAAAATGATGACATACAGGTCATGTACGACATGATTTACATGCCACGCTCATGGCGCACTCGCGGCCGTTTCGCTAGATTCATATACACCGTAATTGGTATTGTGAGATGCGACTGTGTGAAGAACATGAAAAACAGGTGGTAACATGAAAACCATGACATGCAGGTCATGTATGTCATGATTTACATGCCACGCTCATGGTGCATTCGCGGCCATTTCGTTTGCTTGATATACACCAAATTGGTATTGCGTGACACGACCGTACGACGAACGTAAATGAGAGGTGGTAACATGAAATTCATGATATTTAAGTCATGTACGCCGCGATTTACATGCCGCTCATGGTGCATTCGCAGCCGTTTCGCTAGCTTGATATACAACAAAAACTGATCGCGACTGTATGACGAATGCATATGAAAGGTGGTAACATGCAAATCATGACATTCAACTCATGTACGACATGATTTACATGCCACGCTAATGGTACATTCGCGGCCGTTTCCCTGGCTTGACATACATCAAAATTGGTATTGCGTGACGAGATTGTATAACAAACGTAAATGAGAGGTGGTAACATGAAAACCATGACATGCAAGTCATGTACAACATAATTTACATGCCTTGCTCATGATTCATTCGCGGCCGTTTCGCTAGCTTGATATACACCAAAATTTGTATTGCGCGACGCGGCTGCATGACGAACGTAAATGATAGGTGGTAACATGTAAATCATGATATGCAAGTTATGTACGACATGATTTACATGCCACGCTCATGGTGCGTTCGCGGCCGTTTGGTTGGCTTGATATACACCGAAATTGCTATTGCGCGACGTGGACTATGAATAACATAAATGACAGGTGGTAACTTGAAAATCGTGATATGCATATCATTCACGGCATGATTTACATGCCACACTCATTGTCCAATCGCGGCCGTTTCGCTCGCTTGATGTACTCCAAAATTGGTATTGCGCGACGTGACTTTATCACGAACATAGGTGACAGGTGGTAACATGACAACTATGATATGCATATCATGTATGGCATGATATACATGCCATGCTCATGGTGCACTCGCGGCCATTTCGCTCGTTTTCTATACACCAAAATTTGTATTGCGCGATGTGACTGTATGACGAACATAAATGACAGGCCTTAATATGCGAATCATGTTATGCATATTCATGTACGGTATGATTTACATGACACGGTCATGGTGCGCTTCCGGCCGTTTTGTTAACTGGATATATACTAAAAATGGTACGGCATGACACGAGTGCGTAATGAAAATTACACCATCTCCCGCTAATGGGGATCATGAGGCGATGCGAAGCCGGAGCACTTGCACGATCGCGTTCTGTTGGCGTTCGTTGGGCATGCTACCGACCTCGCGTCGTGGAACGCGAAGAGGGACGCTACGCGCGTCGTATCTTCCATCTAGCCTGGCCGTTAATTCTCACAGGGCGAGCGGGGAACGCGGTCGACAGGCGGGCGAGAGGGCGGCAGCGTAGGAGAGGGGGAGAAGGGGAGGGGACGCGCATGCGCTCGAGCTCATCGCGGCGTTGCGCAGGAGAGAATTTCGGCATGTCTAGCCCGCGTTTCAAAGGAAGAGTGGAAAGGGGGAGAGGGAGAGGGAAAGTGGAAAGGGAAAGGGGAGGGGAGTGGAGGGGAGGTGTGTGGAGGGTATGCGCATGCGCAGTAAGGGTGGTCACGCCGCACACCACCACCACCGGATTGAGCTCCGCCTTAAGATACTTCGCATCTAATATAAATGACAGGTCATGCATTGCATCTACCAGAATATAAGTTTTAATAGCATGGTATATACCAGATTGTGCATGCATGCGTGCATGGCGAACATGCGATATATGGTGAACTAGATGTCATGGCATGAATGATTTCATTGGCTCAAAGACAAACAAGGCGATGTATGCAGCTCCTTGCTGGCTGCTTCGCATTACATCGATTCCCACAGTGCGTGGGATCTGCCGGATTTTTGTGTTGAGATTTACCGCAACGGTGGTTTCAACACGGCGCTGGGCCTACGTAGCAGACGAAAGCGCGCGAATCCCCGCTCTGACGTCATACAGGCGCCGTTCGCAGCGCCGCCATCGGTCGCACACCAGGCCAATATATATAGTACACTCAACAGTTCAACTCCGACTTCGGAGCGAGCATCATCGCTGGGCCAAAAAACTTCCAACGAGATCACTGTGCAGAGAAGCGCCAGCCGCACCGTACTAAACATCTTCAGCGTCAGAAACATTATCAAGCGCCGTAATTATTGAACTCAAGCTTTAAAGAAATTAATCAAGAAAAAAAAAAATATAGACGCAAACACAGGTCTTCATAGCTCGAAAAGTCACTGATGATCACCATACTCCCTCATGCAAATTCTGAGCGCACCTTTGTGTTGAGGCAACGCGAACTGTGTTTGAATTTCTGGCTATCCGCATTGGAACATTCGTTACATATTGCCACAGAAACTGCCAGTGCTCGAGTACTACGCACGCCACTCTTTGCATTGCAGGCGTCATCGACATCCCTGTCACGACAAGTGAGACAATAGCAGCGCACCCACCAGCCCTGCTTGTGCACGAGCTCAGACCGAAGGACGAGCACGCATGACGGAGGAAGAAAGCGATGTTAGAGGCCAGTGGCTCGTGATATCGACAGAATCCACGTTCGCTGTCTTTCGTCCTCGTTTGCTCTCTCGGTTACGCCGATCACGCCAACGGCGAGGCCGAACAACGCCAACCGCGATGCCGAACAACGCAGGAACAGGCGCCTATAGGAGCTGCGCTGTAACGCACAGCGCGTATCGTAAAACGTCGTGGACTCGAATCGGCGTACACAACTCAGTTTCACGATGATTTGGACACGTCTAATTCTCTCCATATTCTTCATTAAATTTGTATATCAATGTTCTTACACAATTTGGCTTTCGCAATTTGTTTAGGAGCCCTAGATTTCACGAATGAACAGCGCGTACATAACCTCAGCCGTGCGCCCGTCGAGCGGAAAGACTACTGGCCTCGAGTCACACCACTGGAAACGCCGGCACCACGGTCGGCGTGACGTGCTGGCAGGATCACGTGGTCTCAGCGGCCGCGTCGGCTGCTTGTGAAGCACTGCTGCGTGCTTTGAAAACAAGTTTCAAGTACCACATGCGCTGCGGTCTGTTCAAATACGGAAGTTTTTTCGCATTTCTGCTCAATTGAAACCATTTTATTAGAGTAGCTGCCTCCGAAGGCGACGAACATGGGACTCTACCACTTTGTGCCAAGTCTCAGCCTGCACCGGTAACCACGGGACAAGAAACAGCGTGAAGCATGGGTTGTAAAGCTAAAAACCGGCAAGTAGCCATCGGCTACGAGTCTTGTATGCCACAAGCACTTCCGCGATGAAGATTTTCGTTACTGCGTCGGGCCTGCGATGTTCGTAGCCAGGGGCGTAGCAAGGGGGGGGGGGGGGGTTGGGGGGGTTCAAACCCCCTCCGAAATTTTTCAGTTTTGCTGGCGTATATAGGCACGCACACATACAACGCACGCACGAACATACATAAAGTATGGTTGAACCCCCCCCCCGAAAAAAATTGCTGGCTACGCCCCTGTTCGTAGCAGACCGCGCGCACTAAGACGATGGCTCGCGCGCGCTTCCCGCTGGCAAATGATGCTTATCTGCCACAGGATGGAAAAGGCGCTACCTTTTACCACGTGCGATACCATCTCAGAACCCTCCCGTGCGACCTCTTGATCTTCGGCCCCGTGCTCAGCATCCACAAAATCGGCTGCAGATGCGCAAGTCATTGTTTAGATACGTTGAATTAGGAAAACTCACAGGGTCCCTTATGCATTCGCCAAAGATGACTGGAAGGCGAAAGCCATCTTTTCTTGTCAGTCGATGCAATTTTCCCGCGCCCCCCTCCAAAAGCGTTCTGCACCTAATGGTGCATTCAGACGACGGACCGAATCCGGATGTGGCGGGACGGACGGCGCGTCACGTGACCTCACATCAGCGATTCCCCTCGTCCGCGACTCGTCCGCGTGGCTCGCGGACGGATGACCCCAACCTGTTTTTGACATCGGGATTCTGGCGGCGGAACACCTCAGCTTTAGCTCACAAACAGGCTGGCAACCAGTACGCTTTTCTTCTGCACTACGGCTGTCATCGCAGTTGATTGCAGCTCTGCTGGCGCTTAGTTCAGTTTATGTTCGGGGCCGTATGTTAAGGCGATCACGTTTCAGATATAATCTCTTTTATTGCGCGCTGACTGGAAGGTTGGGGAGCAGCGGTTAAGTTGTCGCTTTAATTGCACACGCACACGCATTGCACACGCAGGATTCTTTGGCAGGCAAAGTGGCGCTGTTGCCGAAAGCCGTTTTCTAGAACACGGCCCATGTTCGAACACTGATTTTAAGGTCAAGATGCGAACAGAGAGAATGAAACATAATGTGCAGCAGTGGAATGTGCCCAGTCGGTACCTGTTGTCCGCAAAAGAAAAAAAAGCCGATATCGGCGCATCACGGTATCCTCCTTCGTATGCGGGGCCGCACGCGTGACAGCAGCGAGGTCAGTCTCCAGCTCCCTGTAAGCAGATTCTTCTTTCATTCAGCCATTCCGCAACAACACCGATTTCACCGAAACAAATGCAGTCCTCGACAATGCTGACCAAGCTCGGCGAGCTCCGCGTTCTGTCGGCTTCCATGTTGTTGAATACTCTCAAACCGGTCTGCTGCAGCGGGCGCAGGTGAGCGCAGAGTCTGCGGTCGAGAGTAATCGAGCTGTTCTCTCCTAGGACACTGTCCGTCGTGTGGATGCGCCTGCAGGCGGATTATCTGCGGATTAGCCGTCCGCCTCCATGACAAATCCGGATTCCGTCCGTCGTCTGAATGCACCATAACGCGGCTTTGCACGGCCTCCGTGAATGATCACGGAGGCAATGCAAAGCGACCATGTCGTGTGAATACGTCTTCATGTGACGTCACGTTATATGACGCATATTGACGCTGCATATTTGGCGATCTGTCACGTCATGGTGACGTCATGATAACGTCATCACCGATCACGGAGGCAATGCAAAGGGACCATGTCGTGTGAATACGTCATCGTGTGACATCACGTTATGTCACGTAATGGTGATGTCTAATGAAGTTACAAATTTAGGAGGTCTGTGACGTCATGATGACGTCATATGTTGACCTCAGCACGTGACGATTAATTTTGCGTCACTCGTCTTGACGCCGCGACGGTCAATCTTCCCGTTTGAAAAGGCATCTGGCTTTCTCAAAATGTACTGATCGACTGCTGTCAGAGCGCATGTGCGTGTTCACATACATAAGCCGGGTCTTTCGACAATAAATCACCAGTTGCAGTACAGCGCTTGTGTTTGCGTCTTTTTTGTGTACGTGTTCGTTGCCTTTTGTGCGCTGCCTATTCGAGAATCTGGCTTTCGCCTTCTTAAGCTACGCGACGTTTGCTGGTGGGCGTACCGATAGCGAGGGAGTCAAATGCTGCGGCTGTGTGCTGCATTTAGCTTGGAAACAACATTTTTTTTTAGTCAAGCTTCCGTTCCCCTGACGCAAACACTATGTCCCAAATTTATTTGTGTCACTCTCAAACTCACGTTGGGCCTCTCCAACCCCATGTATCTTCTTGGAGCCTCATTTATTTACGTGGGAAAGATGACACCCTGTTGGCGTCAAACACGACACTGCTGCCAAAATTGCGGGTACTCGTCACATATTTGCTACCTTGTTTTGCGGCTGCTGGTTGCTGCAATAACTTCTATTTTATTCACCGCTATTTCAACTTCACGTGGGTCCTGGTTCACAGCCGACGTTTGCAGAACAAGCCCGGTGAATGTTACTGTATTTTCTTTCTTTTCCTTGTCGTTGCATGCTATTACCATGCTCGGTCTCGTAGACTACTTCTTCTTCCACCAGCAATCTCGAAGTGGTGAAGCTTTGGTCTATGAATTGGTTGATGACAGAGAGGGGCAAGTTCACTGGAATGCAAATGGAATGATAATTAAGGAGCATTAAAAAAGGCGTCGCATTTGCTCACGTTTTGTGTGAGCACCAAACGACACGAATGCACTGAATAAAGAAACAGAAGCAGCGGCATTTGCCCGCTGAGAATGCCGATCAATACGCAGTGCGAGACAACTTGTCAAATGACATTGAAACGTACACGAATTTAGGCCGAAAAAAAAAACTGAATCGTCGGGACGGCACATCATAAAGTTGCCATGCGCACCGAAGCCGTAGTTGTAACGAAATTGTTTTTGAACTGCTCTGATAGCGTCCGCGCAACAGTAGTTGTTTGTGTACTCACAAATCCTCATATTTTGCGGCCTAAAGTTCACAGCGCGGTGCCAAAACACGCTCGTAGCAAAAGCAAAACCATCAGTACGAGCATACATGCAGACGCTCATACATGCAGAGGCACCATCATTTGTCGCGAAGCCGTGCGATCGCTGGCTTGAGGCTTCATTCTGTTATGCTCCGTTTGGTCATATAGGCAGTCTACTCTAACGAGATATTTCACACAATTTGCACACAGCGAGTGACTACCTTTGACGCAAGAAGCCGCTTCAGGGGTCTCCAACGCGGTGACCGCGTGAAGCGGGTGCTCGGTTTTCTGCAGAGAGACAGCGACTGTAGACTATCTTGTGCTTTCTTTCGTCGAATATATTCTTTTGACAGCAAAGAACATATTTCTTTTTGGAAAGTACCTGCAGAAAAGTCCCGAAGGGCTTCCGTGAGGTCATTTTGTAGAGCGCCGACAGCAAAACGAATGGGGCGTGCGCCGGCGGCCTCCTGCCTAGCACGCAATCGAGGCGCGTCCGTTGGAGGGCGACTCCGTAACTCCTCGCCGCCAGACTCTCTGGCACTCGCGCCCTCTACATTCCCCTTTTGGGAAAGTAACACGAAGCAACCCCTCGCTCTGAGGGGTTGCTTCGTGTTATCTCATGACAATATCTCATGGCACGCTCTACAAGTTCAGCCGCACCGGTTGCCTAACACATCTCCAGACCGAGTGCGCACAACCGACACTGGTGGTCTTGAGGGAGTAGCCGGGGCAACCGATGGCGATGCAACTGGTAGAGGAGTGACCGCGCTAGAAGCATGACTGCTGCAGACAGGCGCTGGGCGCGTTGGGGTTGTGGGTGGGGGCTTTGGGGTCCTTATGGCAGTGAACTGGAGCTGCCGAGCTGCCTGATAACGGAGACTGCTGCCGAACCAGGTGTCTCCGGTTGCGGACGAGAGCACCAGCATCTGTATGGAACATGTAGGATCATGGACGCCGCGCTTGGCTAAGAATTGTGCCAGCATATTCTGCGTCGCGAATCCAGACTCTCTCCCCCTCTCCCAGGTGACGCAACTCCTGCCCAGCATGCCGACTGTCAAAATCGTCATGCTGGCGATGTCGTTGGGCAGTGTTGCGATGTCGTTGGACCTTGCGAGGCAGATGCCTGAGGACAGCATGCTCTTGAGCTGCTCAAATGTCCAGGCTGGCGCTGGTCCCCATGTCCAGGCCGCAGTGTCGTTCAGGACACTTCGGATCGGTCCGGACGTCTGAGAAAGACCCGAGAGGAAGCGACCCACATGGTTGAGCATACCAAGGTAACGTTGGACACCTCGAATGCCCTTAGTAGATGGCATGCGCTGAATGACCGTCACCTTGTCTGGATCACGAGCGATGCCATTGGCACTGACGACGACGCCAAGGAATCGCACACTGGACACGCCGAAACTGCACTTTGCAGCGCCGAGAGTGACCCCCGCTTGTTGAAGGCGACCGAGGGCTGCTTGGCGGCGTTGGTCGTGCTCTTATGTGGTGCGACCAAACACAAGGATGTCGTCCATGAGCTTAACAGCTCCGGCCAGCCCTTCCAGCAGGCTAGACATCCGACGTTGGAAGTAATCTGGAGACGACGTTCTGCCAAACGGGAGGCAGCAATTGCAGCACCCGACCAAACAGAGTGATGAAGGTCGTATACTTCTGGGAGTTGAGCGCTAGGTGCACTTGGTGGAAGCCTGAAGTTGCGTCCAACTTCGAATTACGCAGGCATCGCCGAGCAGACGGGGGTTTGGTCGACGGTCTGGAGTACGTGGCATTCACGCAGAACGACTTGGTTGAGTTTGGTCAAATCCCCGCAAAGGCGGTAACCCCCCGCTGGCTTCGGGGCGACGAGAAGGCGCGGGCAACAGTTCGTCGGTTTGTCGACGCGCCGGAGCACGCCCTCCTTCTCCATCTTGTCGAGCTCCTTTTTGATGACGTCTCATAGGGGTATCGGGATAGGCTATGCTGTGCTGCGGGAATACGGTACCGCATTAGGCTTGATGCAGATCGTGTACTCTTGCGGGAACGTGCCGAAGGCAGTGAAAAGGGCTGGAGAAGCTTCCAGAGGTGGTGTGTTCGGCAGAGCTGGCGTGACGGCACCGATAAACTTGACAAAATCAAGGGCAACGATGGCGGGATAGCCGAAAAGGGGCTGCTCTTGTCCCGCAATGACGCAGAGGCGCTCATTGACTTGCCTGCCTCTCCAAGACAGCGCCGCGGAGCGCAAGACGTACAAGCGCGCGCGCAGGAGCGACCACGCCTGTAGAGGCACACG
Source organism: Rhipicephalus sanguineus (assembly GCF_013339695.2). Lineage (NCBI taxonomy): Eukaryota > Metazoa > Arthropoda > Arachnida > Ixodida > Ixodidae > Rhipicephalus > Rhipicephalus sanguineus. The sequence goes on from NC_051177.1 coordinate 223,030,787, forward strand.
CTCATCTTAACGCGTGGGGTGACGACCTTTAAAGCGCGCTGTTCTAAAGTCCCTCTATCTTGCTTGATAGCTTGATAACTGATGAGCATGTGAGGCGACAAATTAATAATTTAACGGTTCAAGCGAGCACCGAGTGCGGTTTCAGGCGCCCGCAATATGCACGTGAGCGAGCCGCGCGTCGTCTGCTATCGCTGCTCCTTGGACCACTCGGGAGGGCGCGCGTGTAGTTGTCGCTACCTTTAAAAATATAGACCCCTTGCAGAAAGCCTAGCAACACTCTGTCCTCTATGGCAACATTGGGGCGGTCACCAGCGGCGCGCCATTGTGAAGGAAAACACGCTGCGTCCGGCTGTGTTACCTATGTACTGGCTGCGCGGCATACGACCTTTCGGCATTCTGTCTGGCGCTTGAAGTAAGAATTCAAGCGCTTTCACGGCGACAGCGAACATGCCAACGCACTGCTGTGTCCCTGTGTGCAAGCAATACGGATACGTTGACAAGTCCGGACGAAAGGTACGTATCAGCGCACACGCACCGGGCCATCCGTGTCCCCGATTTCGCGTGCGGTTTTTGCATAGGTTTAATGTATTGGCTCGGCACTATAGTGGTTTGCGGGTTTTAATTGCTCATTCACTCAATTGTTCCTTGCCCGACTGACACTCTTAGTGGGGCTAAACCAGCGTCACATCCGCGCGGTGCATTCAACGCCGATCGGCAAACTTGCACGATGTCCCAAAGTGGCACGCACTTTTGCTTCGCATCGCTCGTTTATTTTGTGTCACTGCGAGTTCGCAGTTTAGCGCTGCTCTGCAGACGAGCGTTGGGCTTGCATGTTAATCCATAGCAAACTTTTTTTTCTGAACAAGCTTCGCGTGCGAGCCGCTGCCGTGCCCAGTGCAAGTATTTGGTTGTTCGCCGATCATTCATTACCGCTGCGTTATGCTAAACTCGCATTACACGGGTCAGTATTTATGCATAACATTTGTTGGTCGTGCGCTTCGCCGTGCATAAATTGAGACACAAGATCATAACCAAAGCTTTATTTTCAGGTGTCATACCACAGGTTTCCCAGCGACGAGGGAATGAAGAAAAAATGGATCGCTGCCATAAAGAGGGACGAAGGGCCGCTGTTTAAAATATCTAAAGCGACCAAAGTATGCTCATTGCATTTCCTGGAGGCAGACTACTGGGGAAATGTTGCTAGTGGTCATTGCCTCCTCAAAGACGAGGCTGTACCATCCATTTTTCCATTTCGGAAAACCAAGCCCCCAAGAAAACCTCCTCGACAGCGAACGTCTTCAGCCATTCCTGCTTCCAAGAAGAAATGCACCGAGCTCCACCCACCAGCTGACAGTCCAATGGATTTGGCAAGTGCACCCGATGAGAACGAAGCCCCGCAACAGGAGATTGTCGCAGACCAGAATGTGCTTCAGGAGCCTGCTCCTACTATCCACAGCGAGCTCACGAAAGCAATTGCTGTGCTGGAGGCACAGCTTGCCACAGCTAAAGACCAGGCATCTAAGCAGCAGGCAGAATTAGCCGAGCAGGCAGTGCAACTAAGCAAGGCTCGTGCTGAACTCGCTAGTTGTCGGCCAGAGCTGGAAACTGCGAAGAATAGAGCTGAAAGCACAGAATAAGGAGCTGGATGTACTTCGAAGCGAGTTGGTTACTTCCGAGCAATGTATGGACAAATTAAAGACTCAGTATGCATCTTTTGGCATAGAAAAATTCGAAGAATGTGATGAAGACATTCAGTTTTATACAGGACTGCCCGACTATGCAACCTTTGTAGATCTATTGGACTATCTGGACCCTGGTGAAAATGGATGCAACATAATGCGACATCACAGCACCAGAATACACAAGAATCAGGATTACAGGGGCCGGCCACAGAAAGTAAGTGTACCAAACCAACTGTTCATGGTCCTCATAAAGCTTCGTCTCGGAGTGTTCCACCAGCACCTTGGACATTTGTTTTCGGTATCTCTTAGCACAGTGTCAAGAATATTTTCCATTTGGGTGGATTTCATGTACCTACAGCTGACAGCATTGACAATATGGATGTCACGGCGAGCTATTGACGAGGCAATGGCTCTGGCATTTGTGGAAAAGTACCAATCGACTCGTGTGATGCTCGATGCAACAGAAATACGGTGCGAAGTGCCATCGTCAATTGTGACACAGTCTGGCCTCTACTCCCATTATAAGTCCACACACACACTTAAAGGACTGATCGGTGTGTCACCAAATGGGCTTACCACATTTGTCTCGGAGCTTTTCACCGGGAGCACCTCAGACAGAGAATGTGTGAGAAGGAGTGGGTTTTTGGACCTAGATTTTGACATAGGTGACTCTGTGATAGCAGACAAGGGGTTTCGAATTGATGACCTTGTAGAGGAGATCGGCGTAGAGCTAAACATTCCACCCTTCCTCCGACGTGACAGATTTACTGCTGAGGAGACTCAAGAGACCCAGGAGATTGCTGCCTTCCGGATTCATGTCGAAAGAAGAATTCAAAGAATTAAGTGCTTTCACATATTTGATCGCCCCATTCCAATTTCATTGGTACCAGTGGTTAATCAGATGTGGACGATCTTTGCCATCTTGAGCAACTTTCAGTCGCCTTTAATTCAGGATATGGAATCCAGCTAGGTCCAGTGTGCTTGTTTTCCATAATGCGCACTGTGCTATTTTGTACTCGCTGGGATGCCACAGAGCCTAAGCAAATAAAGTATGCTGCTGAAAGGCCACTGCCCAACCTCCTCATATGTGGGGCCATATTCTGAGATGATTACTTTGAGCAACTACTTTTTGAGATGACTACTTTCGATTTGAGCGACGTAGTGTCCGTCATGTTCAAGAAGTGAATCAACTACTTGCCAATGACATAAGTTGCTCTGGCCATTGGCGTTTTCAAACAACTCGCAACACGGTGAGCACCCTGTGTGCCCTGAGATTGTGCATCTCTGTTGTCTTAACGCCTTTAGCCTCTCAATTTGCTAAATTCACATGCCTACTTATTCATCTTAATGCTCTGTACAAGTGCACAGCAGCCAGAGTGGAATTTTTGAGGGTACTGGCTTCTAAGCAGAGGCTAGGCTTGCGTCTTGCAACTTCAAATATAATGTTTTAAAAAGTGCTTTCAACATTGTATTGCTTAAGTGTAATGTTTCTAAAGAAGCACGCATGCATGAAACGTATTTCTGCTGAGAGTTTAAAACTGCACACTTGCATATTTCAGCCAATATGCTGTGCACATCTGCCCACAGAACAATAGAAGAAACTACCATCTGAGTCACTGAAATGGTATGCTTCAACATCAACTGACGATGAGAGGAGGATTATTCCCGGAATGTCCAGAGCACTGAGACGTAACATGTCGCGAGAAATACAACATGGCACCATAAATTTTTCTTGTTTTCATCACCAGCCAATCTGCGTGCAGCAAAAGCAATAATTTGGCGATGTCTCCAAAAGTTCTTGTCTCAGAATATGACACCTGAATGACACCAAGAATGACAAATTCACTCCTTCACATCCAAGATTACCAAGGAGGAAATTTCACTTGCACAGTGCCTTGATGGCGACTGCCTCCACAAGCAAATTGTATTGCGTACAGGACTGTGACAGCGCAAATGGTATTCTGCATTTTATTCATTTCGAAATAACAAGCCAATGAACACAGCTCTTTAATGTGTCACAGTCTTGTACTGCTGTCACACAAGCAAACAAGCGCACATTGAGCAAGTGCAGGCACACGAATGTCACTCTGGTGGTGCTCTGCTGCACGACAAAAATAGAAGTGTACTTAGGGAATCGTGGTAATAGCAATGGGTGAGTCAGTAACACAACACATATTTGTTATTTCAGGTCAGCTGCTTCAATTAAACTTTAGGTGCAAATATGATGAACACAGCCATTGTACGGCGTGTGCTTTAGCAAGCCCCTGCCTGCCATAAGCATCATGAAAGCAGTAGTATTATGAAGTTCCGGATCTAACAAAGACAGCTTCATTCTCTGGCAAGCATCAATAGTGTTTATTGACATAAACCCGAATCAATAAAGCTGGCATGTAACCGAAGTTGATTTCACTAAATTTTACCTCAAATAAGTAAAAAGCTGTGATTTTTTTCCGATTTTGACACAGATACGTTTTTTTAGCATGCATTTTCTCTTTATTGCAATGATATATTTAGGCATCCTAATCGCAACCCACACACCCAACAGTGCACTGAACAGATGGCAGTACTTTTATGTGTAAATGTTGCTAGGGGCAGCAGTGGTTTATAATCCCCATAACTGCTCCCACAGGAACACTACAGCGGTTGCTTTTATTATTTTGTGGTTTATGCCAAGGTCAATTTGTCTCGGTCGGGAGAGTTGGAATAAAAAGCAGTGAAATACCTACTGCCGCACGCATCAACATGTGGCACAAGACTTTTGAAGCACAGCTAAGCAAAATGGGGCAAATGATGAAAAGCAAGAACTCTGTCGATTATTTTTTGCGAGTATTCTTAATCTTAAACATGACAAAGTCAACGAGAAATTTACTTGAAGGTTTATCTGGTGTTTAGCTAAATACTTCACTACCTCATTTTTTTGTCAATTGCCAGAAATGCAGGCAGTCTGCTAATGTGGGCTTGTGTTTAGTTCGGTGCATTGTCCGGTCAACAAGGCGTTCCTCACTTTTATGCAGTGGTTTTGCGTGCATCTTTTTACATCTACTTCTGTTTATGTGACCAAGAGTTCTGATCGGCTCCACGCAACATTTTTTCTCGGCCTGCCCACACTATCGCACGCTTGCCACACTATCTTAGCATGTTGGCTGTCTGTCAGCTTCACGCAACTCTACCGAACCTGCATCGTACAGACATAGAAGGCTCTGGGTCCAGGCCACCCTTACGGACTTTCCGCATGCGCAAGCGTGGGTTAGTTCCAGATGCAATTTAACTAAATATTTTGATCACGGTCATCACTTCATTAAATCAAGTTTCAACTGTAATTTGAGAGTGGTCATCACTTCGTTAAATCAAGTTTCAACTGTAGGACATTTTAGTAATGGCATTCCTAACAATGAAAATGACGGTTAACAACACTACTGACTCCGCTTTCTTATGTTTGAGCAATTGCTACTCAGGCTGGACAGACGCAGCGTTTGCTAATGCACTGGCTGGCAAGTGTCGCTAAGTGTTCTCATGTGACAGCGTGCAAATGACAATAGCAGCAAAGTGCACTCATTTGAATGCATACATGCCAAATAGCAGACTCATTGCTCAGCAGTTTCCATAAACGGCAGCAGAGTATTAAAGTAAAAGTAGTTCAGCTGGTCTCTCATTCCATCCCACTCAGCTTTGTTCAGCTGAATTCGTTCAATTAAAATGAAATCTTTTCCGTACACTACAAAGTCCCCCCAGCTCAGCCCAGAAACTCCCATTTGGCCTACTAATTGTGCATAATAGTAGTCCTCCCTCTTCAGCCTTGGGCCACTGTCAGTCAGCTCGCTACAGAATGTGGCAGTGGCAAGTTCTTCTCCCTTCTTTTCACGGAGGCTATATGGGCACTTAATTTCGAGTACCCCATATGAGCCTTCTGCGGGATCATACACGAGCCTGTCAGGTGATGCTCCCAGCCAAGGAAAGGCAGGGTTGACCAGCAGGCCGCAGTGTGCAACTGTCACGTCGTGACCCATGTTTTGAAGCACTTCCTCGTAGCGCTTTGCAGCTATGGGCTCATTGGAGGTGCCGTACCTGCATACAAATTCGTAACAGCAGATGAAAATTGAGCCCATGCCAAACTTGAACAGATTGCATGCCCTTGGCAGCACAAATATATGCGTGCAAATATACATATTTGTGTTTAACTGCCCTAGCACCGCACATGAGCCCTCCTGTTATGCTGGGACAGCAGCCAAGTGTGGCACCCTTTGCATCAATAACCATATCTGTGGGTCACAATGGTAAGTGTCGATAAGTTTGAGAGTGTTCTGCTTTTTGCTGGAATTGTAAGCATTTGCATTACAACTTGTTCAGGAAAATGGCTTACAAATCAGTTTAAATGTCTCATGAGGCATACAAGTTTATCAGCTCACATGTGGCATAGGTTAAGGTGCGTGCACAAAATGGAGTCAAATTAAGCTGCTGAGTGAAGCTAGCTCGAAAGATTGGGTAGTTTTGAGCACATTGAAGTGGTCAAAATGCACCTATCGAAGCTATGAAGACAAAGTGTATAGTGTTATGAGAAGCACAGAAATGAATACATTGCCTGCCTTCTCAGCGTTATTGAGCTACTTGTCTTGGCTGGGATGTTTTAAGAGTTGAACTAGTCGCAATGTATTGGCTTTCCTACAGTATCCATAGGCAGGTTTAATCAGGCTTCAACCTTTGTTGAATTGTCACTCAGCTCAGCTACAATGGTTTCATGTAGTGAGCATGTTTTAAATGCCCAAGTACTTCTATGCCGAGTCAACAAGAAAACTGTCCATCTGCGACATCAGATGCTCATTGCCAAAAGAAAAAAATTAGGCAGGTGTTACACTCTTGTAACACAAGAAGGTGAAACCCAGATGCACTCATGCAAGACAAATTAGCCGTAATTAGAAAGCACATATGTCTGCCATTAAAGCGACCCTCTGAAGACCTCATGCAAGCACCTTTCTTTTCGCATGTCTTTCAAAGGACTACGTGGGGGCATCCTGTAAGGGAACCAATTTAATCAGCGATTTCTGAAGGCGCTCTACAACTCTGTGCTCATATTTTTTCTTGACCCAATAATGAAAGGGTGGGTAGTTAGCATAATTGTTGAATTAGTTAAAGGCAAAACAAGAAACAGCCCGAATATCTACAGGCTAGTGTGAATAGTATGCGTTCAGTTCAATTTGCTTCCAGTACACCTTTTGATTTTTTAAGTGTTGGCCCAAGTTACATGGGACAACCCAAATAATTCTGCGGAGCGTGCTCTTTCTGTGAACAAGAGATTTCAAGCAGTTTGTGCACCTGATAGGAGCCACCCTTGAGAGGTCTCTGCTAGCTGTGATCGCTTGAAGGCCTTTTGATGACCACTGCTGCCTCGCAAGCACGACACCAAAGTTTGACGCCGTCAGCCTTGGAGCCCGCTCCTTCTGCCAAGTTGCGCTACGCGACTGCTGCCTTGTGTCACGTTCCAGTGTCAAAGATGACTCCCTGGTTGTTCTCACCTTCTGCGAAATAGAGAAACAGAACAGCAGTAACAAGCATGCTTCTTAAGAAACTTAACGCAGGCCACCACTCCTTGAAAATGTAGCATCCCTGATTGTATGTCCTTTCACATGCAGCAAGAGCGTCAAACATATTCTGTATTTACGTGCTGGAAACTGCTTAATGTGAAAGTAGACACAGCAACACAGGTGGGACGAGGACAAGCGCTGTCTGCTTTCGCGCTCAGCAGTTTCAAGTGTGGAATACCAACTAGCCTGCTCCCACACGTTACATGATGGGCTGTTCAATATTGCGTGCAGGAGACGCATGGACTCCGGCACAGCGTAATAACATAAGCACCTATGTGAAGGCATCACGCTTAACAGGCCTCGGTATTGTCTGGGAAAGATTATGTATGCATACCTCAAGAATTCCAGAGGTTGTTTGGTGAACAGCTGGAATCCAAGGCTCAACATCCTTGAATAGGTCCAGAGTCGGCACCAGCTGGGAGGAGGCAAGTGACACCGGTGTAATGCCGGACAACTGCGCACTAAATCCGTGAGGCAGCAGTGCCTGCTGGTACGCAAGTGGTGATGAGGCTGGAGCCAGGCCGTATTTGGTTTCTTTATACGGCTGCCCCAGCGACAACGAGAGCCCTCGGGCAAATGCATTGTTGGCATCTCTTGCGAGTATGCTGCGGCAAAGCTTCTTTTGTGCAGCTGCTTGTTCTTCCTTCGTGCGTGGGTTCACTCGCCGCTCTGTTGGCCTGGCAAGTTTTGGGACACTCAGGCCGCCTTCTCTGACGCTCCTCCAGTCAATCCCTTGAACAGAGCTGCCCTTAATGACCTTTCCACGTGGCACCCGCCATTGCTGTGGCAAATCAGTGCACGCAATGTCTTCAGGTGCTTCTGAGAAGCCTTTAGACTGGAGCAGGGCAACCATGCGAAGCATGCTTAGCAAGTGGTTGCATGCAAACTGGCCAGCAGGGCATTCACAGTTGCCCCCAACAACTTGCCCTTGCTGTCCAATAGCTGCGTGGACAATGTAGGGTGATGCATTCTTTTTTTTGCTCCTGTAGCACTGTGCCCTTATGAGGACAAGCCCGTCACTGAAAAGAAATGCGCACGAATCAGTATGTCATCTGCTATGAGCGGTAGTACACACGAGCACAACTATGCGTAGGAACATTCGCCTTGGAAGACTAATGATGTCATAACATGCCCCGCACTCCCTTGCAGCGTTTTAAATGAGGACGTGTGTCCAACATTTCATTTTTAGGTATCACCCTACTACTTTATTCGTGTTCGTTCCTTATTCCTCATAAACCTGGCATAACATCACACGCCCCTCTTTGCCGTCTGCACCTATGCGTGCAGCTCCTTACGAGGACAGCAACCACTCAAGCACACTGCGTCCAGCAGAACAGGTCAAGCCACCTCGTAAACGTAACCGCGCATTACACACAACACAAACAAAGTATTTGAACATGCTGTTATAACTACATGTCGCCTGAGCTGCTCGGGGCACCTTTATTTTTGCGTAAGGCGTACGCGGCTTGCGCGTTTTGCTAAACAGGTGCATTGCCAGGGGCGTAGTCAGGGGGGGGGGGAATTCAACCCCCCCCCGAAATTTTTCAATTTTGCTTGCGTACATATACACGCACACATACAAACGCATGCACGAACATACATAAAGTATGGTTGAACCCCCCCCCCCCAAAAAAAAAAACATTTCTGGCTACGCCCCTGTGCATTGCCCTCAGTAACACGCCGAGAATTCAATCGCAGCGCTAGCAGGGACGAGCGCATACCGTTCGCGACCTTTCTCTTTCGGCTGCTTAGGGTCTACGGCCTTGTCCGACGCGCAATAAAGTTAAATTACTGTGTACGAAAAACAAAGCAGCCACAGTGGCGTGCGATTAGTTCTCTGTTGAACTCTGCCATGCATGTTGCTTGTAATGCTGTTAAACAACAAATAGTACAAGTTTACCTAGGTGTAAGCTTCCCTGCAGCTAAAGCGTTTGCTAAGAAGCACCCTTGAGACAAAGAAAACGCATTACCTTTGCATGGAGCTGTTCGTCTTCACCGTCGATGCGATTAAGTAGGATTCGACGGTGAAGTTGTAGCTGCGGTCGTAGCAGCGCTCTGTCGTCGACTTGCTGCGATAAAATTCAACAAGCCTCTCTTCGTTTAGAGGCGGCAGGCAAGAAAGGTCACTTTCCCAGCCGGTCGTGGGGAAAACAATCGCCTGCGACGCAGATGCCATTCTAACGAGCGCGGAACAGAACTAGCGCAGCCAGACGAAAGTATGCTTTTCCTAGTTTCTTTCCTTTACCATGAGACCGCTGCCCAGTGTTGCCGGCAGCGCACAGCAGTGGCCAGTGTTGCCGGCGTTTTTGCAAGGGGTCTATAGGGACCTTACGCTGTTCGAGCCCTTCGCGCCATCTCGCTAGTGATAACGAAAACAGGCTGATGTACGCCGATATCGGAGTACCGTAAAGGCAAATGGTGCATATAAATAGCACGCCGTTTGTATGTCGAAAAGCGTGCCGTCTGTGGCGGAGTCGTTTCGCGCTGCGCGCTGGGGATCGAGGGGTCGTAATTTCGACTCCCGGTGACGGAACTTTTTCGTTTTTTTTTGCCATATGTTAGTCTTTATATTTACAATGTCATATCCGTGACGGAAGTGCGTCAGTGGAGCCTTGGTGGACCCCGGCATAAAACACTTTCGTGTTAAAATGAAACTGCGCATTTTATATGCGTAGCACTTTAGGGGCCCGGCTTGTCGTCCATCCATGGATCCCATATGGCGTGGTCACGCTCACAGTAAAGCATTCAATACAGGCCATAACAGGGTTAGAAATGCTCAAAAGCGGATTAGAATGAACGAACAAGGTCCAAAATTATATAATTAACAGAAATAATCAAAACGTGATCGCAAAAAGTAACCTATAATCGCTAAGACCGTTTCGGAAGCATGCAACTGACTCCGGCACCGCGCAAGAGAGGGCGCCACCGTCTCGCAGAGCGCACGATTTCTCCTCTCACCGACTTTCTGTAGTCGGTGACAGCTAAGAATAAAAAGTAAACTGTACCGCTGTCCCTTTGTATTATGCGCGTCCAACGACGGCCGCTCTTTACCATGACGCAATGGTTAGACGAACCAATGAAAAATGCAACATGCCGCAGTTCGCGACGAGAGGCGAGGTACCGCTGCATCGAGACCGAGATCCGTCAATTCCAATTTCCTGCGCTGTTTGCTTCTACCAGAAGAAGCTTTTCCGTGCTGTTATCCGCACGTACCCAGCATCATCCTTGCCGGTCGTCATTCGATGTGACTGTGCCGCGTTTCAAGAGCACCGAAGCGGCAGCAGCTCGGAGTGTTTTACAAAGCTTTAGCGCGTTCCGTCGTTTCGGCAGCGTGAAGTAGCAACACAGCGCGTGTTCCCTCCATCGCTCGGATACCCAAGCATATCGCCTGAGGATTACCACATCGGCGATAGTCGTCGCGTTCATTCGTGTGCAGTGAGGTGAAAGTGAAGTCGTAATGTGCGCGTCTGTGTACGATTTACCGCCCGCAAAAGCCATAGCACTAACGTTGCCACATGTGCGTGTGTGTTACTTGGAGGTCGCAACGTGGGAATCTTGGTGATCTATTGTGAGATGCGCCGTGCTCTGTGCCTATATGAGTGACGTATGTACGGACGAAGCGTGAGAGAAAGGGAGCGACCAACATAACCCGTTCGCGCAACACAATGCGAAAGTAAACAAACGTAGTGTGGAGAATATGCAGTGGTGTGTGCATTATAAGAAGATCATTATGGTAAGCCGGTGCGTGTGTTTATGTGAAGTGTGCCTATTGGGGCAGCTGCGTCGTCTTAACGTAATTCAGTTCAACCAGCCCAGCATGATGTGGTAGGTTGAATTGCCCGTTGCGTAAGTCTCACGCTCGATGCACGAACGCCTTGCAATGAAAAACGCCAAGCGAGATCATCGTTGTCTGCAAACCGCGAAATGATGCGCGCTACATAATATCGCTGTGACGCAGGAACTTTCGATTGCATGGATCGTAATCGTAACTGAAGTGACGCCGCTAAAACTATTATTGAGTGAAAAGAAAAAAACTTTTGTCGTTAATGGTGTTGCATCATACTTCACGATATCATATTTGGAGTTCTTGCTTTTCTAACGTGCGTTTTTTGCATTTGGCGTGTATTGTGTGCATGTAGTACGCAGTGATAATTTACATATCATAAACTACTATAGATTCTCTTGAAGCTTATAGACCGTAGACGCTTTGTCAAACGCTTATCCCTTCTTGTGAAGCCTCACCCCTCACAATGCTTCCGAAACAATGAGGATGGGGGAAGCTGGAGAGGTGGGGCGTGACAATGGAGGAAAGGAATGTATTTACTGATTGTGTCCATCGGGATTACCTATGTATATATTTATGTTTTCTTTTTATTTCCTCGAGGATGCACGTGTTCTTTGTATGTCCGGGTGTATACGCGTGGTCTTTTGGCTACTTATTTTTTTCGTTGTAAAGTGTTTTTTTTTTTCTTTTCATTTCTTATTTTTCTCTCTCTACCTGCTCAGAGGACGATGATATAAATGCGCATCGAAGCCTCGTAACTTTTGCCTTCATAAACATCGGTATCCGATCGAACGTTAAATGTTCAAGGGCTGAAGGGGTCGTGGCAGCGCCAGTGCACGTTGTCGAAGCGAGAAACAATCCCACGTAAAGCCTTTAGTCAACGCCACTTTAGACGGGTAGATCTCCTTGGCATAAACGTAACGGCAGCACATGCAATGACCCCCGCTGTTAAACACCATGTGCGCCGAACGCTTTTATTTAGTTGAAACAAGATGTCAAATGAAGCCTTGGCGTCTCTCAAACACGATAACAAGCACGGCGACTAGAGACGCAAATGCGATGTTTACAGCAGCACAAGAGTCGAAATTCACGAATACAATCTCGGACCACTTCGCCATCCTTCGCTTTGAGTCACAGTTACCATAGTTACAGCAGACAGTGAAGGAAACTGGCGGCGAAGGTTTCGTAAAAAATACAAGTGACCTTATTAAATGTGATTAATGTCGCTCTTTTGTTTTATGAAACGGTAAAATACAATTTTTTATTTTAAATTTTACGTTAAATCTCATATTCCTTGTTTTAATACCTAAATAGGTATTGCGGAGAAACATCAACTTTAAGATGTACGTTCCATCTTCGTAGACTCCGAGATGACCGCGGCGGGAGGTGCGGTTAAAGAACAGATATATGTTAAGCTGACGCTGAACTCCGTGCATTCACAATTTTTCTTTAGCTTTGCTTTCTTTATTTCAATATCAATGCAGTATTTCAAGATAATGTTTATATGCGTAAAATTATTGCTATTGTTTAGGAACTACTTCCTTTGCAGCGCGGAGGCATGTAAATATGTGCAATGCGGCCTCGTAAGCGGAGCTTATATTTATTCTTAGGCTGTCACCGACTATAGGGCACTACATCTGAAGGGGAAAACAACCTGACGGAACTCGATGCAGACAATACGTATCAGAACTGCCGTAATAAGCAGGAAGTCGATAAAGTGCTGCAAAAAGCCGCCCAAAGTGACACACCGAGTTTTCGAACCTCCCTAACAAGATTCTACTCGTGCCAGGGAAATCCTAGGTGCTTACCTCAAACATTGGCATCATGGACGGTTTGGCGAACGGATCAGTGGGAACTCTACGAACGGGAATCGCTGGGAGTTATGTTCGGGGGAAGATTTCACCAGAGCGGATCAACGGTGACTAATAGGCAGACGGCGCCCGACGGAAAAGGGGAGCTCAGAAGGGCCATTAGGCCGTTCGCCTCTACCCGCGCCCTTGTAGCCGAACCTCGCCACCTTTTGTCGGCCGCTGCTTTCGCGGCGGAGTCACCCGTGCGGCGGAAGCGATCCCACGGAGACTGACAACGTACACAATGTGTCGCCGTCGCGACGGTCCTCACTGAATGAGCACCGACGTGGTTTTGCGGTAATTGCAACAGGCGGCGGCATCTTGTCGCAGACAAGGCTCGAGACGGCATTGTAAACTGGGCACGTTGGTGTGGTGTATTTCAGTGTACTTTGACTGTGTATGGGATGGATGGCGTTTTTAGTTGTGCTTGCCGCATAGTGAGGGCAGCAAAGCGTGAGAATGGAGGCGGAGACACGTCTCTGAGAGAAACAAAGTTCTCTGCTTCATTGGTGGAGTATCGAAAAGGTTTGGTCCCATAAGGCGGTCTCAGACGAGACAGGGTGGATTTAAAGGAAAATAGGAGACGAGAGGGGAGAGCTTGGTGCTCGACGGAGAGATTGAGAAGGGGACAGAGGTCGTGCTTGGCGCCAGCTCTGATCCAGGGACGAAGGACTTGGAGACATTCTCATAAGGGCTTGCACGTTTGGTGCGGGCCCAGCCCATTTGTTGTCGCGAGAGCTGTTGAGTGGCCGCCCCGGCCTTTGTTTTGTCATCAAGTGTAAAGAGTGCAAATAAACTCAAGTATGCCAGGATCTGAGCAACCGGGCCTGTCCAGTCCTTCAACGTGTCGCCACGATCATCCGAACCATCGGGTCACCTCCATCGACCCAAATGTAACTGGAGCAGTCGCAGGATGACGTGGCGGCTTCCTGGAGGACAACGAGACGTCCCACAGTCCTGTGTATACACACATAAACCTTAGCAAATTGAGGTGGGGCGAAGAAAAAAAAGGTGCCTCGGAACGGCGCATGCAAGTATGCAGCTCGAGAAGGCTGAACCTGAGACAACACCGAGTGCGGCAGTCAACTGAGCTGCAATCAAGATCGGCAGCGTCCTCTCCCCCGACATGGGCACCTCACCCGGAGCGGCTGGCGACTGCTGGAGCGACGAGTACTGCGAGAGTCATTGCACGACCGGCCGTCGTCCCAACCAAGAAGGCAGAGACTGAACGGTACGAATCCGTCCAAGTACATCAGAAAGCGGCTGCCATGAGCTGCTGACTCAGGCCTCGACGAGGAGCCAGCGTGGCGACGCAGCTACCGACAGAAATCACAGGTGGGTCCGTGTTCTGTTTTCTCCGGGAGCACCACGGCGACTAGGGTGACCAGAGGTCAAAGGGCAGATGGGACTAGTGAGAACCACGAGCTAGATCGTGATGAGGCATCGGTAAATACTGATAGCGCAGATGCGCGCTGTAGAAAGCGCCGATCCAGCTCTACAATTTCGTGTAAAAGAGCTGGAAATAGAAGCGCTAAAGCTCCAAATCGAGATACAAAAATTGAAGCTTCAATCGCACACGAGCAATGAAGTTGGGCGGAGCGACAGGTGCGGTTTAGCGCGGTATGCGGATCAGTTGGGAGCAGTTCTTCCGCCACTGCCAGTTTCCGATGAGCGCGTGCCGGCGTGGTTCCGGAGCGCTGAAAACATGCTGAGAAGCTGCGAGATCCCTGACGAGGTACAAGGCGCTATCATTGTGTCGTTCTTGAATGAAAATAGCCGCACATTGATGGTAAATCGGGCAGATGACCGAGTGCTTTCGTACCAGGAGGTTCGCGACCTTATCCTGCATGAATTAAAGCTCACCCCTGAGGAGTACAAGCGCCGCTTCTATGCCTGCCGGAAGGGAGATGAGACGTGGGGGCAGTTCGCCACAAGGCTCGAGATTTTACTAGATTATTATCTCCGCAGTAGAGAGATTAGTAGTGTTCAGGAGCTGCGGGCAATAATTGCTCATATCAGACCGAGTCAAGCAGCTGATGCGTGAAGACATGCGTGCGTATGTGCTACAGCACGAGACGGCAGAATGGCTGAGACCTCACGACCTGGCGAAGCTAGCACAGAAATATGACGAAAGCACGGTCACTACAAAATCGAGTAAAACAGTCACGGGTAGCTCGAAGAATGGCGAAGTGTTCAATCGCCGCACGACAGACAGGTATTGCAGGGAAATGAGAGAATGGGTGTCCAATGGTATGCATGCGGCGAGAACGGGCACTATCAGTGGCAATGCTCACAAATGACAACTCCAGCCACGGAGCAGGGACAAAATCGTCTCCCTCAGGAGAGGCTCGCTGCGAGGGCAGCATGTGAACCGGCGGCGGAGAGCATAACAACCGAAAGGGACACAGCTGGTAGGTCGAGCTTAACATGGATAGAATTGGTAAGTGCAGGGCGCAGGTTTGACGCGTGCTTAGATTCAGGAGCAGACATAACAGTGATCAGGGAGAGTTAGTTTCAGAAGTAGCGAAACCCCAGGGAGTAGGGAAAGTGTGACTGAGGGGAGCATTCGGGCAGGCTGTCCCCGCTGATTTTATGTACGTCCCTTTGGCACTGCACATTCCAGGAGGAGTACTACTCCGGAGCTGATGGAACTGTGCGCGGTTACTTAAAAAATCGCGGAAGGAGTAGATGCCCTCCTAACGCCGGACACGCTAGAGAAGCTTGAGCAGATTCAAAGAAACTCGCGGGAACTGGCGATTCATATTGTGAGGGCGGAGCGGAATGCCGCCGAGGAAGTTGACACGAAGATGAAGTGAGTGCTCAGGAGACGCCGGAGCACCGGCTAGATTCAATGGGGTCTACAATAGAAGGGCAAGTAACGACGATTGAGGTGGGTAATGAGATGTTCGCAAAAGCAACGGGAGGACAGCTCCCTGCGATTGCCATGGGAGCAGGCACGTGAGGGTACACACGGAATGTTCATAGAGGGTGGGTTATTGTTCCACCGGGAACTCTTGAACGGGAAGCAGTGTAATCAGCTTGTCTTACCTGAAACACGTCGCAGAGAATTGCTGGAGCTCGCTCATGATGCACCTTGCGGTGGCCATTTCTCAGGAAAGAAAACGAAAGAGCGCGTTCGTAGTGCATTCTTTTGGCCAACAATGCCGGCGGACATCAAAAAGCATTGTCAATCGTGCCTTACCAGCCAGAAATTCGCGAGTAGAAAGGTGGCCGATCGAGTGCCAATCACTCCCCTCACACGACCGCAAACACCATTTCAGGTGGTATACATCGACTGTATCGGTCCCATAGAGCCTGCATCTTCACGCGGCCACAAGTATGCTTTGTGCATAATTGACTTATGCACGAGGTGGCCCGAAGTCATTCCGCTTCGAGCTTTGACCGCGAGTGCAACTTGTCAGGCGCTGTTAGATATTTTCTCGCGGTATGGGGTACCTGAACTTATATGCAGTGATCAGGGCACGAACTTTACTCCAGCGTTGACTAAGGAGCTGACAGAAAGACTAGGGGTGGAAGTACGGTTTTCAACGCCAGAGTACCCACAGAGTAACGGATTAGTGGAGAGGTGGAACGGAACATTTAAGGCGATGCTGAGACATGTTATACACGACCATGCGCGAGGTCGGGACCGCTATATACTATGTGTCCTGTGGGCGTATCGCGAGATTCCTCACGAGATAACAGGCGTGGCACCGTTCGAGCTAATGTATGGTATCTTGGCCCAAGGACCATTAAACACACTACAGAAAAGCTGGACGGGAGATTGGCAGCCGCCAATAGGTCTAAATAAAAGTGCAACTGCATATTTGAGGCATCTCCGTGCGCGAATGACAGAAGCAGCGCGTGCAGTTGACAGCTGCGCGGAACGAATACAGCAGATGTACACTGAGAAGTATAACCTTCGAGCTAGGCCAAAAGAGTTTGACGCGGGGGAGCAGGTACTGGTTCTTGAGACAGGACACGTGGGAAAGACGCCGAGGTGGAATGGACCCGCGGAAGTGCAGCAGGTGCGGCAAGACAGCTACATCGTCAGGTTTCCGGAAGGTGCGGAAGGCACGCCAATCACCTCAGAAAGTACTACGTCCGGGTACATAACGCGGCTGTAGTGCTTGAAACAGACGAAGAGTTCGGCCAGTTGGAAACAATTCCGGAGCGTAAGAGGAGAGGTAATGGCATACTTACACTGCTCCAGGAAAGTACACACCGTCGAAAACGCAGGCACACGAATTGAGTAAAGTATTGAAGAAGTATGAGCAACCTTTTCAGAAAAGCCTGGAATGTCTAAAGTGGGTAAACACAAAATTACCCTGCTTCCGGGCACGACGCCAACGAAGTCCTACCCCTACCGTGTGCCGGTAGCGCTGAGAGCGGAAGTGGAAAGACAGGTATCCGAGTTGAAGGACTGGGCCTTGATTTAATCCATCGAAAGCAGCTTTGCGCACCCGATTGTGTGCGTTTCGAAGAAAGACGGTACAATGAGAATGTGCGTTGATTACCGCCAATTAAATAAAGCCACAAAACCAGACAATTTCCCAATGGGTAAAACGGCGGAATTGCTTTATGAAGTGGCTAAGGCTAACTACATAACGCTACTTGACATGACTCAAGGCTACTGGCACATACCGGCCGAAGAGAGCTCGCAAAAGCTTACCGCATTCGCGACCACAAGTGGCGAGTAATGCCGCATGGGCTGCGGAACTCTGCCGCGACCTTCCAAAGGATTTTAATGAAATACTCCAAAGACATAGATGCTATTTGTGTGCTTACATAGATGATGTAGCAGTGTACTCGGAAGGAGTCGCATGTACGTCACTTGGGGGCGGTGTTGGCCGCTATAGCGGAAGTGGGCCTAACGATTAACCCGGAAGATCGCACAAGCGAAGGTTAGGTACTTAGGGCACGTCGTTGGTTCAGGGTCTCACTCCCCCGACCCGGATAGGGTAAGTGCGATAGCGCAGTTGAAAACACCGCGTACAAAGAAAGACCTGCGAAGCGCGCTGAGGCTCTTCAATTATTATCGGGAATATATACCCGCCTACTCAGAAATAGTGCGCCCTTTGACCAGGGTGTCGGAACGAAATGTTTTTCGTTTCGGTTTGGTTTCGTTCAACCGCAAAAAGTTTCGTTCCGTTTATGTTCCGAAACGAAAAAAAAAACGTTCCGTAACGGTTCGTAACGTTTTTTTAATGCAAAAATTTGAATTTAAAATACTCATAAAAACATGGGATTTTTTATATAGTTACTTGCCCTCCTCTTAATTAAGAAAGTGGGAGAGAGGTAAAACACGTTCTTTCTACGTTCTTCAGAGGAGTGGAAGAAAGTCTACCACGAATTCCTACCAACTAGCACAAACCAGTACTATACCCTTCAATGTCATAATATTTATTTTCTAAAAAGTCAATTACGACTTTTTTTTAGCGGGCTCAATGCTTTGTGTCAAGGGAGTGAGCACGATCTCAAAAGCAGCACGTCGGTGAGTGCACTCTCTGTGCGAGACCGCTGATTTGAATAAAAAATTCGCCAAGCCTGCGCGGAACACGCAGCACAGTCACAGCGTAAGCTGGAACAACAGCCTTTCTAGAGCCCGTTCTATACTTTCTTGGGGAAACTAATACAAGTAGACATGCAAAGCACCCACTACGCCTAAATCATAATTTTTATGTAGTAGCAAAGCACCCACTATGCCAATTTTCTTCATTCTTCGGAGAATCGTAGTACCTGCTAAACATCTGTGAGGCACTATGTGCACTTTGTCTGTGGCTAATGACGATGAAGAATTATGGCTGAGCCCTTTGTAACGGGTTGAAGCATTCAACGACTGACTCCTTGAGCAATTCGCATTGTGTGATGCCAGTTTGCTATTTTCTCTTCTGCCACGCCATATAACATATGTTAACACGATTCCTTGGCCGTCATTACGCCTGTGTAGAGTATTTTTGCGGAGAAGTTACAAGCAACAGCGTGACACTGTGGTGGGATACTCGACTGCCACGCACAGGGCGCGGGTTAAAATCCATTCGAATCTAGAAATTTGTTTCTCATTTCATTTTTTTTCTTATTTCACGCGATAGCGGTTACGAACACCGGCGGACGGTGCCGAAATCGGCTGTTCTGATGTCATAACAGCTTTCGCTGTAACAAACTTCGGTGCCGACTATGCCCTCTCCACGCTGGCCTGCGTGACAGGCGCGCAAAAGTCCACTTGCGTTAATATAAACATATCTGGTTGCCACTGTTTTCGTTTTTCGCACAATTTCAACATATCTTTCCTTTGGAATTCTGCCTGAGGTACGCGCTAATACTGTACTCTGAGATGTGCATAGTCGCTCACGTTGCATGACCTCAGTTCGGGATTGCTAAGTTTTCTCGTGAACCGAAAAACGATTGAAAAAATTTAGGCTTCACTCCGGAACGAAATAATAGATAAAGTTTCGGTTACGTTTCCGTTCCGGTCAAAAATATCGCTTTTTTCGTTTTTCGTTTTTGGTTTTCGTTCCGTTCCGACACCCTGCTTTTGACAGACCTGACAAACCGCGTGTACCCAACATCATCCCGTGGAGCTTAGAAAGTGAAAGGGCATTTAATGTTATTAAGCTGGCCCTGAAGCCCGTGTCTTCATTAAGTGCTCCACACCTGGGTTGGGAGTTTGTGCTAACGACAGATGCTTCGGAAAGGGGTGTAGGGGCCTGTTTGGCTCAAGAGACAGATGGAGATCAGAAACCTACTGCATTCCTCAGTAATACCTCTGTCACACGGGCAGCTTTAACTGCGGTTATGCTTAACCGTGGTTACAGGATTAACCGCAGTTGAAGCGAACGCGTGGTTTGTCATTGCTACATGAGCTCAGTTAGCTCAGTTGAGCAAGCCGACGAAACCACGTGCTGCTCGTATGGTCAGCAAGAAGTTTGGGCACACCCTCGGCAAGTTTCGTGGTACGATACACCTCCGCTAACCCCTACGACAGTGTATTGAATCGTTCCACTTTCGACTACACATTCAGTGTTTGCAGCTCTGTGAGGCGGCTAGACACGAACAATGCAAAAACACATTCCCTCAAGAGAACTGTAGAGATAATACTGTACACTCTCGCAAACACGCCGTGGACGGAATAATCTTTGTTGTTGGCGTTTCCACGGCGAGCCTCGTTTTGCCAAGCAAAACTCGTTTTCAACTTGTTTTGCTTGGCTATTGTTCGCCAACTGGAGACGCGTTCCGTGAAAATCCTCCGCGAAGCTGCCGAATAACGCGCGCCGGTTCACGGCTGGTGCGCTCACAGCTCCGCCATCTTCTCAGCTTCTCGGTTTGTGAGGGTAAACCCTGCTTGCCTAGCTCGGTTTGCGATAACTACGGTAGGAGACTAGCTGCGGTTACGTCTGCCGTGTAGCTACCACTAACCGCGGTTAATCGTAACCGTAGTTAGCTTAACCGCGGTTAAGGCTGTCCGTGTGACTCCTCACCGGCAAAGTGGTCGGCTATTGAAGAGAGCATTCGCTGTTGTGTGGGCGCTTGGACGATTGGACCTTGGTTATTTGGCGCCAGAATAAAGGTGGTGACTGATCACAACCCGCTGACCTACCTGACCCGCTCCATGTCATCCAGGCACGCCTGATCCCCGTGGGCCTTGGCATACAAATATGACATCACATTTCTCACATAAAGGGATCACTTAATAAGTGCGCCGATGCCTTGTCGCGGTTGGACAGCGGGATTGCTAATGGAAGATAGGGTGACTGGAGGGAGCCGTTAATGTAAACTTTGTTTTTGGCCAGTACTGTCACACGAACCCCATTGTGAAATAAGAGTATGTCAGTTTTTTTTTTTGATTAGCCAGAGAGCAAGAGCATTGCGTCTAAATGTTGACTGATTGCCATGGTGCTTCAAGGAATGTACAGTACAGGGTCCAACCTGCGAGGACGTTCCAACAGGCGGGGTGTGCCTGCTTGAGTGCATTTTGCTGTGTGTGTGTGTGTGTGTGTGCGTTCGTGCGAGCGCGCGCGCGCGCGCGCGCGCGTGTGTGTGTGTGTTGTGTGTGTGTGTGTGTGTGTGTGGTGTGTGTGTGTGTGTGTGGGTGTGTGTGTGTGTGTGTGTGCGTGTGTGTGTGTGTACAACCCCCCTCGTGCGATTATGCATGACTTCATGCGTTGGACTGAACACAAACATTAGGGAAGGGGTGCATCCGGCATGACGCTCGGTAGTGATGTTGGGGAATCTTCTATAACGTGTTTAGTGTTTGTCATTGTGCGAGGTTATTTGCTTACTTGCCTAAGTTGTCATGAAACTGGACCACAATCTCGAAACGTAGTCAGCGCCCTTGAGCGTGAATACCCCCCCCCCGCCCCACATGGACTTTTGAAGTTGAATGTACATACAACAAGCGTACATACAACATTCTTGGGTTGGAAGGAGTTATGTTCGGGGGAAGATTTCACCAGTGCCGATCAACGGTGACTAATCGGCAGACGGCGCCCGACGGAAAAGGGGCGCTCAGAAGGGCCATTAGGCCGTTCGCCTCTACCCGCGCCTTTGTATCCGAACCCCGCGACCTTTTGTCGGCCGCTCCTTTCGCGGCGGTCACCCGTGCGGCGGAAGCGATCCCACGGAGACTGACAACGCAAACAATGTGTCGCCGTCGCGACGGTCCTCACTGAATGAGCACCGACGTGGTTTTGCGGTAATTGCAACAGGCGGCGGCATCTTGTCGCAGACAAAGCTCTAGACGGCATTGTAAACTGGGCACGTTGGTGTGGTATATTTCAGTGTACTTTGACTGTGTATGTGATTGATGGCGTTTTAGTTGGCTTACCGCATTGTGAGGGCAGCAAAGCGTGAGAACGTGGAAACGGAGACACGTCTCTGAGAGAAACAAAGTTCTCTGCTTCATTGGTGGAGTATCGAAAAGGGTTGGTCCCATAAGGCGGTCTGAGACGAGACAGGGTGGTTTTAAAGGAGGAAATAGGAGAGGAAGGGGAGAGCTTGGTGCTCGAGGGAGAGATTGAGGAGGGGACAGAGGTCGTGCTTGGCGCCGACTCTGATCCTGGGACGAAGGACTTGGAGATATTCTCATAAGGGCTTGAACGCTTGGTGCGGGCCCAGCCCAGTTGTTGTCACGAGAGCTGTTGAGTGGCCGCCCCGCCTTTGTTTTGACATCAAATGTAAAGAGTGTAAATAACTCAAGTTTGCCAGGATCTGAGCAACCGGGCCTGTCCAGTCCTTCAACGTGTCGCCACGATCAACCGAACCATCGGGATCACCTCCATCGACCCAAATTTACCTCTGGGTGTCCGTGCTACGCGTTTCCTCAGGTTTCACAGTAGTCGAGCTGCCGTATTTTTACAGCGAAAGCTGTTATGAGATCAGAACAAGGGCCGTTTTTGGCACCGTAGTTGTCCGCCGCCGCCACCGGTGTCCGTAACCACTATCGCTCGAAATAAGAAAAAGAACGAAATAACAAAAAGTTTTCAGGCTGGAACGAGGTTTGAACCTGGGCCCTCTGCGTGAGAATCTAGTATTCTACCTCAGATCCATGCCGGTGCTTGAAACTGCTTTGCAAAAAAGACCCTATACAGGCTTCATGCCACGAAGGAACCACATTAACATATGTAATGTAGCGTGGTAGAAGAGTAAAATAACAACCAAGCTTCACACAACGCCAATTCTGTAACCAGGCGTCATACGGTGCGAATTGCGCAACGAGTGGGTTGTTGAATGCTTCAAACCCATAACAAAGGACTCGGCCATAATTCTTCATCGTCATCAGCCAGAGCATCAACAAAGTGCACATAATGCCTTATAGGTGTTTAGCAGGTACCACGGTTATCCGCAGAATGATGCAAAATTGCATAGGGGCTGCCTCTCTACTTCACAAAAATTATGATGATTTATAGCGTAGTGCGCTGCTCCAAGGGCACTTCTATTGGCTGGCAAGGAAGGCTCGCATGATCCATTTCCTCAGGGACTCAATAAAGTTAATTCTTTCTCCCTCTCTTTCTCACGTTAACATATGTTATGAAGCATGGTGGGAGAGCTAAGTAACGACCGGGCGTCACACAATACTAAATGCGTTACTAGTGGGTCCTTTAAAGCTTCCAACCCACTACAAAAGGCTCAGCCATAATTATTCATCGTCATCAGCCGTCGTATCAAGAAAGTGCACATAATGCCTTACGACCGTACCTCGTTTCTCCACAGAATGACGAATAATGTCGTGGTGGGTGCTTCTTAACTTCACAAAAATTATTATTTGCGGCCTAGTGGGTACGTTGCTAGTGTACTTGTATTAGTAGCCACAAGAGACTTTATTACGGGCTCTAGAAACGCCGATCTTCTAGCTTTCGCTGTGACTGTGCTGCGCGTTCCGCGCAGGCCTGACATTTTTTACTTGCAGCTTGGTGGTGCACAGGTCACCACCCCGTCATAATGGGGACGCTTAAAGACTCCATGCCGTTGAAACTTCTGCGGCACGAAGCAAAAAGACAACTTTGACACGCGTGAACACGCGATCAGGCCTACTAGGATAACGCGGACGCGGAGCATTGCGAACTGACGCTTTCGAAACAGTACGTGTACTCTAAGAAAAAAAAAGCGTATACGTGACTCTTTTCTAAGTGTTCTGATTTGCCACATATAGGACGCTCTTTAAAGAGTCACGGTGACTCTCTTGGTGGGTCATTGTCGGCGCGTTCTAAGAGAGTGCGCCGACTGACACTCAAGGAAGACTGGATGGACTCTTATCCGAAAGATCACGTTACCACTTATAGGGAGTCAGACGACTCTTGCCGGTAACACTCCTACGGGGGTCAAGTGACCCACACCAAAGCGTCAAGCGACTCCACAAGTATTTGAAGCTACTCATTTGACCATTGCTCTACTTTGCACGGCTACTGTTGAAAATAGTGAAGTATTCATTTTAAGCAAGTCCAATAATACTTGCCGTTCTGCCCAGCGACTGCAAAAAAAAATAATAGTTCAATTTTAGCATTATTTGAATACAACTCGTCAAAACAACACACCTTTCGCAGCAAAGTAAATAGGAAGTTTAGGCATTCCTCACTTACATGCTTGATGAGTATAGCCAACTAAAATGTGTGACTGATGTGCATAGTGTCATATGGTGCAAAATAAACTGCAGAAATCGGCATCATGTTTCAATCTTTATTCCTTATGATCAAGAATAAATAAAAACTTCGGCAGATCCCACGTACAGTGGGAATCGATGTTATGCGAAGCATGGTGACTGTCGCATGATTTTTTTACTGAGCGAAAAGTTACAAAATTACACTGAAGATCTGTACAAATTTTATACGCACACATATATGTTGAAGAGCCGCATATTTGTTATATAACAAGTTCTTTACAGTTGGGTTACGCTGCCAACTGCAACGTTGGTATTATTAACACCAGAAGTGGTAAGCTGATATGTAGTGCTTATACTTGCCCTAATGATGGAGATCGCACGCACGTTTCACGAACCCGTGTGCATGTGTGGAAGAGGTTCTTGACAGTTCTTGAACGAGGTCAAGCATCACCGTGGTCAGTGAGCACCAGCAGCTGGTCATGACGTGTTATTTGATCCGGTCGTGATCGCGGTGACGAGGGGTCCATGTGTAGTGAAGTATGAGGTATAGTACAGCTGTTGGAAATGGTGGATGCCTCGTTCATTTCGTCGACAAATTGTATGTCGATAGAGCCGGCGACACGTTGGAGCCTGAAATCACCCTTCGCGTTTGTGAGGTATAGGCCGTCGAGGCTGGTGGATAGCGCTACGTAGACCGACATCAATGGATGGCGTTTGCCATATTCGTAGACTACCTGGGCATATGTGACCTACGTAGCCTAGTCTACAAAGCGGCTGTCATTCAATCTGGTATCATCCTCGGACAGCATGAGGCGGTCGTCCAGCCTCGTAAGAAATAAAGATACTGCGTCGTTCTGGCGGACTAAGTGCACTTTACGGTGCGATGATGTCAATATCATGCGTAACTTTCGTTAATGTATTCCTCCGGGGTCGAGCAATGCTTCAGTATAGCTTCATGAATCATATGAATACAAATGTAATGTTTATTAGACTGCTATAAAAGTGGAGCCAACACTGAAACCAGGGACGTTAATCTGATATGACGCCTGTATCACAGGACTAGACATCGCAGGAGTGTCATGTAGTGTTTATTGCTTTCTTGCAATATTAGATAGCCAGCACCACAACCGCAACTGACGTTGCACCGCCATTACGCCTGCATAGGCTGTTTTTCCAAACCAGTTTATAGCCTTGGCGTGGCTCTATGGTAGAATACCTGACTGCCACGCAGAATGCTTGGGTTCGATTCCTGCTGGGATTCTAATTTTCATTCTTTCCATTCGTCGGGTCAACGCTGCCGATTTCGGTTTTTCTTAACGCTCTCGCATTTAAGTTACCGATGTCTGTTCTCGCCGTTTCTGGGTAGATATAAACTGTCAATCACCTGTGGCGCATACCCGTACGCCGCGGCCCGTGGTAAACGGGTATGTGCCACACGTGTCAGGAGGAGGAAAGGGTTTGACGACGTACGCGACATGATTTTTACGTTATCCATGTTATACCCGACAGTAATATTAGTCAAATCCTCTTACCCTCCCATGCCAAGTTTGGTATACACCAAGTTGGAGGCGATCATGAGAGCACCCAGACGTAGGCGGCTAGAGAGATAGACAGATGTACTTAGATAGAAACGCTCAAAGTGCCAAAGTTTCGCTAAGAAATGCTTCGCATTTAAAAAGTGGTGACGGCTGGAGGCATCAGACTTGTGACTTGCTAGGCTGTCGCCTAGTTCAGCGTGGTCATGTTCAGAGTGAGCACCATAAAAACGGTATCTGAAAAGCGGAAGCTGATATTATGATGAGAAAACGAAATTGCAGCAAAAGTTTGCAAAATCTGCACAAGTAGTTCACACGGAAATAATGAAGGTTCACAACAAAACAAGAAATGCAAACAGGCATGGTAAGGAACCAAGTTTTTGCCGTTATCGTGTAAAACACAACATGGAAATAGTAGCTTTTGCAACACGTCACATGGCGACAAACTTGCAGAACAAGATCATGTGAGCCTCTTGTAAACAACAAACGAAATTAGTTCAAGCTCCTTTGCTTGGGTGCCACTCACCTCTTTTCCTACGTCGTTTTGTCCAACCAAAGGAAAAATGTAGGACCGACTGCTTTGATCGGTTGACAGGGCGAACGCCGCTGTTGATTTTTCCATCACGAGCAGTGAGGCACCAGACCAAGCGACACTTTCGTTTCCCAGCGTGTGGCTGTCAACTGGAGTGAAGAGGCGGGAGAAGTGATCCGGGATTCTGGGAATAACCACAACATACACACGGCTTATTTGAATTTAAAACAACCCTTTGTTCAGCAAACCGTTACTGTACACACATCTGACACGAGTGTTTCGTTCGAAATAATCTCTCAACGAAAAAAATTTTCACGTAAAAGGTAGCGGGAACATCGTTTCGCAATAGGCACTGGCTATGCACGAATGAAAGCACTTCTGTTCTGAGAAATCACTTCAAAATTTGGTTTCAGAATAAGCACGGCTTTGCGCCAGCATATTCCGACACACAAGACATCCTCTGCCAATCAGGGGCACGCCGTGAGCGGTTACTGACCGCATGTTTTACAAACGTAACCCATCCTTAAATACTCTGCAAACACATTCGAGTACGAGCGCCCGAACGACAACCAGCGCGCGCGGACGCCGTCTACGCCGAGATCAGACATGTCATATGCTAGAATTAGCGCACATAACTCCCACGATCACTTACGCTCACTTGATTCTGTTATAGCGTCATCGCAGATGTTGGCAAACCACGAAAAAGTCACAGCTTCGCCGCAAGGGTGAAGCAATGAATGCGATAGCAAGAAACTAATGCTATACGAAGTGAGGCTCGCCAATGGATACTCTCAGTTTGAACAGCGCTCCTGTTGCAAAGGCGGCCAAAGCAGCGAAGGAAACTAGAGTGCTTCAAGTGTCGAGCTGTGACACTTGATAGTTCGCGCTCATCTTCTGTTTGTTCGTTTAGCGGCGTCCCTTGAGCTCGAGTGACTTTCGTACGCTCCGTAACATGAGCGCGGGCATCACGGTGAAAGCGTGAAACATCCCTCTTCCCCTCAGCACGAGAAAACCGCGCGAGCAGAGAGCGGAAGGGCAAGGTTCTCCCTGCGCAAACATAACAAGAAGCGAGCGCGCTCGCCGACCACTTTTAAATCCACCCGTCGCGCTCCTAACGCCATCTCGCCGGTAATGAAGAAACGCTTATAAGCGCCTAGCGTCTCTGAGTCCGTCCAGCGGTAAATGGGTGTATAAACGCTCGCCGTTAGCTACGTGGGATCTGTGTTTCGTGGCGTAGTGGATTGCGCCACTCGCTGCGGAGCAAGAGGTCCTTGGTTCGATTCCGTACTTCGGAAGCATTATTCTGAATTATTTTCTTTGGGGCTTTTATATATATATATATTATATATAATTATATATATATACATACTTATACGGTGCATGACGGGCGACGGCGACGGCAAAATTCAGCCGAGACTGTCCATATAATTGCTATCGCAATAGAACAGCAAACAGCATATCCAGCTTTTGTGGACACATACCAGCCAGCGCCCCTTGTGGTCGCGGCGCGAAGCTAGCGCGTTTTCAATGGAACTAGCGAGTTTTTCTCGAATATTTAAGTAGAGGGTGAATGTTGAAAAGCGCAGACCACAGAGCGCTTCTGAGAACCTAAACGCACGAAAAGACTGCAACGATCATGTTGCAGTAAGCTTCAGTTTTGTTCCCAGAGCAGTTAAAAATTGTACAATGGGAGTCTATGGAAACGGCGAAAAATGTGGCCTGTTTTTCGACACAAAAATGGTCACTGTCGTAAAACTAAGCAAGTTATGTTAATGATCAGGAAATCACATGTAGTCCTGACATTCAGGTTTCGTTTGAAGCCATTCTCAACTTGCCGCAATTGGCATAACGTTATTCGCTAACGCGTTTTTGAAACGCGGTCCTTCAAGTGCTTGTGGTAAATTGATAAGCCCTTGCTTACCACCAGCCACAAGGCATCCAGTGTGGCCGAGCGAGCTAATCGCTCAAGTTCAGAGTGCGGCATCGCCACGCCGTCATCGGTTCGATTCCTGGCGACGGATCAGCTTTTTTTTTTCGGCCCGTGACTTAGATCCACAGCTTCGCACAGGATGTCGCCGCCGAAACAAAAAAGAGCTATCGTTTCGGTTTCGGTTCTTGACTGTAATCTTGAGCTGCCGTTTCTTTTTCTCGTTATTTTATGACTTTTTAGTGCATGTTTAAACACTCCACGCGTATTTTACGGGAGACGCTGCGACACGCCAATACGACCAACCGCGTCGCTAACTGTCTACCGCATTTCAAATAATTTTGGTTAGTTATTCCTCTTTGATCGCTCTAAAACGTGTGCGAGCAAGCGTTTGAAGTTGCGAAGATCATCCGGACACCAAATTTATCCCGGTGGGTGGACATTTACGCATTTTATCCTGATTTTTGTGTTCGCGTCACGTTGGCGGCAAGCTAGGCCTCACCCCCAGTTGGCCTATAGCTCGGCGAGGCGCCAACGCGCCCTTCGCGCAGACACGAAATGAGAATGGCGGCTACTACCGAAGAAATGGAAAGCTCTGCGGATGATCTAGAAGCAACAACGGGTGCTTCAACACCTAATGAAGAAGAGGACGCAACATATGAAGACGCGGGTTTTGCAGCGGACAAGACGGGTTGGAAAATGGTGACCAGCCGGAAAACGAAGAAGAAGGAACGCGCCGAAACAGCTGTGCAACCTTCACAGCAAGAAAACCAAGCGGCGGGCAGGTGAGCTCCTCTCGGACGCCTCCTAACATTATGAATCGGGTGATGAGAGCCTCACGCATGCCACCCTACCCTAAGACAACATAAAGATAGTGTTTCGCCCAAAGGGTGGCTTGAACTAACAAAAGGTCGGACCTATCCTAGTGAGCAAAGTCCTTGTGACAGCCGCAAATCATCGTCCAGATCAGACCACGGAGGACATTATTTGTCCCAACATTATGCAGAATATCATGGTGGCGAGCACGCTGTTTAGAGAAAATGCAGACAAGTACGCGGACGTCGGGGCTATCCAAATTGCCGGCAAACAGTACGAAGTAAGCGCTTATGAAGCTGCCCCAAGTGACACCTGCAAAGGGGTAGTTAGACACATCGACGCTGCTGACGATCATCGGACGATTGACAGTAACATCGTGAACAATCGCAACCCCACGGCACTGGCGGCGAAGAGAATCAAGAACTCAGGCTTAGTGATCGTTGTGTCAGATACGGACCCACTCTGGTACACTGCTACTTATATCGCAGGCAAGTGGACATATACTACATATGCGGCAAACTCGGCCATCGTGCGGACGTTTGCCCCGACCCGGGTTACACCCGATGCCGGGGCTGTGGAATTTCTAACAGGAAATCGGCAGGAAATCGCTGACTCAAGCCCATCTGCCTTCATGGAAGCTATCACATTCCTATATACCATGTAACAAAGTGTTTACCTTGTTGTGTATCTTGTAACCCACCCCTTATGTAATACCCCCTAGTGGGGTCTTTAAGAAAATAAAGAAAGAAAGAAAGAAGAAAGACAACCTCATCCCACGTGTGCAATCCGCAGTGCAAGCAGTGCGGAGGTTTGCATGCAACGGCGGACAAGGTGTGTACGAAACGTTATCTCACCCCATACGTGGTGCGAGCACGACGACTACGAGCGCGATTGGAGCAACAAGATCAGGCACAACAGGTTGAAGAAGACAAGCAACAGACGGAACGAGGCCGATCTACGTCAAAGACGTCGACGCGCAGCCACTCCCGCTATCGATCGCGGAGCCGCACACCAGCGAGGACATCGACCACTAGCAGGACTCGCGCAGGGTCACGGGTGCGTTTCGTGAGAAAGAACAACGGAGGCGACGGCACGAACAGCGGAGGCGACGGCACGTGGGCGGACAAAGTCAGAGGCGCTACGATGACCACGCCGAAGGAAAAAAGTGAGTCCTGCAACACAGATAAAGAACGGATAGCTATGTTTTAACAGGAGTTAAGAGAGGTAAAAGCCGCTTATAATAAGCTAATCCTGGAATTATCCGAAGCACGTAAAGCAAACAGCAGTAGACCAACGCGCACTCCCGAACCACCAACTGATATCGAAACTCCTCAACCAGTTGATATTGCGAGACAGGGCGAACAACGCGAAGAATCCCCGGCTCCTAAGAAGCGAGCTGTAAATCAACCGCGAATGGCTGTGCGATCTGACGTTAAGAACGCCATGGACGTGATGAGCGAGAATATGAGGTAAATAACGAGAGCATGGTGCGCATGAACGAGAAAATGGACATGTTTTACACGCGTGTACAGAAAATGGAAGTATCTAAACAATGCGGTAGTACCGGCCATGGAGAGGATGAGTTCTCAGCACATTGGTGTGCACGGCCCTCTACACGATGCTTTCACTGCAAGCGAAGGGTGCTATGATGGTCAACATGGCAGCGACAGATAAGACACGTAATCTCCGCATCTGGCAATGGAACTGCAGGGGGATCGCCTCAAAAAAGGCGGTCCTCCTGCAGATGGTAAAATCGGAAACCGAGAAACCACACGTAATTTTGCTACAAGAAATAATCACAACCGAACTGACCCTTATGGGCTATAAGGCCGAAGTCCACAGAAACGAGCAAGGCAGAGGCGTCGCTATTCTGATTGGAAAGAAGATGCCGTACATTCGTCATGAAATCCGCCACACAGCCTGCTATCTCGAACACCTTACGATCGAGATCATACCGAACGACCACGTAAGGAACAAGCAAAGCATCTTTCTCACTAATTTGTACAGCAGCCCTAAAGACACGAGGCAAGGGTTGAGAGGCATACTAGGCAAAATCGCGAACATCGCTAAAGATAGTCCTCTAATTGTAGGTGGCGATTTTAACGCCCCACACCAGGCATAGGGCTACGCGCATCCCTCCAGCAAGGGAGAGCGTCTTCATACGACAGCCTCCGATCTCGACCTCACTCTCATCACAGACCCGGAAATTCCAACTAGATGTGGCACTTCCACATGCCGAGACACCACACCGGACCTCACTTTCGTCCGGGCATAGAGAGATGTGGCTGGTACAACTCGGGCATAGACCTTGGCAGCGATCACTACATTCTCCCAATTATTGCAGAGCTCCCAGGAAGGAGGCAAAGGAGTACAAAAATAATTGATTGGGACAAATTTCGTAAAATACGGACGCAGCCATCAAACTCATCAGGAGCAAACACAAAGCACACGATAGCAAGCTGGACCG
The DNA here is from genome assembly GCF_013339695.2 of Rhipicephalus sanguineus. NCBI lineage: Eukaryota > Metazoa > Arthropoda > Arachnida > Ixodida > Ixodidae > Rhipicephalus > Rhipicephalus sanguineus. Next base: position 223,062,054 of record NC_051177.1, read on the forward strand.
AACAGCTCAAAGCCGACATGGCAGCCTCGGAACGAACGATTACCACGGACGTTAAGGTGTAGAGAATGGACAGTCGGCTAGCGAACCTTCTCGAAGCCAAACACTCCATACTAGCCAAATGGAAGGGCCAACGTTTTAACTGAAGACTGCGAAAGGAGCTCGCTGAACTCAACAGGACCATTGAAGAATACTGCGTGGTTCTTTCCCGACAGCAGTGGGACGAAGTCTGTAACTCCCTCAACTTGCAAATGCGCAAAGGGAGCGGGTGGAGGCTCTAATACACCTCCTCGACGAAAATGGCACCAAGTCCAAATCTATGCAACGAATCAGGCTCAGTAAGTTAGTAGACTGCGCGACGCAACGCAGTACTGCCGAAGAACTTGTTCAAGACCTTGCCAAACGGTACCTACCGCTTAAATCGGGACAACCCAGTATCTCACAAAGGAACATCTATGACGGTGCCCCAAACTCGGAGCTAGATGCGGACTACACAGAAACCGAAATACGCTTCGCAATTCACGAACTCAACAGTAACTCTGCAGCCGGCCCTGACGGTGTCACCAATCGAGCTCTCCGAAATTTAGACGACAATTCGGTCACCTTCTTAACTCAACAAATTAACGAAGCCTGGAAAACCGGCCGTCTGCTGGAGAATGGAAGCATGCAAACACGGTCCTCATCCCAAAACCCGGCAAGCCGCTGGGGCTATCAAACCTGAGGCCGATCTCACTAATGTCCTGCATAGGAAAGCTAGCCGAAGCCGAACATGTCATTCTGAACCACCTGTCGGAACACGTAGAAGAAAAGCAGTACTTCCCCTACACTATGATAGGCTATAGGCCGGGTCTATCAACGCAAGATGCCATGCTACGAATAAAGAAAAGTCTGCTGGATCGCCCCACACGAGACACCAAGGCGCTGCTGGGACTCGACGTGGAGCAAGCTTTTGACAACATCCGACATCAAGCCATTCTGACAGCCATGTCTGAACACAATCTTGGAACACGCTTCTATCAGTACGTCAACGCTTTTCTGGAAGATCGAACGGCCACTCTGCGGATAGGCGAGCACGTCTCGCAGAGCTTTGACTTGGGCGATAAGGGAACACCGCAAGGTTCAGTACTTTCGCCATTCTTATTCAATCTGGCTATGGCAAAGCTCTCTCGCGCACTGGGTGAAATAGCAGATGCGGAGCATACCATCTACGCAGACGATGTCACCATTTGGAGCACCGGTGGCAGCGATGCGGAATTAGAAGCCCGCATGCAAGAAGCCATATCAGTCACCGATGACCATCTCACTCCGATGGGACTTCGCTGCTCTTCCAGAAAATCCGAGCTGCTTATCTAGCACCCTCCCAGACGAGGGCGCCCGTCAAAAGACTGGCGCAGACCCATCCCTCCATGCATAGAGTTACACGACTCGGACGGCAAACGCATACCTACGGTCGACAAAATACGAATCCTCGGACTCATCATCCAAAGTAACGGCTCCAACTTGGTGATGCTGGAAAGCATCACGTTCAAGATTGGGAACGCGCTCCGAATGTTTCGGCGCATCATGAACAGGCTCAGAGGACTGGGCGATGACAACGCCATCAGAATGGTCCACGCTTTTGTACTCTGTCACATCATACGTGGCTGCCATGCTGAACTGGAAAAAAGCGGAACGGCGAAGGCTCGAAGTGCACATACGACGCGCTTTCAAGACATCGTTGGGGCTTCCGGATAACGCCTCCACTGCTCTCCTCTTACAGCTAGGAGTGCACAATCCCCTTGCCGAAATAGTCTAGGCTCAGCACACGGCACAGATCGCACGCTTATCAAGCACCAAAGCGGCCAGAGATATTCTCGTCAAGCTTGGCCTGAACACTATTTTGGAAAGGGACAACGTCCATCACTTACCTAAAACCATTTTCGATTCAATTACAGTGCTCCCCTTCCCGAGAAACGTACACCCGATCCACATTCACGGAAGAAGACTGGCCCGCGCCAGAGCCCTCGCGGCAGACGCAGCGAGGTTTCCTGACCAGACAGCTTTCGTGGATGCAGCGCACATACCGGGAAAGCACGCCTACTCGGTAGTAGTAATTGACGGACACGGACGAACGCTCAACTCACTAACTCTTTACACCAAGAGGCCGGAGGTAGCCGAACAAGCAGCGATAGCATCAGCTCTCACAGACTCGAGCTTCACAACAGTATATAGCGACTCTAGAGCAGCCACTCAAGCTTTCGCAAAGGGCGGGATAAACAAGACGACGCTGCGAATATTAGGCGGACACAAAATCACCGATCACTCCATCGTATGGTTTCCGGCACACATGGGCAGCTTAGGGGGCGGCCTGCGGAATCTCAACGAGACCGCACACGAGGCGGCGCGAGGACTCATCGACCGCGTCACTCCGGTTTCCCCCGATACACTCCATATTGAGTACAGGGATCAACTATACACTTATAACGAGATCACTAAGCACTTTTATCTAGGCCGGCGAGAGTTTCCCCTCCCGAATAAGAAATTAACGCGCAGCCAGTCGGTAACGTTACGCTTACTCTAGACTAACTCATACCCCAACCCCTGGCGAATGAAGCATATCGACCCAGACTACGACGGGCAACAGGTATGTGAACAGTGTCGTGAACGTGTAGACTTGAACCATATGCTATGTGGTTGTGCATCGAGTCACACTTACGCGAAGAACAAGCAAAAGTGGGACAAAGTGCTGAAAAGTGCTTCACTAGAAGATCAACTTCGGGCTGTCCAGGAGGCCCGTGAGGCGGCGGAGAGCTTCGGGCACTCTGTCCCAACGTGGGAGATGCCCTCTGCACCTGACACCTAGCCGAGTGTCCTTCAGGACCCCTTTTTGGGCAATAAAGTTTCACCACCACCACCACCACCATGAGATCGTTCAGATCTACATTCGTAATTCTTTATTCTTTTATAAACGTCTAAGGAACAGAACGCCCGATAAAGTTATAGTGAACAAAGCTCTTTCGAACTCTCGTACGGGTATTGTTGAAACTTATTTCTCCGTTCTCATTTCGTTACGATCCTCAGGTACCTAAAATTGAGCATACGCAAAGGAAACGAACTAAGCTTAGAAAAGCGAGGCATATGGTAATGAAATGATAAAGTTAAACGTTTTTGCAGTTGCTTTTTACTTTAGGGCTAACGCGAGTGTCTGTCGTAATCTTAACGAAAGAAGGGGAATTGTTCGAGCGGTTGTTTTCTTTGTTAGACACAACTAATGAGACCAACAGATTATTAAGCCAAGCAAAGAAGAGGAAACATCATTTGTTGTTTTTTTTCAACAGCAGTGCAATGATTTCGCCCTTCAAAGAAATCGAAATCGCTATCTCGACAGATATCAGCGGACGGCTCGTATACCCTTCTACATGCTGCGCTCTCAACGCGAAGAGACTGTGCGAAATTTCCTTTCCGACCCGGAGTGGCTGTGTTCTATTACAGCAACTTTTGTAGTTACGCGAGACTGCAGGATCTAGAAGAGTTAGCTGCCAGCCTTACTTTATTTGTTGTTATCGCACTAATTGCGTCGCCCCGCGGTGGAGCTGGGATTTTTATTGATCTCTTGTCATATCGATCGTCTAACATCACAAAGCACTGTGCGCTGCTTCGGATAGGTCCGTGTGATATGACGTACGTGTGTAAATCAAAGCTTTGGGGAAGTCCAGGGACTGGTGCTGCCAGTTACAAAACGAAAATCCTGTGATTCAGCAGCTTTTCGCACGCACTCGCAGCCCACCTCAACGTACCGCAGTAAGATGCCATTTTATACATCTATAAATAAAAATGTGCACAGCATGTCCTAGTTGCGCAAGGCTGGAACCGACAGCGGAGGTAGTGTTCGACCTATAGCTTCTTGTAAGGTTTTCCTAGTAATACCAAGCTATTGCTAGAGGTGCATAGTTTTTGCTAGTATACGTATATAGTACTACACTAACAGAATAGGTGGCGTAAAAGGGGCGCCTTTTTGTCCCACAACAATGATCGTCATTTATTTTGCCTTCCTTTCCTTCCGTTATCGCCACGCGCCCTGCACTTTCTGGTCACGAACGGCATGTGCACTATCAGCAGGGGGCGGAAACTCCCTACACCTCCCACGTACGCTCGGGCGCATGCCGACATGCGGCGGCAGCGCTGCTTCTTCCACTGGCGGCTGCCGGGCTTCCGACTGAAAATAATTCACAAACCGAAACACATGCCTTCAACACGTCGCTGCTGACGTCAGAAGGTAGAGGAAGAGGGTGCGTAGCCGGGAGGAGGAGGTTTGCCACGGAAACCCTCCTTTCCCAATTCGCATGCAAATGTGCTCTCTCGCTCGTGCGCTTGCCGCGGGCCGCCCTTGGCCAAATCGCGGAGCCGATTGTGCTGAAGTGTGCGGTGTTTGCGAAACTCCTTCTGCCGCGTTTACCTTACAAGCGCGGATTTCTTAAAAGGACCCTCTAACACTTTTCCTGACCTCATTGTTTTACAGTTTTTACTTTCGGGTTGCGTAAACTGGAGGCTGAAGAGATTAGTGCAGCAAGAACGGCAGCGGTAGGGGCACGCAGTCCGAAGTTATTCGGCCTACAACACTCAAAATACAATAAAATGGAGGCCTACCCTCAACTCGATTCTCGGGGGGTCACCTGACCACGTTTCACTCGCCCTGTGACGTGTGATGGCGCCCCAATGAAATGAACTGAAAGATCCTACGTACGGGCCGAAAGGGTCGCTGCCCACGTGGAGCCACCCTGAGGACCGCACCATATGTGTAAATAAACTTGATTCCTCCTCCTACGTACGGGAAGCTTGCATACAATGTTGGCAGTTCTTTCCAACGTATTGATGACGCCGTTGCGATAGTAACAAACAATGTGGTGCATTAAGAGTGAACTGCGCGTCCGAAACGAGGCAGATCGTGAACGCCTTTATCATGTTTTCTAGTTTTAGTCGTGTTTCTTGTCGTGACGGGGTCTATATCAACGCTCTTACTTTTTTTCCCTTCAGTTTCTACAAACAACGGCGCCTGGAGCGTCCCGAGCGCGTTTCCCTAGCGCCGTGGCGTTCGGCGCATTCTGCCGGGCGCTGCAGTTTTAAAGCTGAAATGTCTAAGATCGTCTGTCTATTGGTGTTCAGTGAAAAAAGCATGCTTAAGAAAAACTAAACCCAACAATTACCCCTTTTGTGATGCAACGCCGCTATTACTTCTAACGTTACATTTATCAAATCATAGGCCAGCGCTCATCTTCGTCATTTCCGTCCGCAATAGTTCTGGCGAGCGCCACTACGCGTTGATGCGGTCAGCAGCGATGAAAAAAACTGTTGGAGGACCCCTTTAAAGCACTGGGACATAGCTCGTACATAGCAGCGCCAAGCAATCATGATGACAAACATTGAAAAGCAAAGTAAACCGTCGTAAATTATTCGGCGTTAAAATTCTACATTTCCTGCTTTCTGGGAGTAGTTGCTTTCTAACCGCTACCTTGTGATTAAGTTTAACAGGTCGACAGATGTGCTGACACCTATCTTAAACTAGCCTTCCTGGCACAATCATTCGCTAGTTTTGTTCGTTTGTTGTGGTGTGTATCAACTAAACGAGGCTGATTTCTTAATCAACCAAAACCCCACACAAGTAAATTCTGAGCGCTTCTCCTTTATTTTATTTCGCACATTTCGTACAAAAAGCGACTGACCTGCAGAGATTGCGGAAGTGTCAATACACAAAACCAATTACAGTTCACAACACAACTCAATAAGCGGACACACATTACAGAAAGCCCCCCAAAAATGCGAAAATTATTAACGATCACGAGCTGGTCACACGGAACATGACTCCGCGCACACGCTCCTTTGGCAACACCGCCAGGTCTTCCCTGTTTGATATTTTATTCAAGATTCACACATGGAAGAAATGTCAATTTTGTAGTTGAATGGCTGAGCTTCTGATTCTTCTACGACACGGCGCGACGTCTCTACCCACATACGAAGAATATCTGGGGTAGCCGCTGAGCTATAGTGACAGAAAAAATAAGCATTTCTTAGAGCAACTTACTACTATGTCAAAAAACAAAGCTTAGCAACAACGGAAAAAATAACAGACTATGTCTGTTATTTTTTTACTTCATCATTGAATGCACATGCATTGGCAAAGTAAGGAGTGGGCAATACGTATCGCCCATAAAAGCACGCACTCAAACCATTGATCAGATGTATTTCACAGGCACAAAACTGCCCGCCGTCATGACGAATGGGTCGAGCGTTGATGCTCTTATGTCAGTCCGCTCTCGGTTGCACAGAACCAGTTTACTCAAGCAAACTAACTACCATCTTAGAAAATAAAGTGAAACATTTGTTCTTACCTGTAGTCATGGGGAAATCTGAAAAACTTGGCACAACTTCAAATCCCCGTGTTAGAACACCGCAGAGCCGCACAGACATGTGATGACCGATTTAGCCATGTCCGCGGGGCTCGTCTAATGCTTGATTCGCCTGATGCAACTGGTTTCCAGCGTCGACCGTTCGTTGCGCCCCTTGTCATCTTATCTTCACCATCTTCATGATTGGCAGCGTGTCACGACAACCGGAGCATATGACCACGCGCAATCTGCCCTACGATACCGCTAAGCGTGTGGCCAGGGTGAGCGGAGACAAGCACGAAGGACGCACGTTGTCATCCGCTTCCCGCGCTTCGCCCAATTTGAAATCCACAAAAAAATCTGTAAAAAAGTTAACTAAACAAAAAGATGAGCTCTTCACCTTTCATTCAATTTTTTTTTGTTTCTTAAAACTTGCGCGTGACAAGAAATGCTAACATCCACATCTACATTACTTTTTCCCACGAGATCTTAGGGTGCCCGGCAACCGCTAGGAGCCACATGGTCCTTGAAAACGAAACTAGCATTGAGTTTCCGGGGCCTGCTATCAGCGTGACATAACATTCTTGGCAGCTGGTCTGAGAAGTGGCTAACCTCCCTGTCTTTCCCTTTTTCTTCCTCTTCTCCAATCTTGGTAGGAAAGTGGCCAGCGCCGAGTATTCAAGAAAGGAAACGCAAGCAAGCCAGATGACGATTATTGTTGTGGGACAAAAAGGCGCCCTTTTTACTCGATCTTTTTTGTGGGTGTAGCATATGCCTAGACTTGGATATTCTATTCTCAGGTTTCACTCGGTTCCCCACATTAAGCGCTTGTTACGTGGTTCTGAAGGGAACATGTCGCGTCACTAGTAGTTACGTGATAGGATTTTAGTCACCTAGAGGGAAAGTACAACTTTATTAGAGTCCAGTGCAGACACGCTGTGGTTGCGCCGCGCCACGCGGTTGTTCCGAAGTTTTTGGCGGAAACATGTCACATAAGTAGTTACGTGACGTTACGGGATTTTAGTCGCGTGACTAATTAAATGATCTTACATGATTTTTAGTCACGTGACTAGTTGTTACGTGTTGTAACGTGATTGTAGTCACGTAAGTAGATGTTGTGCGATGTTACGTGATTTTAGTCAGGCGACAATTGCAGGCCTGGCGCACAAAAAATTGCAGTCACAGGAAACAACAACCCGTCATCGATATCACACATATTTTACGATCACGAGAAATTCACTTTCGTTGCTCGAAAGAGCAAGCGAAGCTGCCCTCATGCACCTTTTTATGACGTTGAAAAATTTCTTGGGCTTCTACGATTTTCTGTATGCTTCATTTGCTCTATTCTTTTTTCTTTCCTGGTGAAAAGCGCGTATATATTGCTGTAAGCTTGAAAATATAGCCAGTTCTAAGTTCAGCGCTGTCTTCCGATATCGTCCTCGTTCCTTACGCTGCCAAACATCCTATTATGATCTACAGCGCATTTTTGAAAACAGAAAGCAGCTGTTTTCAATTCTGCATTTCGTTCCTGCTATTTGGAAGGTGGGGACACTTGCAAGGAGCGTTGGAAGAAGCGTTTGTCCGTAGTATCTTTATAATACCTATCGTATCACGTGCCAGCCACCGCGCGCTGTGGCTGAATCGGTTGATCGACCGTGCTGGCTGTTCGCGCGTAATCGCGGGTTCGAATCCCAATGCGTTGCTTTCTTCTTCTTTTTTGTCTCTCTCAGAATTGCTTATGTTTGCCGCGGTGGTACAGCGGTTACGGTGCTCGGCTGCTGACCCAAAGGGCACAAGCTTGACGGTGGCTCCAGCATTTTTTCGAATGAGGTGAAAATGCTAGAGGCTCGTGTACTTCATTCTAAAAAGACAGGGCGTGCAAACAAGGACACAAGAAAGAAGTCAGGACACCACAAACGCCGACTAACAACTGAAGAGACGCACAACGGCTGAAAAGAAAGAAGGCACGAAAACTTATCTGCGCATGCCCATGCAACAGGCGAACCTATCAATCCTGCACGCGTGGCGGTCTACGTTGAAGATAACTGTTAAGGCATTTGATTTCATCTTTATGCAAGTTAATCGACGGTTGGCTCACGCATGCGTTACCACTATTCTCGATATGCCATGCTTCTATCATCAGGCGCGTTTCTTCATTTCTATGACGGTACAACACTGCGCATTCATCGAATTTTGGCGTGCACTTACAATCTCGGCAATGTAAAGATAGATTAGAAGGTGAGCCTCCTGTTAGCGATCTCTTATGTTCCAACAATCTCTGGTTTATGCACCGGCCCGTTTGTCCTACGTAGAAGCGACCGCAGCTGAAAGGGATCTTATACACCACACTCGTACGGCAATCAGTGAATTGTTGGTGGTTTTACGAAACAAATATCGGTCCGCTTCTTGTCTTTACTCGCTCATTCTTCCTCTGCACAGCGGCGCAAATCTTACCTAGCTTATTGGCAGCCGTGAAAACAACATTAACGCGTATCTACTTCCTACTTTCTTTAGCCTGTGAGACACGCAATGAATGTACGGTATACCTACGACACGTTTCTTCTTATCGCTTTCTGCAACCATGCTCGGACTTAACACAATAGACTTCTTTAAACGTTCAGCGACCGTGGCCACTGCATCACGAGGATACCCTACATCTAAAGACGCGTAACCTGTGCGTTAAAGCTATCACTCATTTTGTGCTCACACGACTTGGTGAGGGATTTAAGGCAAGACATGGCGATACCGTTTTTACAACCTTCGAGTGCTTCGACGAAAAATTTAACAGCGGTTTCGAAGATCTAGGGAATACTGCCAGCACACGTGGTTCTTCTGGAACGTTAATGAAATGTCTAGAAATTGTATTCCATTATTCTGAGGCACCTCTTTGTAAAGCTCAGCCCACCTCCATTAATTTCAAATTTTTCGCTCACGGAAGTTACCACCTTTTCAAAGTCCTCACCACTACAAAAGATCAAGTAATCGTCAACATAACGAAAAACCTTAATAACCGAATTACCTAAGGCGCCTTCCAAAGATTGTCAATCTTGCTAAGGTTAAATCACTAAGAACCGGAGCAACCTTAGAACCAATACATATCCCTGATTTCTGCACATAAACGCCTTCCTTCCAACCTACAAGCGTCGACTTTAAATACATGGAAAGGATTTCTAGAAATGCCCCGGTAGAAACACCACATTTATCGGTGAAAATCGTCTGGTGCGCTTGTTCGTTAATACAATCATTAACGCATTTTAACAAGTCCTCATGCGGCAAAGAATAATACAGGTCTTCAATATCCATACTAAAAGCCTTACAACAGCCGGGGTTCTCTCGGAGAGGAACTGAACTAGTGCCTGAGAATTACGCATACGAAAAGGGTCTGAAAAACTCAAAGAGGTTAAGCAGTTCTGCAAATAACTAGATACAGCGACTTGCCAGGTGCCTTGCTCTGAAACGATTGCTCGAAATGGGATCTCGTTCTTATGTGTTTTGGCTGAAAAAAAACAATTCTAAAGTAAGTGATTTAGCCTTCTTGACATTACAAGCTATTCTCTCAAGATTATGTCTTAACAAAAGGTCGACAGCACGTTGCCTGACTACCGATGGCTTAAGTTTTACCGTCCTAAAATTCTTTTCTATGGCTGTTAATGCTTTTTCTGAGAACAAACTGTCCGGCATAATTACAAAAAACCCTTCCTTATCTGAAATTACTGGCCTGAGTTTCTTTTCGACACAGTAATTAACCAAAGGCTGGACAGGATCAGAACACTTGAGATGCATATTAGAACCCTTGATGCTAGCAACGCAGTCTGAAATGCAGTGGGAACGCTCTTCTTCAGGAACAAGTCTAGTCAAGTCTTCAGGTCTTCAGGAACAAGTCTTCAGGAACAAGCCTTCTTTCTTTTCAGCCGTTGTGCGTCTCTTCAGTTGTTAGTCGGCGTTTGTGGTGTCCTGACTTCTTTCTTGTGTCCTTGTTTGCACGCCCTGTCTTTTTAGAATGAATACTTACCAACTAGCTCAGCTCTCTGTTATTCTAAGCTTCATTTCTAGTACTCTGAGCCCTTTTCCGTGTTCTCCTACTTATCTGAACATCCTGCCCTTTGGCTTCTTTAATTGCTATTTGCTTGGTCCGTGCTAGAACTTTTTCATGGTTTTCTAAGAATAGAGTTTGCCCAGTTGAAGTTCAACTGTTGTGCGGGTTTCTGCAACCATCTACCGGACATGCCAGGAGGATATGTGCCATATTGACCGCGGAATCATGGCGTCAAGTGAGATTTTACCAGGAATGCCTCAAGGTCCGTTGTTCGACTTCGCGTGACGATCGCCGCCAGAAGCAGATGTACGCCGACTGGATGAGGGTAGCTAACCAGCATGCGGAATTCATATGGAGGGTAAAACTTCGAGAACTTCAACCATGAGGAAGATTATTTCTACTGTTTCATCGCAAAATAACTTGCTAGTCCTTGGAGGAGCTGCCGTAGATGATAGTCACTGTAAAACCCTAGCCTTAGGTCCTAAATACTGTTTTAAGCCGAACCTGAAAACCAATAGACGTTTTAAGTTTGCCGCGTACAATCACTAGACTTGTTCCTGAAGAAGAGCGTTCCCACTGCATTTCAGACTGCGTTGCTAGCATCAAGGGTTCTAATGCATCTCAAGTGTTCTGATCCTGTCCAGCCTTGGTTAATTACTGTGTCGAAAAGAAACTCAGGCCAGTAATTTCAGATAAGGAAGGGTTTTTGTAATTATGCCGGACAGTTTGTTCTCAGAAAAAGCATTAACAGCCATAGAAAAGAATTTTAGGACGGTAAAACTTAAGCCATCGGTAGTCAGGCAACGTGCTGTCGACCTTTTGTTAAGACATATCTTGAGAGAATAGCTTGTAATGTCAAGAAGGCTAAATCACTTACTTTAGAATTGTTTTTTTCAGCCAAAACACATAAGAACGAGATCCATTTCGAGCAATCGTTTCAGAGCAAGGCACCTGGCAAGTCGCTGTATCTATTTATTTGCAGAACTGCTTAACCCTTTTGAGTTTTCAGACCCTTTTCGTATGCGTAATTCTCAGGCACTAGTTCAGTTCCTCTCCGAGGAGAACCCCGGCTGTGTGTAAGGCTTTTAGTATGGATATTGAAGACCTGTATTATTCTTTGCCGCATGAGGACTTGTTAAAATGCGTTAATGATTGTATTAACGAACAAGCGCACCAGACGATTTTCACCGATAAATGTGGTGTTTCTACCGGGGCATTTCTAGAAATCCTTTCCATGTATTTAAAGTCGACGCTTGTAGGTTGGAAGGAAGGCGTTTATGTGCAGAAATCAGGGATATGTATTGGTTCTAAGGTTGCTCCGGTTCTTAGTGATTTATACCTTAGCAAGATTGACAATCTTTTGGAAGGCGCCTTAGGTAATTCGGTTATTAAGGTTTTTCGTTATGTTGACGATTACTTGATCTTTTGTAGTGGTGAGGACTTTGAAAAGGTGGTAACTTCCGTGAGCGAAAAATTTGAAATTAATGGAGGTGGGCTGAGCTTTACAAAAGAGGTGCCTCAGAATAATGGAATACAATTTCTAGACATTCATTAACGTTCCAGAAGAACCACGTGTGCTGGCAGTATTCTCCTAGATCTTCGAACCGCTGTTAAATTTTTCGTCGAAGCACTCGAAGGTTGTAAAAAAAACGGTATCGCCATGTCTTGCCTTAAATCAGCCCTCACCAAGTCGTGTGAGCACAAAATGAGTGATAGCTTTAACGCACAGGTTACGCGTCTTTAGATGTAGGGTATCCTCGTGATGCAGTGGCCACGGTCGCTGAACGTTTTAAAGAAGTCTATTTGTGTTAAGTCCGAACATGGTTGCAGAAAGCGATAAGAAGAAACGTGTCGTAGGTATACCGTACATTCATTGCGTGTCTCACAGGCTAAAGAAAGTAGGAAGTAGATACGGCGTTAATGTTGTTTTCACGGCTGCCAATAAGCTAGGTAAGATTTGCGGTCGCTGTGCAGAGGAAGACTGAGCGAGTAAAAGACAAGAAGCGGACCGATATTTGTTTCGTAAAACACACCAACAAATCACTGATTGCCGTACGAGTGTGGTGTATAAGATCCCTTTCAGCTGCGGTCGCTTCTACGTAGGACACACGGGCCGGTGCATAAACCAGAGATTGTTGGAACATAAGAGATCGCTAACAGGAGGCTCACCTCTAATCTATCTTTACATTGCCGAGATTGTAAGTGCACGCCAAAATTCGATGAATGCGCAGTGTTGTACCGTCATAGAATGAAGAAACGCGCCTGATGATAGAAGCATGGCATATCGAGAATAGTGGTAACGCATGCGTGAGCCAACCGTCGATTAACTTGCATAAAGATGAACTCAAATGCCTTAACAGTTATCTTCAAACGTAGACCGCCACGCGTGCAGGATTGATAGGTTCGCCTGTTGCATGGGCATGCGCAGATAAGTTTTCGTGCCTTCTTTCTTTTCAGCCGTTGTGCGTCTCTTCAGTTGTTAGTCGGCGTTTGTGGTGTCCTGACTTCTTTCTTGTGTCCTTGTTTGCACGCCCTGTCTTTTTAGAATGAATACTTACCAACTAGCTCAGCTCGCTGTTATTCTAAGCTCGTGTACTTGGTTTTAGATGCACGTTAACGAAGCCGAATGCGGTCGAAATCTTCGCCGCCCTCCTCTTCGGCACACCTCATAAACATAATTGTGGTTTTGACACCTTTGACACTCCAGCAATTATTATTACTAGTGCAACACTGCTGAATATTTACTTGCTTGTTTTCTCGCTGGAGCATTGCACCCGAGATATTTTGCTGCAGTTTCAGTTTCGCTTCTGGAAATGGAGCAAGTAAACTTCTCATGTTTTATTATTTATTATCACGCAAACCCATTATCTAATAACGAAGAAAAGGAAGCACCGGGCACGATTTTAGTTAACCTCAACCATAACAAGGCAATACACAACGAAACCAAGGCAAGCATGAGGGCAGCCATTGATAATATAATGAAGCGTCTTAAAGAAGTACACTCTACTATTAGATACAGACGCAGAACGTAACCAGCAGTTGTAGAACCAACGCAGAGCTTGTATTGTCGAACCGTTGCCTTATTTCTACGGGAGCAGCGTTTTCTGCTTCTGCAAGTAGTGCTGCTCTTTTGCATTACATTACTTCCCCTCCGAAAAAGAGCCGTCCTGGTTAATTACGGACAGATGCACAGTGACAGCAAGGCTTTAGCAGGTCCATATGCACAATCTCATGCCACGACATTGATTGCAAAACGTCCCAAGCGACCCTTTACGGCTTAGATCAAGTACGAGGCTTGCTAGACCAGACGGTACGGGCTGTGGTGCTTCGGAAGGAGTTTCGTTAGACCGACCGGGGCCACCTGGGAGTCCAGATCACAGGCCCGAATCTAGGTGGTATGCCGCAGGGGCATACCCCCAGGTTCCCCTCCCCAAAAGTTTGATGGAGGGTGTGTTTTACCGACATGAATAATGAGCATAGGTGTTGCTCTCAAACTGTCAAGGCCTTCAGCAAGTGCACCCCCCCTATTCTGCTGAGTGGCGCAGGCCAACGGCGACGGCGGCGGGGCCGCTGTGCGCGGAACAGACGGCGAAACAGTACGCAAGCAGAACGCAGAAACGCGACAAAGCGCGGCCGCGACCCGTTGCCATAGCAACGACGGAGTGATCTTCCACCGGATGCTTTGCTGCTGGCTTGCGTTCTTTTATTGAATCCTCGCGCTCGCCACTTTCCTATGAAGAATGCTGTCTCACGCTGATAACGTGCATGCCATTCGTGACCTGGGAGTGCTGGGTGGCGCGGTAATAATGCAATCGAGAGGCATAAAAAATATCAGGACTATTTTCGTGAGGCGCAACGACACCCTTTCAACATGTTTTTTTTAGTGTACGCTGCTTTCCTGAACAGCATAGGTAATTTCATCGGGAATATCAGCCGATGACACACTGCCTTTGTTACGGCAACGCCACTTCACGGCAGTTTGAAGAGTAATCACTTCGAGGAAACCTCAGGCATGGACACATGCGTGTTGTCTTCACTGCTGAATTTCCCGAACAGGCACCCCTGTCAGCAGCATGTAAACAGGGCGAATGAAAACTGCGAGGAAGCAGACTTCAAAACTAGAAAGCGCTTTTCGCATTACAGTTCTGCTTAACGATTCAATGAGCCAAGCATTCGATGCTCACTAGATTTCCCTCCGAACTGTAGCCAGCCAAGCCCAATAAGCCCAATAATGGTTCATGAAACTATATAAACAGATTCAGCTCGCCTTGCTTGTTCGCCTCAGGTTTATGTCTAACGTGTCACTGATGCACTACATATATATATTATATATATATATATATATATATATATATATATATATATATATATATATATATATATATATATATATATATATATATAGATAGATAGATAGATAGATAGATAGATAGATAGATAGATAGATAGATAGATAGATAGATAGATAGATAGATAGATATAAGCTTCTTGTCTACTTCTTCGACAAGGTGGTATACAAACAGCTGCAAGGAGAGACCTTTTGCAATTGCGTTTAACCTCCATTCCTTTCAGTGTCAGTATAGTTGTTCATACTAAAGAACATTGTGCAGTTTATTGATATCCAGCTTCTCAAAACTTGAGCGTTCCCGTCTTCCTATATGCCTAAGGCATTTGAAACTTAGATCGAGCGCCTAACAGATTTCTTCGAGAACCCAATTTCCTGTTTTATTGCAAGCAAATAATCACGCAAAATTGCACCGTTTTGAAATGAACGATTTTCTGCCGATAGAACGTGAAGGTAGGATATCTGTTGTCTTACAGTCCATTAGTTGTCAGGCTACGGCATAGTTTTGCCTACGGCATCGGAAGGTGTTTCGACCTAAGCAAGGCTTATCGAACGTGCTGTGCATGCAGTGCCACTCTGGCATAGAAAAGTTACACTGACTTGCCGTTGCCCAATGTGCACATTGATCATTGCGTGAAGGAGAATCCTTGCAATTATTGTACCAAGTTTTAAGCATTCTTTCACCATCTTCGTCTTTTTGTTCCATTATTCAACACCATTCCATTATGATTATTTGACAAATAAACAGTAAAATTTGAGAAATTTACGCCAGGAAAACTGGTGTACAATTTTCAAAATTTTATTTTCCTGCTTAAGCCGGTTTCTGCAATGATGGCGTAACATTCAAATAAACTTCCCCATAAAATCAGAGTCTTACCACCAGCTTCTGCTCCAGATTACGATAACCGCATGTATAGTTGCATTTCGGAGCATCTCAAAAAGTTACCTATAGTGCCCTTCGATGCGGTGTCTCGAAACCCGAATGTCAAACACAGGTGTTCATATATATATGTATATATATATATATATATATATCTATATATATATATATATATCTATATATATATATATATATATATATAATATAATATATATATATATATATATATATATATTGCAACGGGTATGAGCCAATTCGTGGTCGTATCCCTACGAGCGCGTTCGGCGTGCGTCATGTCATCGGGAAAGGAACATCGGTGCTGTCGCTGCTCATCGACTCGACAGTCTGCAACGCCGGACATGGCCAACAACTGAGGATACAACGGATGCAGTTTCATGAGGTCGGTTGTGGGCGCTATAATCGCAACCGAGCTGTTCGGCGTTCACTGATTTGTTGTGTCGTTCGAGTTCTTTGCGGACAATTTACCGTACTGTTGCCGTAAGTTCAAAATGGAAAGTGTAGCTCTCTTCGACGCTAGCAATCATTGCCACGTTAGCTAACCGGCCGAACTTTGGCGCGATACGGCATAGCTTCAAGGTCTCAAATGTGCGGCAATGTTTGATGACGTGAGCGACCAAAGCGACACTGTCCTTGTCGATGAAGTAATTGTACACATCCTCGGCAACGCCTCTCAGAAGGTGTCCAACTTTGTACTCTTTGGACATTTGATGATTCACCGACTTGCACAACTTGAGGATCACCTCTATGTACGTAGTACAGGTCTTATCTAGCATTTGAACACGCTGAAGCAATGTCTGCTCGGCCCGCTTTCTTTTCGTGGTCGAATCTCCAAAGCACTCTATGATTTCAGAAGCGAAGGGATCTCAGGTCCTTAGACATTCTTCGCGGTTTTCGAACCACAACAGCGCAGTGTCTGTGAGGAAGAGATGGACATACTCTAGCTGTTCCAATTGCTCACACGCTTGTAGTGGATGAGCCATTCCTCCACGTTCTCGCCGGGTTTGCTTGAGAAAGGCCATGGCTACATCTGACGCATCCAGGCTCTGGTTGTCTGTGACGGAGGAGTCGAAGATGACTGTGGGTCGCTGTTTTCGGACATCGGGATCTCCGGTAGTGTCGGAGGCAGTCGAACGAGGCGTCGGCTTCGGCGTAGCGCTAGCGGTAGCGGCGCCGTCGTCTTGGTCGTACTATCCAGCACTGCCACCAGAAAACTGTTACGGTTAATGTTTAAGTTTAAGATAAGGGGAGGTTACTGGTTGGGTAACGATGGCGTCGGCATAGTCCACCAACTCAAGTCTTCTTCCTCTCCTCCTTGACTGGCTTATACCCGTTGCGAATCTCATATATATATTATATATATATATATATATATATATATATATATATATATATATATATATATATATACATATATATATATATATATATTATATATATATATATATATATATATATATTGAAATAGGGGTGTTGTACGTGAAGAAAGGGTCAGACGTTGCTTTGTGAAAGGCTCTTTATCAGGCAGGTCCGGCTACCAGCGAGCACGGGCGCGAGCGACAACCACAGTCACCGATCGTCGTCTTCCTCTTTCATAACAGCGGAGCGTCTGTCATTCGCATTCAGTACAAGTATTCCCCGCGCAAGAAGGAGCCATCCTGGCGACCTAGGGGCCAGAAAACACAGGAGGATCGTTGCACTGTTTAAGTCTGGACACGTGAACGATTTCCTGGCCACAGCGGCGATGGTCAGAAGACGGTTCCAGTGGCTCGATGAGGTAGTTCACCGGCGAAGTCTGCTAAAGTACACGATATGGACCGTGGTACTTGGGGACCAGCTTGGTGGAAAGATACTGAGTATGTGCAGCGCAATGGTACGAAGACGAGAGAAGACACACAAACGACATAGACGGGCGCTGAAGACAGCGCCCGTCTATGTCGTTTGTGTGTCTTCTCTCGTCTTCGTACCATTGCGCTGCACATACTCAGTATATTTCAAGACATGTACCAACTCGCCCATCAACGGATCCTTCTTGGTGGAAAGGCCAGGAGTAGTAGACGGCACACGCAGCCAAACGAGCGAGCCAGGATCGTAGGAAGTAGTGCTAGTGGACGCGTCGTGGTGGTGCTTCTGGCGCCCCTGGTCTTGTCAATCAGGGGCGTAGCCAAGGGGGGGTTGGGGGGGTTCAAACCCCCCCCCCCCCCGAAATTTTTCAATTTTGCTTGCGTATATAGGCACGGACACATACAAACGCACGCACGAACATACATAAAGTATGGTTGAACCCCCCCCCCCCCCGAAAAAAATTTCTGCCTACGCCCCTGATCTTGTGTTGTGAATGAGCGTGCAAGTTGGCGGCATTCTTCAGCATATGTAGCTGCTTGGATAGAGTTGTAGACTCTGAGGACCTCTGTAGACTCTGAGGTACAAAGAATAGTGTCCATAGTACAAGAAGGCTCGCGTCCGTAAAGGAGGGAAAACGGGGAGAACCCAGTGGTGCTTTGAATGGCGGTATTATAAGCGAAGTAATAAACGGTAGTACTCGATCCCAGTTGGAGTGGTCTGACGAGATGTACATAGATAGCATGTCACCGAGAGTACGGTTAAAGCGTTCTGTCATCCCATTGGTTTGAGGGTGATAGGCGCTTGTGGTGCGGTTGCACGACGCGGCACTCACGCAGCAATGCTGTGATCACGTCCGAGAGAAACACACGACCGCGATCACTCAGCAACTCTCGGGGGGCGCCATGACGAAGGACGAGATTGTGGAGAATAAAAGTGGCCACATCTTTTGCTGTAGAAGAAGGAAGGGGTGAAGTTTCGGCGTACCGTGTGAGGTGCTCGACGGCAACGATGATCTAACGGTTACCGTCTGCAGTGCTGCGAAGGGGACCGTAGATGTCGATGCCGACGCGGTCGAACGGTCGGGCAGGGCATGGCAAAGGGAACAAGGCGCCGGCGGCGTGTTGAGGGGGAGTCTTGCGTCTCTGGCATGTGGAACATGCCCGAACGTACTGTCGAATGAAACGGTACATGCCACGCCAGTAATATCGAAGCCTGATTCGAGAGTAAGTTTTAAGGAAACCTGCGTGGCCGCATTGTGGGTCGTTGTGGAACGTAGAACAAATTTCGGACCGGAGGTGACGCAGAATGACGAGTAACCACTTACGGCCGCCGGGTGTGTAATTTCGGCGGTACAGCACGTCTTCGCGAGTGGTGAAGTGCTCGGCTTGCCGACGCAATGTCCGAGAAGATGGAGAAGGGGTCCGACCAGACAGAACGTCTAGAATGGAAGCAAGCCAAGGATCCTTGCGTTGCTCAGAGGGCATGTCGGAGATGGTGAGGGCGGTGGTATCGCAGGTAGTATGTGTGAAGCTGGCCGAGTCAGGAGACAGGTGCGAACGGAGAGGGCGTCTGCGTCCTGAATGCTTGCGGCCAGAGCGATACACCACGCGGATATCGTATTCTTGGAGCCGTAACGCCCATCGGGCAAGGCGACCACTTGGATCTTTTAGTGACGACAACCAACTCAGGGCATGGTGGTCAGTCACTACATCAAATGGGCGTCCGTACACGTAAGGCCGAAATTTCTCTATCGCCCAAAGAATGGCAAGGCATTCCTTTACGGTGACAGAATAGTTGCTTTCGGCTTTAGTAAGCCTTCGGCTTGCGTAAGCAACGACGTACTCTTGGAAGCCATCTTTCCGTTGCGCAAGAATAGCGCCGAGCCCGACACCGCTAGCGTCTGTGTGGATCTCAGTGGGTGCAGATGGGTCGAAGTGTCGCAGAATAGGAGGTGACGTGAGGATGCGGCGCAGTTTCTCGAAAGCATCGTCACAAGGGGGAGACCACGCTGAAAGATCACTAGAGCCAGCGAGGAGTTTGGTCAAAGGAGCGATGATGGTAGCGAAGTTGCGGACAAAGCGCCGGAAATAGGAACAAAGGCCGATGAAGCTTCGAAGCTGTTTCAGGGTAGTTGGTTTTGGGAACGCTGAAACGGCTGTTAGTTTGGTGGGATCAGGGAGAATACCGTCCTTCGAAACCACATGCCCTAGGATCGTAAGCTGCCGAGCGGCTAAGTGGCATTTCTTCAGGTTCATTTGCAGTCCCGCGGCGGAGAGGCAAGTAAGAACTTGCTCGAGGCGGGTTAAATGGGTCGCGAAATCGGTAGAAAGATGACAATGTCGTCCTAAATAACAAAGGCAATATTCCACTTGAGGCCTCGAAGGATCGTATCCATCATACGCTCGAAAGTGGCAGGCGCGTTGCAGAGGCCAAAGGGCATGACTGTAAATTCGTAAAGGCCGTCGGGCGTAACAAAAGCCGTTTTTTCGCGATCGGCCTCCGCCATGGGGACCTGTCAGCCGGAGCGCAGATCTAAGGAAGAAAAGAATTCTGCGCCCTGTAGGCAGTCTAGGGCATCGTCGATGCGCGGTAGAGGATAGACATCCTTGCGCGTGATACGGTTGAGACGGCGGTAGTCCACGCAGAACCTGATGGATCCGTCCTTTTTTCTTCACCAGCACAACTGGGAGGCCCAAGGGCTGCTGGAACGGCTGAATTATTCCACGCTTGAGCATATCGTCTACCTGTTGATCGATGACACGGCGTTCGGAAGTCGACACACGGTATGGACGCTGTCGCAGTGGTGCATGTTGACCGGTCTCAATACGGTGGACAACTGCTGACGTTCGACCTAAAGAAGGCTGGTCGTGGTCGAAGGAGGCTCGAAAACGCTCGAGGAGTTGGACAAGCTGTTTCTTCTGCACAGGCGTCAGGTGGGAATCGACGGCTTGCAGAATACGGCCATAGGAGCAGCTGTGTCAGTTGCAGAAGTGATGGAACAAGGCAGTAGTGATGCCGTGTCTCCAAGTGTTGTATCGTCGAAAATGTCAGCAAAAGTAGTGAGGCTCCCCAGACATTCGCCGCGTATTACAAGAGAAGGGACAGCAGACACGTTGCACGCGTAAAGTGCCGCAGAACCATTGCAAAGTTTGATGACGGCAAACGGGAGGATGAAGGTTCGGTGACGCGCACTCGTTACAGATGGCTGGAACAAAACAGTAGAGTTAGTGGCAGCAGGCGAAAACACAGGCACTATGACGGCGGACAAAGGCGCGATGTGGACGTCAGCTGCGGCAAACACTTTAGGGGGACTGCGGTCGTCGAGGTCAGGGCACGGATTCGAGAACGTGAGTTCAGCACGAGCGCAGTCTACGAGGGCCTGATGGGTATAATGAAAATCCCATCCTAGAATGACGTCGTAGGATGATCGCGGAAGCACGACAAACTTGACAGCATACCGAACATCTTGAATCACAACACGAGCTGTGCACTGAGCCGAAGGCGTGATGTAGTGCGATGTCGCTGTACGCAGGGCAAGATTCGTAAGCGGTGTGGTCACTTTTCTCAAACTGCGGCACAGTTTCTCACTAATGACAGAAACTACGGCTCCTGTGTCGACAAGGGCACGTACGGCGATACCTTCTACTACTATATCAATTTCGTTGGGCGGATAAAGAGGAGGTCTTGGAGAGTTCGACGACAACGCAGTTCTTGCCTCCGGAACTGCGGCTGTCAGTTTTCCTCTCGCGCGGGGCTAGGTCGTCGAAGCATCGGGGAGATGGATCGGCGACGGGGCGAAGACGAACGGCGCGAGTCGAAAGGGCGTCGAGGGGAAAACGAGTCAGCGACAGCCGAAGAAAGTCGTTGGGAATGCTGGGCAGCCTGATGATTGGAGGAAGGCACACCGTCCTGAGACTGGAAGCTGCGACGTCGACAGTAGCGGGCTATATGCCCTGCCAAACCGCACGCGAAACATATTGGCCGATTATCAAAGGTGCGCCATGGGCTAACGACAGAAGGTCCGGTGGGCGAAGTAGGATGGGGTAGCACCGTGCGTGTGGGCGGCGGCGGCGTCGTGTAGAAGGACCCGGTGGCCCGGTAGGCGCCAGAAACAGATGGAGCCTGTGGTTTGGCAGCAACGGCCGCGTAGGTCAGCGGTGTAGTGGCAGGCGGTGATGGTGGTAGAGCCTGCGCGACTTGCGCCTGAATGACCTGACGAAGACGTGGTTCCAATGATGTCACTGGTTCAGGTAAGTGGGCGACAAGGGAAAGTTGACGCGCAACTTCCTCGCGGATGAACTGCTTGATCTGTGGCAGTAAAACGGTGTGATCAGCAGCGACGTCATCGACAAGGGCGGAAACCTCAGCTGTGGCCTCGGCAACGTGGCGCGTCGAGACACGCTGCTTTCGCAACTCGTCGTACGACTGACAGAGTTGGACCACGTCAGCGACAGTCTGAGGGTTCCGAGCGACAAGCATCTGAAACGTGTCGTCGTCGACTCCTTTCATGATGTGCTTTATCTTCTCCATTTCGGCGAGAGATGGGTCGACGCGCTTGCATAGGGACAAGACATCTTCGATATAGCTCGTAAACGTCTCGTCCCGGCGCTGGACTCGGCTACGCAAACGCTGTTCCGCGCGAAGCCGGCGCACGGCGGGACGACCGAAGACCTCGGTGATGGTTGCCTTAAAGGTCGACCAGGTGGTGATGTCAGCCTCATGGTTTTAAACAGAGGCTGGCCACATCAGCTAGGTAAAAGCGCACGTTGGTGAGCTTGTCGCAGTCGTCCCATTTGTTGGAAGCGCTTACGAGTTCGTACTCGACGATCCAATCCTCGACGTCGTGCTCGTCATTGCCGTGAAATACGGGCGGGTCGCGTTGCCGTTGCACGCCAGCACAGAAGACTGTCGTTGTGGCGGCAGCAGCTTGCGAAGGGCCAGGTGCAGTCATGTTGAAAAGCGATGGTAGCGTCCGATTGCGAAGTTCCAGGATGATGGGAACCCCGGCTCCTCCACCACTTGAAATAGGGGTGTTGTACGTGAAGAAAGGGTCAGACGTTGCTTTGTGAAAGGCTCTTTATCAGCCAGGTCCGGCTACCAGCGAGCACGAGCGCGAGCGACAACCACAGTCACCGATCGTCGTCTTCCTCTTTCATAACAGCGGAGCGTCTGTCATTCGCATTCAGTACAATATATATATATATATATATATATATATATATATATATATATATATATATATATTGTGATGACGAAGAGCGGCACCGAGGCTCTGGTGCGCGGGCAGCTAGGGCGACGAAGAAAAAGTCGAGGAGAATAGAACAGCTTGGCCCAGGAACGGGTGTTGTCTCTGTCTTGTCCTTTACAATGGCGCAGCCTACGACGGGACTAGAACCTTCAAGCTGAAGCCACCTGCCCTCGAGCGTCGTCGCCAGCGCGGGTCTCTCCATCCAAGGAACGGCGTTCACGCTTCCTCCATCATGGACTCCACGACTCGACCTCTGCTGCCGCTACGCATCGAATCATCCGCGGACGGTGTCCATGCCTCTTCGGTGGTTCCAGAGTACGACCTGCCAGGAACCATGCTACCACCATCGTCTGTGAATCCGCACGGGCTCCTGTCGTCTGGGAACATCGCATATGTTTCCCGTGACATGCACCCCGTGCCCAGGACTGTCCCAACGCGTGAGCATCCAAGGCACGCCGTTTCAGGCTTCTTTGGACATGGATGTTGCCGTCGGGCGTATTGCTACCGCCTCATCCGACAGCGCCGCGGAGCTGTTCTGTGCCATCGCACACCTCCGCGACGAGATTAACGGCTGGATAGCACGGTGCTCCGATATGTGTCCGGCCGCTATACCTTCATTGTGCACAATGGATGCCGTTTAGCTGAAGCTGCCTCACAAGACCAGGAAAAGACCTCACCCGAGAGCCGCAGAAAGCTCCTGATAGCCCTCACGGAGCTCTCATACCAACTAGACTGCTTGGCGTCGTCATGCTCCGGAGTTTCGGCTGCCGTATCACCATCACCGGCTGCCTGACTACCGGAGTTCCGCGGCTTCCAGGACGACGTCGACCATTCGGTGGCCACCGTCAACGCTCATGGAGCTCGCCAAGCGTGGACGGACCAACAGAAATGGTGCGTGGCAATTAACCGCCTTCGGAATGGTGCCGCGGCGTGGCATCGATACGAAGGCGTGCAGCAGCAGTCCTGGGCGGAATGGAGCAACAAGCTCATAGCTGCTTTTGGACGGAGTCTTTATAACTCCTATGCGAGCACCGAGTCCGACCTGACTGCTACTGAGGATGGAGCTCAGGAGGAGAACCACCTCGAGGCTGCAACTGTGCATTGTAGCTCACCAGCAGGCAGTTTGACAACCTGTCCTGGTACACACACACCTCAGAAACCAGGCGCGCCACTTCTTGCCTCAGTATCTGACACCATACCATCCCGTATAGACGCCGAGACCACATCCTATTCCCAGCGGCCGCCGACGCGGCCTCTAAGCTGGTCAGCACTAGAGCGCATGGAGCCGTCGGCCTGCTGTGGGACGTCAGTTTCCTCGCAACAAGTTGGAAGCGATGAACGAACCGCCACTCCAGATTTGACCCTCACTGGGAAGTCACAGCCCCGGAAATCGCGGCAGTCATTGGACGAGTGTGCGAGCGTTTCACTTGCAGAAGCCAATGCAAGTCGTTCGGACAGTCACCACAGAACGAAAAAGTACGGTGATATTGAGGGAGAGGCTGCTCTGTCGAATCACGACGATCCCGTCCCGCTGCCTGTCCGAGTTCGCACGCATTCGGCGTTGCGCAAGTGTTCACCGGCTTTGCACGCAAACGCAGATAAAGACCAGAGCGGCAAGCTGAGGCGGCACAACGATTGTCTGCTTGGCGTGCGACGACCGCTGCATCACAGCCAGGGTCGCCCGCCAGAGCCACTTACGGCAGATTTCGTCAACCAAAGACAAACGAGCCAGTTTCCCGTGCAATGTCGCAGTATGGCCGAGACCAACCTTCAAAGACAGCGTCGGCAAAGTTTCAGGCTAAGCCCCAGCGTGGTCGAGACCGGCCACAGCGATTCGACCAGTGTCGACCACCAGAGGCTCTTCGGGCAGGTCTCCCAAACAAGTTGCGGCGTGGTCGAACCCGACCACCGCGATGTATCCTACACTGCCCACCGGAGACATTGTCGGCTGGTCCGCGAGTCGCAGTCATGGCCGAGTGTGATGACGAAGAGCGGCACCGAGGCTCTGGCGCGCGGGCAGCTAGGGCGAAGAGAAAGACGAGGAGAATAGAACAGCTTGGCCCAGGAACGGGTGTTGTCTGTATCTCGTCCTTTACACCTTAGTCTTGGTCGCACTACCCAGCACTGCCACCAGAAAACTGTTACGGTTAAGGTTTAAGTATGGTTATTTAAAGGAGAGGTTGCTGGTCGGGTAATGATGGCGTCGGCAATGTCCACCAACTCGTCTTCTTCCTCTCCTCCTTGACTGGCTTATACCCGTTGCAAATTATATATATATATATATATATATATATATATATATATATATATATATATATATAGTGTGAGTGTGTGCGTGGATAGCAAAGTTCGAATGGCGCACACTTTTCTACGTGCACTGCGAAGGTATTTCCTTTCCGCCGGCCTTATATGTGTGTGTGTGAGAGAGAGAGAGAGAGAGGGAGAGAAAGAGAGAGAGAGTGGAGAAAGAGAGAGAGTGGCAGAACAAAACCAGATATCTAATGACACGGGAGTGGCACCCTCGAACATCACCAGGGTGCCACTCCTCGGTCAGCTGCCTCCCTTTCGCACCCACAACGCGTCTTCGATGTGGTACGCCGGGGCAAGCAGGCGGCAGCAGACATAGGAGCGCCTGTTTTAGGGGCGAAGCTCCTTAAGGCGGCACCCGTTCGTCCCTCGTAGTCGTAGTAGTAGTCGTAGTGCGTAACCAGTCTTACGCTTTGACTTCCAAGGTGGTGCCGGTGGGAGATTTTTCCTGTGCGTTGTTGAACAATAAAAAATTCGCAGCGTGCGCGTTAACTAAAAGCCGAATTCTTCTGTCTCTCATTCCCCATTAGCAGCCATTGGCATGTTCCAGTAGGAAACGTTAGTAGAAGTAGAAGTGTAAGTGTTAGCTAAAAGCCGGCTTCTTCTGTCTCTTATTCCCATTAGCAGCCATTGTTTACCTCCAAGGTAGTGCCTGGTGAGATTTCTCCTGTGCGTGATTAAACAATAAAAATTTTGTTCAAAACGCCGTTGATTGATGAAATAAACCAACGAAAGACGCCAGATGTTTTGTAAAAGCAAAACGAAAGAACGCCAGATGTTTCTAAAGCAAAATGAAAAGACGCCAGCTGCTTAACGAAAGACGCCAGATGTTTTCTAAAGCAATGGTTTTCTAAACAATGAAAATTCACAGCGTACATGTAAAATTAAAGTGAGCTGCAAGTCGTCATAACTCATCGAACCTTTAGTATAAACGCGCCCGATCTCACGTCGGTGATGATGTACTGGGCAGAATTCACGGAAGATTCACGGTTTACCGATGAACCTCCGCAGCTTCGCCCGCTCATCATCATTCACTCCGTGGATATGCTGTGATTTTTAAACTATATTGGACCTAACGAAGGCCAAAAAAAGTGAATTCGAACATGCAGCGCAATATCCTCACGAGTGTTTTTGATATTCTGAACAGATAGACTAGGACTTTTAGTCTTACCTAACCAAAAAAAAAGAAAAGAAGAAACTAGAGCAAAAGCTAAGAAGCACGCAATGTGCATTGGAACCAAGAATGATAGACGTAACATTAAGAGATCTAAAGACGTCGGAATGGGTAAGAAAACAGGGGTAGCCGATGTTCTAGTCAACATTAATCGAAAGACGTGGACCTGGGCCAACGACGTAATGCGTAGGGTTGACAACCGGTGGTAAGTTGGATCAACGGAATGGTTATCCAGGGATGGTGAACGTGGCTGCGGCGGCAACAAGATAGATCGAATGACGAAATTGGGAAGTTCGCAGGCATAGAATGGAACCACATCGCTCAAGTTAGGGCAAATTGGAGATCATTGAAAGAAGCCTTCATCCTGCAGGGGACATGAAATAGGCTGATAATGATGACAATGATGACCCAAAATGTGTGTGCCTTTTTTTTGCGCTTCTGTGGCTTTTTTCATCGCCGCAACTCTGATCTTCTGGCAGACTGTTACGGCTGTCACGCGCTGCGGCTGTCATAACGTGTGGTGCTAAGAGCAATAATAATTCTTGGTGTTTAACGTCCCAAAATCACGGCATGATTTTCAGGGACGTCGTAGTGGAGGGCTTCGGAAATTTTTAATCTCCTGGGGTTCTTTAACGTGTACATAAATGTGACGCTAACAGGAGTATCTAGACTGAGAACCGCTTTCAACTTGGGCAGCTTTTCATACACGTCTATGTACGGTCTCACACCAGCAGACGTCTGCAACGATGTATTAACTGCAATGCCAGCTGCCGGAAAGTGGACGTCCAAGTCATCCTCTCCTTTCTGCTCTACTGCATTATATGGAGCGAGTCTCGCCTGGGTACTCGGATTAGTTCGCTCGGTAAGGTCGTTTGTCTGGGTACGGAACGCTAATTCGTAGTGGTGCTGGATACATTCTTGTGAAGATTCTTTCCTAGTTTCTGGCTGCAAAATGGTGTTCACATCAGAAATCTTGTTCAGATCAGATAGATGTTGATCGGATATCAATGCCTTCGGCAAGCGATGTCTTCGCTTTTCTCTGCTGTGAGGGTTCGCTTTTCTCTGCTGTGTCTTGTGACCCGCCCGTTGGTGAGCAAGTCAAATGCATATTGTATTCTGCATTAGGAGTGATACAGATAAAGAAGTGGTTTTCAGAGATTGTACGAATAGCTACTATATTATGTTCCATGACCAATCATTGTTGTCAGCGCAAAAATGCCAAAATCTGCTTTTCTGAAGCTCTTTATGCTCATCAAAGTGGACTATTGGCCCTGTAGGTGATTCATGATCGACTTTGTGCTTGCTGAAGTGCAAAGTCGAAAGAGACTGCGCCTACAGAACATGAATGGAGAGCTTCACGAGAGCTTCCAGGCCATTAGAGTAACCTGTTGGTGTACCTGCGCCAACAGGATTCAAGACAATCACCTCCAGCATATGAGTCAGTCTACTGTGGAAAAAAAAGAAAAAAAAGAAAGAAGAAAGAAAAAGAAGAAATGCTATAGGCTAGATAGGTGCCTTTTTTGCGCGGCATAGGCGGCAGATCTAGAGGTTATTGCACAACGCGTCGGTCGTATGTGTTCTACTATACGTTCATTCCTAACAAAAAAACTAACGAAGTGCACATTTTCCGGTGTTGAAGATCATCTTTCAACGACGGTATCATTTTTGCACACCCGCTTCGACGGCGCCAAGCTTGCGGTGGCAGCCACATTTCGATAGGAAGTAAATGAAAACAAATAAACACTATCTTTAACTTCTTTTTTTTTACTGTCATTCCTACCGTTCTCAAACTTATCGAGTTTTAATTTGAGGTAACGCAAGGAGCAAACTAGCAACACCTAAGTTGTACACCAAAGGAAATTCGGTCATTATGCAACCACAATATCCTGTTCGTACCGAAACATAATGGTTCCCGCTAGCTCAAAAAGAAACTCGGAAAGCAGCATGCTGCTCCAAAAGCTCGCCGGTACGGCAGCGCAAGAAACTAAATGTTGTGTTCGAAGCACTCCCTGTGTCACGAGCGAGCCCCGCGAAGGACCGGATGCTGAAACTACTTCCAGATGTTGACTCCTCTCCTTTCCCCGCTCGGCTCAAACGAGCCACCGATCGTTTCCCCCGGCAGTTCGGCTGCCGCCTCCATCCGAGTAGGAATAAACTTGTTTTTAACCGTTCGAGGCTGTCTACGCTTTTTGAGACTACCGCGACCCACGCGTACGTCTATGGGCCGACGACAACACCGGACATAACAGTGGCGACGAGGAAGTGGATTTGGACCTACGCTACGCAACGATATTGACAAGCTACAAGCTATGGCTACGCACGGGCTCCCAAATCGGCTACCCGAATTCAACAGTTCATCATGGTCATCATGGTTTGGACGCCTGCAATTTTACTTCGAGGCTAACAACATCACTGATGCAGCAATGAAGAGAGCCAATCTGCTAACGCTGTGTGGGGAGCAGACATACGACACAGTCTGTGCCCTGATTCAGCCACGCACTCCAGCAGCCGTTGACTACGACGACATCGTAGCAGCGCTACAAGAACACTATGACCCAAGGCCATCGGAGGTCTACTGTCGAGCCCGCTTCCAACGGCGAGACCAACTGGAAGGCGAAAAAGTGGCCGAATACGTAGCGGCTCTCAAAAAGCTCGCTGCTGACTGCAATTTCGGGACGTTGACCGCGACAACTTCAGCTACTGCGCAGGAGGGAGGATCGACTGCCACACCTGCTAACACCACTATGCTCCCCTTGGACGTTATGTTGCGTGACCGTTTTGTGTGCGGACTGCGTGACGAAGGCCTACAACAACGCCTGTTCGCGGAGACGGGTCTAACCTTCTCCAAAGCCTACAACATCGCCCAACGAGCGGAGAGCGCCGGTCACCAGCAGAGGGATATTCGACGGTACGTCGAGCCGGTGCATCACACCAGTCAGCAGTCAGGTCATTCCACGTCTAAGGCGAAAGCAAGCAGGAAGACACAGCGCTGTTGGCGATGCGACGACATGCACGATCCCCAGGTATGTCGATACAAGACAGCGACTTGCAATTTTTGCCAAAAACTGGGTCACATTGAAAAGGCATGCATCACGAAGCGCAAACAGCTCCGACCGAAGACTTCAGTGCAACGGAATAACAATGTCGACGCACAGGAGGGCCAGACGCAAGATACAAGCCGAACAGCACTAACGTCATCGGCACTATATGACTTAAACGCCGTTGTGAACCTCGGCACGAGACCGAAGATTACGACTGAAGTCATGGTACACCAGCGCCCTATCAGGTTTGAGGTGGATTCCGGAGCAGCATGTACGCTCATCAGCGAGGACACTTTTCGCGCCACTTGGCGTGAGAACGCGCCAGCTCTCCAGCAAGACGACACGCAGCTGAGAACGTGGTCCGGACATTCTCTTCCACTACTGGGCTGTGCCAACGTAGACGTGTACTACAACGGTCAGACCCATCAGCTCCCCTTGCTAGTCGTTCACGGTTCTGGATCAAGCCTTTTAGGACGAAATTGGTTCACCCCTCTTGGAGTGGTCGTTGGCGGAGTTCACCACACACCCAGCTATCCGTCAGTGGAGGAGCTTCAACAGAAGTACAAAGCGGTTTTCTCCGAAGAAATACCTGGAAACAACGGACCTCCAGTCACACTGGAGCTTCGGGAGGATGCGACGCCGAAATTTTTGAAAGCTAGGTCGGTGCCTTTCGCCCTACGAACGTCTGTCGAGAATGAGCTTGACCGACTGCAGGAACAAGGGATCATCGAACCGACGCAACATTCGGAATGGGCTACACCACTCGTTGTCGTCCGAAAGAAGAACGGTACCCTACGCCTCTGCGGAGACTACCGGAGCACTGTCAACCTGGCGGCAAAAGCATCTTCCTACCCACTGCCGACACCGGAAGAGGTTTTTAGCACGCTTCGTGGTGGAAAAATCTTCAGCACCTTGGACTTGACACAAGCCTACCAGCAGCTGAAGGTGAGCGAATCAACGTCTGAACTGCTCACGATAAACACCATTAAGGGTCTCTACAAAGTTAAAAGGCTACCATTCGGAATATCTGCAGCGCCAGCAATCTTCCAGAAATTTATGGAGTCTACACTTAGCGGGATCCCTGGCGTTTGCGTCTACTTGGACGATGTTATTGTCGGTGGCGCCTCCAATGAAGAGCACACAGAACGCTTGGAGCTCATTTTGGAAAAGCTATCAAATGCTAACTTGCGCATCAGCAAAGAAAAATGTGTTTTTGCGGTCCCTGAAGTGAAGTTTCTTGGACATCAAGTTGACGCGCAGGGTATCCATCCCACTGAAGACAAAGTTCGAGCATTCACTGAAGCACGAGCGCCTACTAACAAGCAAGAACTCCAGTCGTTCTTAGGGCTAATAACGTTCTACGACCGGTTCTTAGAACATCGAGCTACAGTGGCCAACGATCTGTACCAGCTCCTGCAGAAAGAAGTCCCATGGACTTGGTCGCCACGCCACCAAGAGTCATTTGTTGCCCTTAAGCAACTACTTCGTAAGTCTACAGTTCTGCGACACTACGACGAAAGGAGACCCCTACTGCTAGCCTGTGACGCATCACCATACGGAGTGGGAGCAGTCCTCTCCCAAGCTGACGACCAGGGACGGGAAGCCCCGATCGCTTTCGCATCGCGCACCCTGTCGCAGGCAGAGAGGAATTATTCCCAGCTAGATAAAGAGGGACTTGCCATCGTCTACGCAGCAGATCACTTTCGGCAGTACATCACGGGCAGAAAAGTGACATTCATAACAGATCACCGGCCCTTATTGGTTATTATGGGTCCCCAGAAGCCAATGCCACAGACTTTGTCGCCGCGAATGACACGGTGGTGCATCAAGATGTCGTCGTACGATTACGAACTCGTACATCGCACTGGGAAGAAACACCAGAACGCCGACGCACTAAGCCGCCTGCCGCTAGACACCACAATGGATGAACCACCCCTGCCGGGTGATATACTCATGTTCGAGGCGCTGCCGAACCCTCCGCTAACAGCTGACACGGTAGCAGCGTCAACGCAGGAGTGCACTGTCTTGAAGGAAGTCTATGCAGCTATACAAGAAGGCAACGTGCAGAAGCTAAACGGTGAACACTTCAACGCTTACCGCAAGCGAGCTACGGAGTTGAGCACTCATCGCGGTTGCGTCACCTTGGGATCAAGAGTTGTAATTCCAGCGGCACTTCGCGAACAGGCCATGTCGCTTGTCCACGCAGGTCATCGAGGCATTGTTGCCATGAAAAAGTGTGCCAGAAGTTATATGTGGTGGCCTGGTATCGACGGTGATATAGAATCGACAGTTAAAGATTGCCAGCCTTGCCAATGCAACCACAGAAGTCCGCCAAGAGCCCCTATTCCTGAATGGGAAAGACCAGACGCGCCTTGGCACACCCTGCACATTGATTTTGCTGGACCTATCGAAGGATGCTCATTCCTGGTGGTTGTAGACGCATACACCAAGTGGCTTGAGGTAAAACAAATGGCTACAACGACATCGGCAGCAGTTATCGACACTCTGCGGTCGTTGTTTGCAACGTTCGGTCTACCGCGCAAGGTGGTCTCGGACAACGGCACTCCGTTTGTGTCCGCGGAGATTCTCAAGTTCTACAGCGACAACGGCGTCTCGTCTGTTTCATCAGCTCCTTACCACCCGGCGACGAACGGACAAGCCGAGCGCTACGTGGCTGAGCTAAAACGCGCCCTTACTAAAGATCAGACTGGGACAATGCAACGCCGCATCGCGCGCTTTCTCTTCAGACAGCACAACACTGTTCAAAGCACTACTGATCAAACGCCAGCGAAATTGATGTTCGGACGAGAAATGAGAACCCAGCTGACAGCAATTGTCCCGGAGCCCTCAGCGAAAACACCGTCGGAGGAAGAAAAGCTCCCGCGTAGCAGGAGAATTGAAAGTGGACAGCGCATATACGCCCGCCAGTTCCACAGAAAGCCCGGCTGGGTTGAAGCGACGGCACTCAAACGCATAGGTTTGCGGTCATGGCTCGTCGACATCGGCGGAAAGGCCACACGCCGCCACCTTAATCAGCTACGTCGTTCAGGTAATTTGCCAAGGGAACCTCCCATTCAAGCAGCCACCTCGACGGAAGCTTCGTCCCACTTAGCCTGGCATCTCGCACCAGATGAATCGGCGCCGCCGCCCGCCGGCTCTGAACACAAGAGAAGCGACACCCAGCGAGCGGAGACTTCTCTTCCTAGTGCGCCCAGAGCGTCCACGCGCCCACGGCGGCCCCCAGATCGCTTCCAAGCGACAATCTAAGGAGGGAGGAGATGTTGTGTTCGAAGCACTCCCTGTGTCACGAGCGAGCCCCGCGAAGGACCGGATGCTGAAACTACTTCCAGATGTTGACTCCTCTCCTTTCCCCGCTCGGCTCAAACGAGCCACCGATCGTTTCCCCCGGCAGTTCGGCTGCCGCCTCCATCCGAGTAGGAATAAACTTGTTTTTAACCGTTCGAGGCTGTCTACGCTTTTTGAGACTACCGCGACCCACGCGTACGTCTATGGGCCGACGACAACACCGGACATAACACTAAACAAACAAACAAATAAAAAAACACGATTCTCTTGATGCATCGCAGGTGCGTCTATAATGGCCAGACATTTGGCACGGTAAGTCTAGAAAAACTGCCGATTCATTGCCAGTCGTCACCGTCGAGATAACGCCGACACACAGCGCTCTCTTTTCTGCGCACTGAGGTGCAGCGACAGTCTCGGGGCGTGTGTACCGTTTCTTTTGATCCTCTTTTATTTAGTGCCGCCTCACTGCATACGTCTTGGACGGGACTTTTGAATTCTTCAAGGTCGATACGCCACGTGGTGTCGTTCACGCTAACTAGACCGCTGGTGTCCAAAAAAGCTGTATATGAAACGAAGGAAAAAAGTGCACGGTTGCGACCGCAACAACGCGCGCCGTCGAAAGTCTAGCTTTTTCGCCTTACCGGCGAGGCGTGTCCAACTTAGGTGACTAACGCGTACGTGATGGAAGCATCCTACTATATCTGCTCCTCAAACTACCGTGTTTAAGCCAAGAAAAACCATTATACATAGTGCGTCTAAGCGTTCTGTAGACGGGCTTTATTTTTTCACGTGCCCACGCGCGGAAGCACGCTGCGCACTCAAGGTTGATGGACATTTTGTTATGGAGTAGACTAAAGCGCATCTCAGAACGACATCTTGCACCTTCAGCAGTGCAGACACAATGTGCGATCACCAAAAATTGACCCTTGATAATTGTTTGCATCGCTCAATTTATGGGAGCATGTACAGCAACGCGCATAACGGTGTGAACCCGTTAACTGACAGCTTTAGTTGGGCAACCGCAACAGCCCCGTAGACGCAAGCTGCTGTTGGAAATGACTGGCAGACAATTTCTGTAGAGCTGCTGCAGACGCCCAGCTAAAGCTGTGTAGTTAGTACCTACTAAAGCAGTACACTCACTATTAACGGGCGCACGTTGTCCGTGTCCGCAGCTCCATGAATATTCCGCCCTCCAAGCATGACTTCGAGCACGGAGCCTGGCGTCAACGCCACCAAAGATGCGCATTTTTGTTCGAACACAACACTGCACGACAGCCAACTGAAGCACCCCGCGCAACCGACGCATCGCATTCCAAGAGACCGAGCACACTGAAAGAGGAGGCCGAGGCGCGGCCAGCCCGGTTGGCTCCGTCGGCGAGGGAGGCGAGCCACCGCGCCAAAACGGCGCCGAACGGCAAACGCACGATACGTATAGCGCATACGACGGCGCCTTCATCGCGGAAGCCAATCGAAACGCGCTTCAGGAAAGTCCCGTGACTCCAGCCCAAATGCTAACTCTCTTTCTCTTCATCTACCTTCCAAAAGGGGTCAAATGGACACCCGAAGAGTGTCACGCGGCCGTGACCCGCTTTTGAGTCTTTTTTTTCTTAGGATGTGGTTGGGGCTTAACAACGTTGTTTCGCGGTGCGTTCTCGTCTTGATCGAAAGTACCTATGATGCCTAAGTGCCACCAGATCCCAGTAACATGCGGTACTATTTTTTGCGCGTATTCTATTGTTCACATTAAGTGTTGTTACACCAAAGTAGTGCTGCGTTAATTAAGCAACGCAGAAAGGCAGCACCCATGGTAGGTGAATCCCATGAGTGACTGCATTGCACAAGCGAGACACACGCCACCAGGAAAGGTAACACGTTCGTGCGCTGAAGGCGTACATTACAAACTGCATTCGGGAGCCTGAACATACCGTGCTGCCAGACACTACCAAGTAGGACCGCTCCGTGGGGATGCATGAATTCACGCCACAAGTTGCCATAATGGCAAACGGTATTTCTCAACGTCCAGCCCAGCAGCAAGTAGGTTAATGGCGACAAGTTTCCGTGTCTTGTTATGAACTTTTCTTGTGAAAGAGGGCTCTACAATCATTCTTCAAGACTCGTTCTGGGGGTACTCCGTACGCACGCTTCACAACATCGAATCATGTAGTCCAACTTTATTAACGACACTAAGTAGTTGCAGAGTTTGATCACTTCACAGTGTAGAATATTTACAATGCAAGATAGCGGTCGCGTCCTAGGGCTTTCATATGCAAAAAGCGCGGTGTAAAAAAAGCGAGAAAGCATGCCGTGGTTTTCGCGGACGCTATAGATGCGGTAAGCACTGTCTTCATACTGGACCGCTCGCGCCACCACAGTGAAGTCAATGGCGGCAGTCCTCAAGTGTGCGTGAAAAGCCCAATTTTCTGGCACATCGATTTGCATCGTCCATTTTTTTTTTCAGTAGCTTTGTGCGCGAACGTACAGCCTGGGCAGTACGTATCTGCAAGCCCCGTGGTACACGACCGTAACCCGCATTTCACGAACTGCTTTCTGCGTCCTGAGACGTGGACGTCTCAGGCGTGCGTTGCGATTTCTTGCCCTGTTGCTTTATCTTCCGGTGTGCCTCCGACGACGACGTGGCTTCTTCCGTGCGCGGTGATCGCTTCTGCTTGCGACCCTTCTTGCGGTGCGAGCTTGCCCGGCTAGCCTCACGGCTACTTCTGCCTTTGCTTGCCTTGCTGCTTCTTCGAGGTGGACCACCCTTGCGGTTTGCCACGTGGTCGGAGCCAGAGGAAGAGAGCGGACGACGCGACCTGTGCGCAAAGAAAAAGTTGCGTCATTATGCCTGCAGTGTGTTTCACTTTTGAAAAGACACGCAAGAAATGCGAGCCTTTACTAAACAGTCGGCAGATCCCTCGTTCCATGGGTTCGATATTATGCGAAGCATGCGGCAGGAGGAGGACTGTGCCTTAATTTTAACACGAAAGTGTTTTATGCTGGGGTCCACCAAGACTTCAGTGACGTATTTCCGTCACGGAAATGACGTCGAAAAAATATACACAATCAGATGGCAAAGAAAAAAAGGTACCGTCAACGGGCATCGAACCCACGTCCGCTCGATCCGCAACAACAGATGCCGGGCACGCTATCCACTGCGCCACAGACACAGACTCTGCACTCTAAGCCAAAATCGAGTATTTGGGGAGTATTTCTGCCACACAACAATAATCGTCATCTGGCTTGCTCGCGTTTCCTTTCTTGAAAACCCAGCCATCGTCACTTTCCTGTCAAGAATGCTATGTCACGCTGATAACGCGCGTGCCGTTCGTGACCGGAAAGTGCCCGACCACGGTGATAACGCGAGGAAAGCACGCGAGGTGGATGACGATTGTTGTTGTGTGGCAGAAACACTCCCAAAATACTCGATTTTGGCTTAGAGTGTGGAGGCTTTACGATTGCACCTTTTATATCTACCACTCTCCTGGTCGGCTGGGTGGTGTTGACCTCTGGGAGTGGTAAGGTAAAGTAATTCGTCATTGCTGTGGCCTCCGCGACTAGCACCTGCAACGCGTTTACGCGTCCGTCCCATTCGGCGCGTTTTCAATAGAAGTTGAATTTTGTCAATGCTTTAACACACCGCGAGGTGGCGACCTTTGCCCAAGCGTCGTAAAAGCGTCGGCCTCGCTCAGCATCACGAGAATACAAACCAAAAATAGCTCTGCGACGTGCGCCTGCCTCACCTGGCTGTAACACCGCGTTCCATGCTCACGCGCTCGCCCCGAGAAAAATCGCGGCCGGGCTACCGGAGCGGCACGACGCGCTTTGCGTTTCCCTCTAGTCCGGCCGTGGTGTTCAATCACATTTTAACTTGCCGCGGGATGGCAACCAAGTTCTACGTCCAATATGCGATGTTCTTCTGGCTATCACACCTCGTTCTCTGATTACGCTTTCACCGTTAACTGCTACAGCTACCACAAGGGTTTGTTTAATCATTTAACATGGACGTTAGTCTCGGGATAGAGATGTACCACCAATCATCAAAGTGGGTGCATACACGTTAAACGTCACCATTAGCTGCCAGACATCAATATACATTGTGTAAACTCTCTTAATGAATGTACAGTAAACGTGCAGTTACTTCTGTGAGGGCACGCTTTACTTTCGTGTTATTCCGATTCCTATGACGGAGGGATGAACCGTGTTTCTTTTACTGAGCGAAACGATAAGAAATTACGCTAAGGATATGTACAAATTTTTACGCACACACATATGTTAAAGGGCCGCATATGCGCTATATAACTAGTTGTTTACAGTTGGTAACGCTGCCAATAGCAACATACCCATACCATAAGCGGTAAGCTGACATGTAGTTCAAAAGAGCGGTGAGCTGGGCTAGTTGGTATGGATGCATAATGATAGGCAGCGCGAAAAAACGAGAGACAAAAAGGGAAGAACTACACACAGCGCTCTTTCTGTGTAGTTCCTCCCTTTTTGTCTCTCCCTTTTCGCGCCCTTTATTATTATGATTCGTAGTGCTTATACTTGTCCGTTGTGACGGAGAATGCACGCACATTTTACGAGCCCGTGTGTGTGTGTGTGTGTGTGTGTGTGTGTGTGTAGAAAGGGTTCTTGACGGTTCTTGAACAATGTCATCATCACCGTGATCAGTGAGCACCAGCAGCTGGACAAGATTTGTTTCGGATCCATTCGTGATCGCGGTAGCGAGGGGTCTATGATGTATAGAACAGGTGTTGTAAAGCGTGGCTGCCTCGGTCTTTTCGTCGACAAATTGTCTGCGAGAGAGTCGGCGACATGTCGGAACCTCAAGTCACCCTTTGCGTTGCTAGGTATAGGCCATCGAGGCTGGTAGCCTTGGATAGATAGATATTGCTATGTAGACCACAGGGTGTCTACCGAGTTGACATTTCTAAATTCCCTGAGTTTTTCAAGTTTTCCCTGAGTGTTACTGCTAAAATTCCCCGAGTGAAACAGAACTTAGTTTTATGTTAAGATGGGTAGACACCATGTCGCTCGATATGTCACTCTCTAGTACGCACGTTAAAAAATAAAAATGACTTAATGCTATTTGAATAGTACAGAGAACAGTTAAATTTCAATATAGGGAAATTGGTAAAATCGGCAATTTAATTCGTTATATCGAAACTTCGTTAAACTGAATTTCGACCTGTCATGCAAGACATAGTTACCGAAGGATTAATTTAAACTGAAAATACCACAAGAATGCTCGACTAATATGGCAACATGTAAAAACGTTTTTTTTTTTGTCCATAAAAAATTAATTTCGTTGAGCCTGAGGCGCGGCGATCACAATTAGATGCCTTGCCAGAGTTTAAATACGAAACAAATGCAGGTTTAACGCACTGTTGAATTGCGTTTATTCTGCCGCCCCGCCACGGTGGTTTAGTGGTTATGGCACTCGACTGCTGACCCGAACGTCGCGGGATCGAATCCCGGCTGCGGCGGCTGCATTTTCTATGGAGGCGAAAATGCTTGAGGCCCGTGTACTTAGATCTAGGTGCACGTTAAAGAACCCCAGGTGGTCGAAAATTCAGGAGCCTTCCACTACGGCGTCTCTCATAATCATATCGTGGTTTTGGGACGTTAAACCCCAGATATTATTATCATTCTTCTGCCGCTGCGGCTTGTAAAATCCTCGCGTGTTGCCCAGAGCGGTGCGACGCGTTTGCTATCATGGTGCCCAGCCGAACCATTTGCTCTCCTCGAACGCGCAACGTCGAAAACCGTCGTACGCTAGAAAAAAAAGGGTCACAGCTTCACCGCGAGAGCGAAATAGTGAATCCGGTAGCAACAAATAAGAATTTTATACGAATATAAGTTAGCAGCTCACTCCTTTAGGAAACGCAGCCGCTGCAGTAAGAGAAGTGACCTACCTATGGCTCAGAGGCGGATCCAGGTGCCTAGTTTGAGGGAGGGGAGGGTTGATCATCCGATGGGGGCGGGGGGGGGGGAGGTTCAAAGGGTGAAGCCACCACATCAGCAGTGCATTTTGGTGGGTCACGCATATTTACAACAGCTCAGAGGGGATGATGATGGCGCTTAAGAAGCCTTCGTTGGAAATGTGCAAAGGGAAGCAGGAAAGGGTAGAGCTGGGACAACATTCTCTTTACCCCTTTTGGGCAGTAGCAACCGGACAATGAGTGCGAACTCAACAGGCAGCCTGATAAAAGAGGTGGACGACAGGCACTGAAGGAGAGGGGGCAGGGCTGGCTTTTTTGGGGGAGTGACATCACCGCTATCGCCCCCCCCCCCGGCCTCAGGTTCCACCACTGCTGTAGCGGTATTCACAAGGATGACAAATCCTCGGGGGATAAGGGCAGAGCCTAGTGACGTCAGCTCGCGAGGAGAATTCCCCACAAATGTACCCCACTCACACGGTTGAGCCGAACGGAGGGGGAGACCAGTGTAACCAAACTACTCTGGTGGCTTGTACGCCCGTTTTACCAGCCGCTGACGACGAGCTGCAGACGACCAGCTGCAGACTGGACACCGCTCTCTGCGGGAGCAAGTGGAACAATATGGCCAAACAAGAGCCCGTAATTCCGCAATATCCTCCACCGCCGGGGATCGTTTTTCTGTCGGGGAAAGGTCCGCGTGTCCTTCGAGGAGGCGCGGGGGGTCGCGCCCACTCACTAATCCGTGACGTCGCGGTCACGTGACCCGCAGTCCCCTCCGTGTCCCCCGCGGATTTCTCCCTCGTGTGAATACCCCTTATGGCTTGAACGGAAGTTTTGCAATTAGAGCGCAACGCCTACAAAGGTAATTTATGAGACGGCTCGTGCCTACAATGGTATGAGCCGTCTGCTGATCCCCTCTAACCCTCTATTGCATATCCTCCCATATTTGGCACACATCAGTTAACATTTTTTATTGAGGGCGCAATAGACCTAGTTGAGAATGTGACATTGCCAGATTAATTCCCATAGTTATTTATACTTAACATAAGAAAGTGCTGCCATCCATGCGGCAGCAAGAAAAACAACGTGAAATAGATTTCGCAATACACGCGCAAGTTTGGCATGCGAACGACAGTGATTGGGATTTTTGTATCGCAACCTTTTTTCGCTGCAGAAGCATGAAAAATTTATTCTGGCATATCTCATGACCTTAAAAATTCATGCTCTTTATTACTTTTTTCAATTCCTTTTGCAACTACGGTATACAGCCGGAAATCGGTATGTGCCATATTTGGCACAGCATGCATATTAGTGACGAAATGCGCAATATGCTGCCATCTATGTTGTGCTGCACAATACCAATATAAATAAAGCACAGCCTCTGAGATCATGCAGCACAGCTCTGTTGTGCAGGATTTAGGCTGTGGTAGGTTTTAGCTCTGTCACGAAAGTGTGAGGTGCCAGGAACAGTACCTGGAAATTTTTTGTTACAATATTGGCATGGGCACATGCAAAAATTATGTGAGCTCCGGCCAGTTCATGTCGATGTTCACAACTACGCAAATCAGTGGTTGATAATTCGAGCGGGAAAGTATAGCAAGACAGACAAAAGTATTAGCGGCCATCTTGTACAGAGATATCGGCGCACTAAGTGAGATGTCCAATTATGCCACAGGAAGAAAACGCTTTGCTTCATTCCACACATCACCTTAAAAAAAGTGATATTTCGTTTTTCAGCCATGGCAGCAATATTGCTCGCCCATCTGCATGGTGTGTCATATTTGGCACAAACCTATATCCTCATTAATACAGTCACAATAAATCTGAAAATTTTACGGGCGAATCTCCTTAAAGCGGCACCCGTTCGTCCCCGTCGTAGTGCGTAACCAGTCTTAACGATAGTACCAGATCTTGACCTCCAAGGTGGTACCGGTGGGAGATTTCTCCTGTGCGTTGTTGAACAATAAAAAATGCGCAGCGTGCGCGTTAACTAAAAGCCGAATTCTTCTGTCTCTCATTCCCCATTAGCAGCCATTGGCATGTTCCAGTAGGAAACGTTAGAAGAAGTAGAAGTGTAAGTGTTAGCTAAAAGCCGACTTCTTCTGTCTCTCATTCCCATTAGCAGCCATTGTTTACCTCCAAGGTAGTGCCTGGTGAGATTTCTCCTGTGCGTGATTAAACAATAAAAATTTTCTTCAAAACGCCGTCGTTTGATGAAATAAACCAACGAAAGACGCCAGATGTTTTCTAAAGGCAAAACGAAAAGACGCCAGATGTTTCTAAAGCAAAACTAAACATGACACTAAACATGACACAAATATAAATGTAATCGGATCATAAGTGACCTCATTGATACAGACGTAAAGTTTGAATTAGATTTATGCACGTGTTTCACTGCATAGATAGCACCGATGCTTGGCTCATGCGTGGTTTGCCTACAGTGCCCTTTCTTTCGTATGTTACGTCTTTTATTCCTCTCCTTTTTGACCTTCTTGGTTCAATAAATTCAGTTGTTAGATGCGCTTCGTCTGTGTTGTCCATGTTTTTTCGTCCTCAACTTTGCAGCGCTAAAAAATTTTTCTACAGTATGTTCCAACTAGCCCCCACCCAAGCTCTTCTTGTGTCGAAAGTTTTTTCTACAGGTTTTAATACGCATCCATACTTCCTTACGCTGTCCGCAAAATGGAAAAAATATGAAAAAATGGCAAACTCGGCCCAAAGAAAAAAAGTTTGCTATCTTCCAAGCGCCTTGGCGCGTTTCCTATTTTATTCAGAAACTTCAAAAATGTGTCAAATATAGAAAAATGTCCACGAAACATTCCCGCAAAAGATTGTTTTCCTAGAAGCAGCGTGAAAGATGAAAAAAATAGTTAAAGAAGCGATTCTTTTCAAAAAAGCGAGTTTTCAAAAAATAAAATAAAAAAAACTCTGGTCCCAATTTTAACCAAACTTTTGGATCGAAACCCACTTACGTCAGTCAAAACATCGTTTCAATATTATGTGTCCTCATTTGCTTTGTTCACGAAATATAGCGGGCCAAAGTAGCCCTTGCGGAGGGTGCTTGCCTCATTGCCCTTGCTGGTTGTCTGTGAGCCGGTATTGTACCTCAATCTACAGTTGCAATTTTTTGCTGCAGAAGAACTTCACTCTGGTAGCTTGTGTCGAACAAAAATGTATCCTGAGGTTTTATTTGTGTCTAGCGTGCGCGGGATGTGAGAGCGCGTAATGTGAGAGCGCGTAACCAGTTTGCAGCCTAGAACCTCAACCTACGCCAACATTTTTCTCTTGTCAAGAGCCTGCGAAGCACCGCGAGCGCTTCTTTTGAATGACCTTGCCAAAACCAGCCTGACGCACACAGTAAAGCGGCCCCAAGGCAGCCTTGTCCGTAACTGACGACGTCCATAATCAGCATTTGTGCCGTTACGAAGGTGCTTTCTCACTGCCCGCTACCCTTCCTCCCCTTGCAATGGATACGCGGGAACCTTCAACCGCATAGTGCGATGCACAACGTGTGCAAATAAGCTTTTGAAAAAGTTACACAGTCATTGCACAAGCCGTTCACTTAGTTTTCCGCGTCGCTCACAGATAACGATTTCCTGTATTACCTCGACGTTTACCCCTGCGTTTCAGCTGTTTGAAAACGTGAAGCGCTGCATGTTTGTGCCAGAAGCTGCGGAAGCTGACTAATTTATTATGTTTTGTCAGCACGTTGCCAACGTGCTTTCCCACGCCGAGAAGGGCATGTAGGTGACGTTTTACGTCCCAAAACGACGATCTGATCATGAGGCACGCTGTAGTGGAGGACTCCGAAAATTTTTACCACCTGGGGTTTATTACCGTGCACCTGTCTATAAAGTCATGGGCCTCTAGCACTTTGCCACCATCGAATATCGACCTTCGCGGTCGGCATAGAACCATCAAAATACGACCTTCGCGGTCGGCATAGAGCACTGCATAGGTCACTGGTGGCGCCAGACGGACTTTGTCCTTCGACGATGAGCGTGGGCCACACGTTGTCACAGCGAAAACTTTAGACAACCCTCTTCATAAAACGTGAAACCGCGAGGCGTTCCCGAAAATTCAGTCCCGACAGCGGTGCAGAAGAACGACAGAACGAGTGCGGCACTGTTCAGTAAAACGTCTCGACTTGGTGTGGCTGTTACAATACGCGATGCATGGTGCTCACAGCTCAGTCCGCGTAATCTGTGCGGATTATTTACGCGTTCACAAGAAGAAGATTGCCAAGAAAAGAAATTTTCGTTGCGTAAACGTTTTGGATGTTGCGTCTCTACGGAAGCTACTGCCAGAGGCTAAGGATATTCGTGACACCGGCGAGGTTTGCCAGCACTGTTTGACGCGCCTCAAGGAAGTCATCTCTTCATCAAGTGAGAACCGCGACGAAGCAGACGAGACATTTCTTCAGGAAGAAGAAGCAATTGACGACTTGAACAGCTACGTCCACCTCACTACTGGTGTTTCATCACTGAAGCCCCCATCTACCATTCACAAACGCAGCAGGCGGTCTTACGGAAAACAAAACAGGCCCAGATTGAATCCGTCGTAGTGACAAAGATCCGTTCAACTTTAAGCACTGCATACGGAAGCGTCAGCACACCTGAGCCATCGGTGAGAGAGTGCCGTTCGTGCGCTGGATGGTTAAACAGCTTGAATCAAGCGTACGAGGCTTCAAGTTCCTATCGAGAGCGTCTCCGTCTCTTAACCATCGTGCCACCAGAAATTGAAAACAAACGCGTTCAAGAGGCAATCCCAGCCGTCACAATGTACATGCTCAGAAAGGCTCGAAATTGGCGAGAGAAGTATGGTATATACATGGCCAGATTTTGATCCGTACACGAGGTCAAGGCTAAGCCCATCCGACGTACAGGCGGCGCTCGACTACTTCATAAGGACGAACTTGGGTGCTCTCGGCTCCCGAATGAGAAGGACGTTGTGTCCGTCATCACGAACGGCCAGACAGAATACGTCTCAAAGCAGTTCATGACACGTTCGATTCGTGAGACTTTCCATATGTTCAAAGCCGCTCACTCCGAAACTGCCATTGCCTTGTCAAAGTTTTACAGCCTGCGTCCAAAATTTGTGGTGCTGGCACCGCAACAAGATGTTTGCGTTTGCGTTTATTGCGCTAATACAAACCTTTGTGTCTCCGCACTTGAGAATGCAACTGGTATAGCAAGGTCATTGGAAGGCATCAAAGAACTATGTCTTTGCGGCTCCCAAACCACAGACTGTATGCTAGGTGAGTGCGAGCGCTGCCCATGGACTCAAAGCCTCAGTCTGGCTTATCTGGGAATGGTTGACGAGGACAAGATCACATTTGCCGTATGGGAAAGTGGCGACTTGATAAAGAAGACGTTGTCTCCCACCCTTTTTCTAAAAGAGCTCGTCAAATGGGTGACCAAATGGATCCCGCACGATTACATACGCCGCACTCAAGCAGCGGCTATTCATGAAGCAAAGATGTGCGAGCAGCGTGGGAGCATTGTCCTTCATTTTGATTTTGCTGAAAACTGGACTGTCCTGCTTCCAAACGAAACGCAATCGTACCATTGGCATAAAAAGCAAATCTCCATCTTCACCTGTGTTGCCACCACAAGGAAAGCCACACACAGTTTTGCCATCATAAGCGACGACATGCACCACGACGCCTGTTGCGCCCTAGGCAAAGTGCACGAGATGTTGGATGAGGAAGTGCCCATCTACTGTCACGTAGCCTACGTCAGTGATGGCGCAGCAAGCCATTTTAAAAATAGGTATCAACTGTATGATGTGTGCCGCACCAAGTTCACGTCTGCAAGGTGGATATTTTCCGCTAACGGCCATGGGAAGAACGCCTGTGACGGTGTGGGTGGACTCGTTAAGCATCATG
This sequence comes from Rhipicephalus sanguineus, assembly GCF_013339695.2. Classification (NCBI taxonomy): domain Eukaryota; kingdom Metazoa; phylum Arthropoda; class Arachnida; order Ixodida; family Ixodidae; genus Rhipicephalus; species Rhipicephalus sanguineus. The sequence goes on from NC_051177.1 coordinate 223,106,433, forward strand.
CGTCCTTGCACAACCTGAGGTCTGGATGCACCGAATCCATTCAGTAGGCGCATGAGATGGTCTCACAACTTAGCGACAAGCTGAAGAATGTGACCCTGCTTCATGCGCCTGCTGCAGCCATCGAGGAGCATCGTCAGCAGAAGTCAGTAGAGTGGAAGTCAGTGCCGCGTGTGCCGGGAATTCAGTCATGGCATGTGTGGATGTGCGCGCGCGATCAGTCAAGCGGATATGTGCTGTCCATTTCGAGAACTTCCGCTAGCTAGCTGACGGCGATTAAACCTTTTTGAGTAGTAACTGCAAAGAACACCCGAATAAACTTGTTCGAGCCCCACAAGAAGTCTCAAGTTCTGTCTTGCATCCAAGAATACAAAGCAGAAAACAGGTTTTCCTCTTCTTGCCACAATAGAAGAAGCACGTAAGCCTTCCTCAATTTGTGGCAACCATTCTCTTCCATTTTTTTGTCTTTTTTAAGAAAGAGCGTAAGTGTTAACAAGCCGAAAGGAGTCATCGCAGCACCGAAGCCAGTGCGCCCAGGAAGGGCTACTTTGGCCCGCTATATTTCGTGAACAAAGCAAATGAGGACACATAATATTGAAACCATCTTTTGACTGACGTAAGCGGGTTTTGATCCAAAAGTTTGATTAAAATTGGGACCGGAATTTTTTGTTATTTTATTTTTTGAAAGCGCGCTTTTTTTGAAAAAACTCGCTTCTTCAACTATTTTTTTCATCTTGCACGCTGCTTCTAGGAAAACAATCTTTTGCAGGAATGTTTCATGGACAATTTTCTATATTTGACACATTTTTGAAGTTTCTGAATAAAATAGGAAACGCGCCAAGGCACTTGGAAGATAGCAAACTTTTTTTTATTTGGGCCGAGTTATTTTTCCATTTTGCGGACAGCGTAAGGAAAGTGTGGATGTTACTCACAATGATGCGTATTAAAACCTGTAGAAAAAACTTTCGACACAACGTTTATAGTGCGCATCAAATTCGCCCGCGAAATCGGGAAATGTTGCGGTGAGCAATACCGAGACGCCCGCGCGGCCACCTTCAAATATTTTTTGACGCGCTGGGATCGTTTTTCGAAATGAGATTTGCGGTTCCATGACCTTCGAATACACCCACAAAACATATAAAAACCCAGACAAAACAAAAATATCGACCAGACATGCATGTTCGATCTCTCATGGAATCACCCAACATTTTGAGCGCGCGCTCACGCTAAGGAGAAGTCTTCTTCCGCTTCTTCTTCGACCACCTTGATGATGACACGTGCAGAGCACTTTAGGGGCCCGGGCTGCCGTATGCTGTCCTAGCTTGGCGTAACGCAGACAAAACCATGTGTGCTGGCACGCGCTAGCGCGTTCGGGCCTGTGTAAGGGGCTGCATAAGACGCTGTGGCCTCTGCCCCTTACACTCTCTCAGCAATCACGTCATGGCGTCGGGGAACGAGATTATGCAGACGCGCGATGAACCCGTGTGGCGTGCTCCAACAAGAGTTCGGGACGAGTAATAGTAACTACTGTGAATTCTTTGTGTGCTCCACTTGGAAGGGCGCGTTAACGTCGGGCAAGGTGCCCGTGATGAAAGGAAGTTTAAGTCGACCCATGTGCTGCTTCGCACCCCACATGGTTCCCTTTAGTGGGAGATGGTGTAATCTTTTACTTTTTTATTTATCTATATATTTCGACATTAATTTATTTTTCAAGATCGCTAATTACGAATTGTTGTAAGCGCTGCTAGGCAACGCTACAACGACAAGTGACGTTGCACCACAGTTGCTATATTCGGTAAGTGATCATGATATCGATTCTCACAATGCGTGGGATCTGCCAGAATTTTCACTGCGTATGTTCGCTGTTACTGCGTTGATTGGGACAGTGAATCACCTGCGACGCATACCCGCAAAACATGAACTGTGGCGTGCGGGTATGTGCCGCACGTGACTGAGGGAAAGTATTTCATGACGTACGCGACAGGCATTTTGTGTTATTCATGTCATGGCCATTGAATCGTGTTGTTCATACATTGATCCCCTGCTATGCCAATTTTGGTATATTACAAGTTATGGAGACGACCATCAGAGCGCCCATACGTGGGCGGCCGGCCAGACAGACAGACAGACAGACAGACAGACAGACAGATAGACAGATAGATAGATAGATAGATAGATAGATAGATAGATAGATAGATAGATAGATAGATAGATAGATAGATAGATAGATAGATAGACAGACAGACAGACAGACAGACAGACAGACAGACAGACAGACAGATAGATAGATAGATAGATAGATAGATAGATAGATAGATAGATAGATAGATAGATAGATAGATAGATAGATAGATAGATAGATAGATAGATAGATAGATATAAACAGCCAAATTGCTTGAGGTTCACTAAGATATGCTTCGCGTTTAAAACAGTGCTGCGCCGCCTAGACCACATGTCGCCTTTAGGCTATCTATCATCATCACCGCGAATGATGCTACCGATGCGCGAGGTTGTGTTAGCCTACTTCAGTGTACAACCCTCAATTTGTACAAAGGGTTCTGCAACGCGCTCAGAACAATCGGCGCAACACAGACGTTAAAATGAGAGGAACAAATCAAGCAATATAAGGATTGAATTTCCCAGTCGACACATCTTGGTGATGGCAAGCTTTTTGTGGAAATGCTGAAAGTTCGTCCACAACGTGAAAAGAAAGAGATAGAAAGAAATAGAAACACAGAACTTCTTGGAGAAAAAAATTGCTTGAAGGGGCGGGATTCTAACATTCTTACCCACGATCCGAAGGCGAGCATCACAACCACTCGGCCATTCAGGCACGCTAGCAGCGCATAACAGCCTTGTATTGTATAGTAAGTATACCAAGGAGGTGGGAAAGAGAAGCGACGCTGAGGAGGAGAGTTGTGAGGGGAGGGGAAGGACAGGAGGAGGGGAGAGAGTAAAGCATGACATAGAAATGAAGAGACAAATAAAGAGAAAGAACGGAGAGAAAAACAGAACGGCAGCAGACAGAAAGAGAGAGCATAAATGAGAGATAAATATATAGACAGCAAGAGAAAGAAGAGGGAAATAGAGAGAGAGAGAGAGAGAGAGAAGGAAAGAAAGGGAGAAAGGGAAGAAAGAAAAAGACAGAAGGAATGAAAGAGAAATATATATATAGAAAGAAAGAAATAGAAATACACTGAGACAAAGAAGACGTAGAAAAACAATAGAGGGAAGAGTGAAAAGATAGTTGATCCCTCCGTCACAGTAATCGGAACAACACGAAAGTAAAGCGTGCCCTAACAGAAGTAACTAAAGGTTTACTGTACATTGATATAACAGAGTTTGCACAATGTATATTTATGTCTGGCAGCTATAGCGCTGTTTAACGTGGATGCACCCGCTTTGATGATTGGTGATACATCTCCATCCGAACGACTTGTCCATGTTAAATGATTACACAAAACCTTGTAGTTGTAGTAAACGGTGAAAGCGTAATCAGAGAACGAGGTGTGATAGCCAGAACAGCGTGGCATATTGGACGCAGAACTTGGTCGCCATCCCGCGGCATGTTAAAACGTGATTGAACACCACGGCTCGACTAGAGGGCGTGAGCGGGAAACGCGGTGTTACAGCCAGGTGAGGCAGGCGCGCGTCGCAGAGCTACTTTTGGTTTAGATTAGCGTGACGCTATCAGCGAGGCCGACGCTTTTTACGACGCTGGGGTTAAGATCGCCACCTCGCGGTGTGTTAAGGCATTGACAAAATTGATCTTCTATTGAAAACGCGCCGAATTGGACGGACGTGTAACGCGTTGCAGGTGTTAATCGCGGAGGCCACAGTAATAACGAATTACTTTACCGCTCCCAGAGGGCAACACCACCCCACCGACCGGGAGAGGGGTAGATATAAAAGGCGCGTTTGTATAGCCTTGTGGGATGCCGTGTCGATGGAAGGACGCATCCCAACATAAAACATAACGACTGTTTATTAGCGTGGTAGCAGCAGCGGTGCGAGCATAGCGTCGCTGCGCTCAGTCGGGTGGCGAAGGAATGATCACCTCCGAGCTTGGAAGCTTTGTTTTAAAGCCACCGTCGATGACGTAAGCCTCCGGTGACGCTGCGGTGGCGCTGTCCCTTATCGGAGACGTGGTGTAGCATGCAGCCGTGTCACGCTGGGCTAGCGAGTGACGAGGCGGAGGCTGCGCCGGTTTGTGCGCAGTGTGTCGCCACATCACCCCCCCCCGCGGAGTGCAGAGCCCTCAGGGTCTGTAGAAATCTGGGAGGCGTACCAGACGTCCAGAGCCTGTCGTGACCGGAGCGGGCTGCGGCGTCGGCGGCGGCTTTGGATAGATGCCTGTGGAAGGAATGGTACTGCCCGGTTCATGCGAGGCGATGTATGCGGGCTTGAGCCGGTCAATCGAGACGCGGTCGTCATTCCCGTTCAGGCGCAGAGTGAAGTTTTTGTTGTCGCGATGGACGACCGGGTAGGGTCCGCTGTAAGGGGGCTGGAAAGGCCTGTGGACGGTGTCATCGCGGAGGAAAGCGTGCGTACACGATGCTAGCTCGTTGAACACGAAAGGTTAGGCTTGCAATGGTGGGCTGCAGGTGACGGGCGTAAGGCAGCCATGGTGCGTCGGAGTCGGGCGACGAAGTCGGTGGGATCTGACGTCGTAGCGCTGGATGGCAGTGCAGCGAGGAATTCACCTGGAAGACCGAGTGGTTCCCCGTAGACGAGCTCTGCTGGTGTAGCGTGGATGTCCGGCTTGAAGGTGGCGCGAAGACCGAGGATGACGGCTGGGATGGCCTCGAGCCAGGTTGAGTCCGGGTGGCACATAATGGCTGCTTTGAACTGTCGGTGGAAACGCTCGATCATTCCGTTGGCGCAGGGGTGGTAACTGGTGGTCCTCAAGCGTTCGAAACCGATGGTCAGCCCGAGTAGCCTTAAAAGGTGCGACTCGAACTGTCGTTGGTTACGCGGCGGGGGGCGCCGAAACGGGCGATCCAGCCGGTGAAGAAGGCCGAGGCGACGTCTTCCGCGGTGATTCCCTCGAGGGGCCATGCCTCGGGCCATCGAGTGTAGCGATCGATGGCGGTGAGGCAGTAGCGATAGGGTCCAGCCAGGGGAAAGGGTCCTATGATGTCGAGGTGGACGTGCTCGAACCGACCGGAGGGCTGAGGGAATGTTCCGAGTGGAGACGTGACGTGCCTGGTGACTTTAGCGCGTTGGCATTGAATGCAGGAGCGCGCCCAGGTGCGACAATCCCGCTGCATGGAGGGCCAGACATAGCGGTCAGCCACGAGGCGTGTAGAGGCGCGTATACCGGGATGGCTGAGGTTGTGGAGCTGGTTGAGAAGACCACGGCGATGGGACAGGGGTACATAGGGCCTGCTTCGTCCTGTCGACATGTTGCAACAAGTCGTCCTGTCGACTTGTTGCAGCTGTAGTGAGGACCTGCCCTTGAGAAGTTCCTGCAGTTCGGCGTCCATAGTCTGAGCCTCGGCGAGGACGTCCGCTGTTATCTGCACAGAGCTGGTGGCTGCTACACGTGAAAGAGCGTCGGCTACCACGTTGTCTTTCCCGCTGACATGTTGGATGTCGGTGGTGAACTGTGCAATGAACGAGAGTTGGTTCTGCTGAACAGGCGGCAGCTTGTCGCGACGTTGAGAGAACGCGTAGGTAAGAGGCTTGTGGTCGGTATAGATGGTGCAATTCTGTGCTTCGAGAACATGACGAAAGTGTTGTACTGCTTCGTATATCGCCAGAAGTTCTCTGTAGTAGGCCGGCAGAGTTGTCGGGGCGGTGGTCGTGGTTTCGTTGGCGGAATTGGTGGTTGAAGGGGTCGTTTTCCAAGCTGCGAGTTTCTTGGAGAAGAACGGCAAAGGATGCCAGGTGTTGTCCACGCGTTGCATGAGTGCGGCGCCGATGGCGAAGCCAGATGCGTCCGTGAAGAGTCCCAAAGGAACGTCTGGCACGGGATGTTTGAGAAGCGTGGCGGTGCAGAGGGCGGCTTTGCATTCTTCGAACGTTTTCGCTAACGTCGATGTCCACGCGACGGGTTGGTTTCCTCGTAGGCCAGCCAAAGCGTCATGAAGGGGAGCCTGGTAGTCGGCTGCGTGTGGCAAGAAACGCCTGTAGAAGTTCAGCATGCCAAGGAAACGGCGAAGGTCTTTAGCGGTGGTGGGTTGAGGGTAACTTTGCAGGTCCGAGATGCGTTGGGGCAAGGGCCGAGTTCCCTCAGATGAAACTTCGTGGCCGAGGAAGCGGACGACGGAAGCGCCTAGCGTACTTTTTTGAGTATTGACAAGTAGACCGTGGTCGTCGAGGCGTTGAAACAGCAGACGAAGGTGCCTGTGGTGGTCTTCGGCGTCGCGGGAAAATACCAGTATGTCGTCAAGGTAAACGAAGCAGAAGTCGAGGCCGCGGACGACTTTGTCGAAGAAGCGCTGAATGGTTTGTCCAGCGTTCCTCAGGCCAAAGCTCATGAAGGGAAACTCGAACAAGCCAAAGGGAGTGATGATTGCCGTTTTCAGGACGTCATCCGGACGGACGGGTATCTGTGTGTAGGCCTTCACCAAGTCATGCACGGAGAAGACGTGGCAGCCATGAATGCGATGGGCGAAGTCCTGTATGTGATGGACGGGGAACCTGTCCGGGATGGTGCGTGCGTTGAGGGCACGATAGTCCCCACAGGGCCGCCAGCGTTCTGTCTTCTTCGGAACGAGGTGATGTGGCGAGGCCCATGGACTGTCAGAGCGGCGGGCAATTCCTTCTCGGAGCATGGCCTCGAACTCTGCTTTCGCTATGCGCATGCGGTCCGGGGCAAGGCGACGGGCGCGGCAGAAAACCGGGGGGCCTGAAGTAGTCCGGATGTAGTGCACGGTGGTGTGCTGAACATTGCGTGGCAGTCCGCTGGGGCGCGTCGATCCGGGAAATTCGGCGAGGATGGCATGGTACGGCGAATGATTGTCGACACTGAGTACCTTGATGCTTGGCTGTTGGGCGGTCGTTCGCTCGCCAGGTGTGGAATGTCCCGTTGTCGCGTCGATGAGGAGGTCGTTGCGGCAGTCCGGAAGGAGGTTGTTGTGGGCCAGAAAGTCTGAGCCGATGATGGGCTCGGCGACGTCGGCGATGACAAAGTTCCAGTGAAGGTCACGGCGTAAGTTTCTGAGCTGGATGTGCAGGCGGAGCGAGCCGTACGTCTTGGTTGTTGAACGGTTTGCCGCACTGAGCTCGAAAGACGTAGGCGGACGAGGACCTTGGAGATGGGATCGCGGGTAGCAGCAAATGTCGGAACCACTGTCGACAAGGAACCGCTGCTTCGCGATTTGGTCGGTGACGAAGATGCGACGGCCTCCGGATTGGCAGCTTGCGGCCGTCTCTACGAGCTGCCGTTGACGTTTCCCGCATGCCCAGCGGAACAGGGTGGTCGACATTGGCGGGCTCTGTCCCCGAAGCGTCGGTGGTAGTAACACGGGCCGTTGTTATCGGGTTGCCGCGACCAAGTGGTGTTACAGTCACGGCTTTGCGAGTGGCGGCGCTGATGCATCGGAAGACGTTCACCCAAGCGTTGTTGAATGCAGGTGATCTGTCGATCGATGTCGTCGATACGGCGTGCAAGGTCTGCGGTGTTCAGCGGTGCAGTGACGGCCTGGGTGGTGGGCGACAACTGTGGCAAGGAGACCTCGATGACGCCATCGGCAATCTCCGCAAGTTCGTCGAGAGGTAGCCCAACCTGAGCCTGCAGAATTGTCTGGACGTGCGGCGGGAGTCGTTGGAGCCAAAGCGCTCGCAGGAAGGAATGCTGGACTTGTATGTTGCCCGCGAGCGCACGCATGTGGCGCAGGAGCTGCGAAGTTTTGCGTTCGGCAAGCTCTGCGGACTGAAGTTGGCGTACCTTCTGGTCTTCGGAGATCGACAGGTGGCGGATAAGGGTAGTCTTCAGGTGTTGGTAGAGGTTGGCCGTTGGTGGGTTGGCAAGCATATCCCGGACCTCGTTGGCATGACGTGCGTCCAGGTGGGCGACGACGTGATTGTAGCGGTTCCGGTCTTGCGTGATGTGCGCCAAGGAGAACTGGGCCTCGACCTGGGCGAACCAGACCTCGGGCGAGTCCGCCCAAAACGGCGGAAGCCTGACAGCGATACGCCAGGTGTCGCATGAGGTAGCGTGAGGGAGTTCTGTGGGAGCTCTGACGTCCTCAGCGGAGCCGGCAGGCACGGCCTCGGTTGTGGAAGCGTTGCCAGAGTGTTGGGGTCGCTGGGTCTGCAGTTCCTGTTGGAGCTGTTGCACCCACTGGCGCAGAGCGGTGAGGGCCTCTGGGTCGGCCATGGCGGTGCGGTCTGTTCGGTTTCCGGGTCACCAGATGTGGGATGCCGTGTCGATGGAAGGACGCATTCCAACATAAAACATAACGACTGTTTATTAGCGTGGTAGCAGCAGCGGTGCGAGCATAGCGACGCTGCGCTCAGTCGGGTAGCGAAGGAATGATCACCTCCGAGCTTGGCAGCTTGGTTTTAAAGCCACCATCGATGACGTAAGCCTCCGGTGACGCTGCGGTGGCGCTGTCCCTTATCGGAGACGAGGTGTAGCATGCAGCCGTGTCACGCTGGGCTAGCGAGTGACGAGGCGGAGGCTGCGCCGGTTTGTGCGCAGTGTGTCGCCACAGCCTCTAGAGTCTGTGACCGTGGCGCAGTGGAAAGCGTGCTCGGCGTCGGTTGTTGCGAACCGAGCGGTCGTGGGTTCGATGCCTGTTCACGGTAACTTTTTTAGGGGCGTAGCTCCTCTTAGTCTAACCTTGTCACGTCTCCGTTGTCCGGCGTATCTGCCGGCAGCCGACAGTAAACGGCAGTATCTGTCCGGTGGTGGTGGTGGTGGTGTGCGGCGTGACCACCCTTACTGCCCATGCGCATACCCTCTCCACACACCTCCTCTCCACTCCCCCTCACCATTCCCCATGTCCTCTACCCCTCTCCCCGTTCCCTCTCCACTCCCCCCTCCCCTCTCCACTTCTCCTCCCCTCTCTCATAACCAGTCTTAATAACGGAGGGGGCGTGCACGCATGAAGGCTCCCTAACGACAATGCGCTGCGACAGTACGTGATATGTATCGCCCTCTCCTCTCCTACGCTTCCCCCTCTTTCTCCTCTCCTACGGTTCCCCCCCTATCTTGCCTCGCGGCGCCGACGCAGGCAGCGTCGCGGCAGCGTCTTGATTGAAAAAACCGACCGCTCGCGCTGCACAACCGTTCACTTACCACCCCGTATATATAGGCACTGGATTTTGACCTCCAAGGTAGAGCGTGTGTGCGATTTCTCCTGTGCGTGATTAAACAATGAAAATTCACAGCGTACATGTAAAATTAAAGTCAGCTGCAAGTCGTCGTAACTCTCATCGAACCTTTAGTATAAACGCGCCCGATCTCACGTCGGTGATGATGTACTGGGCAGAATTCATGGAAGATTCATGGTTTACCGATAAACCTCCGCAGCTTCGCCCACTCATCATCATTCACTCCGTGGATATGCTGTGATTTTTTTTCTTTCCCATCTGATCGTGTAAATTTTTTCGACGTCAAATCTGTGACGGAAATACGTCACTGAAGTCTCGGTGGACCCCTGCATAGAACACTTTCGTGTTAAAAAAAGAAGGAGCAAATAAAAAGAAACAAAGAAGACATTTTGCTCACGCATGGCACCACTAGCGCGAAGCTGGCTTTACTTTTTGTATGAAACATTGTTGTTCACGTTCGACAACGATAGATTTCTAACAATGGATTTTAACGATGGATGGACGGGAAAAAGTTATATTCGTTGATATGTTCTGTGATGCTCTTTCGAACACATGCATCGTGCTAGGAAGTGTCGTGATCGTCCTGATCGACGTGCGGAAGCCAATTGTACAGGTCTTCTATGTCTACGCCCGTGGCGTGACAAGTTCCCGGGTTTTTACGCCTAAAAACTGAATCACGCTAACGAATTCTTCACGCTGAAAGGGTCGGCAAGATTTAAAGTGGCTAGTTGTTGTTGTAAGCGGCCTGATACAGCGTTCTGCCAAGTGCCTTTGTCCGTCACGATTCCTCTGAACGGGATTTCCGGTTTATGGTTCTTTGCAGCAAAGAACTCTTCAAGAACGTTTTGTTTCTCTTTGCCTCATCTCTACTGCAAGCCGATCTAATTTCAAGCCGCTTACTACGTTCAGGGCCGTTTTTTGACAATGGGCATTTTGCTCTGAACAACTTCAATATACTTTTTCAGAGCGGCCTTTTATAACGCTTCCAGAAGGACTACAAGGAATGCTTACTTATCCGCCATAACTAGCCTAAGGCATCCGTCAGTAAAAGAACAAATAACACTGTTGAATGGATAAAACAACTTTATTTTGAGATATGACTTGTTGCTGGTCCGGGCCAGACCGCTCAGATGGAGGGACGGAAGGCCTTGTCTTCCAGTAACCTACCTCGCCTGCTGGATAGGTCACGTTCGGTCCTGTAGATCGGAGCTCAGCAGCGTGTTCAACCATCGCTCCCGTACAGGTTCTGGGGAGTCTGCTGATTTGGGGCACCTCCATAGCATGTGTCTTATGGAAATATCTTCTATTTTACATACTTTACATAGTTAGTGGGCAGAACTCTGGGAACAACCTGTGTAGATGAACAGGGCTGGCATAACAATTTGTTTGCAATCTGCGCCACTCTGTAGCCTGCTTCCTATCTAATTTTGTATGAGGTTGAGAGAAAGTCCACCTCAAATCTCGATATTGTTTTGTGTATTCTGCATAGCTGGTTAGTCTGTCTTTGATTTATAGTTCGTTTTCGGCAACAGCATCTTCCGACGAGGAGTACCCCTTGTGCTGCGTGGCGGGTTAGTTCTCGCGCCAGTGCGGGAACCATCTCGTCCCGTTTGTAATTGGCTGTGTGTGTGTGTGTGTGTGTGTGTGTGTGTGTGTGCCGGGAACAGAGTAGATATCTGGATTCCTCCGAACACCTTAGTTTCTGGCTCTGCGTTGGAATCCTCAGGGCGTGTTGCAAAATACGTCCATGGGCAAAATTCCCGATCGCGATCAGTGAATCACTCAGGATGAAGCTGTATTCAGTGGAAGTGAGGGCCATGATGATAGCCAGCTCTTCAGCTTCCTCAATTCTTGTAGTTAGGACTGTTAATGTTCGGTGACTTATGTTGCGCGACGTCAGTTCCCCGTGACCACTTGTACACATTGAGTCATACACGTTGGGCGATGTTCTTCCGCCGCCAAGGGGGGCACATCTCTTGAAAACATCACTTTGTCCACGGGTGACAGCACTCGTTCTGTTGTCAACTTTTCAGAAGTTTAATGCAGTCGTTAGGACCTGCCTGGTCGCCAAGGACAAGAACTTTTGCTTCGTTTTTCTTTGACGAAATTTGTGGTAATGTGCGTAACAAAAGTAACATCCTTGATCGCTTAGCAATGCGACGCCATTCTTGGTGCTTCTTTTGTTGCCTGTTGCCTTTTTTATGTCTAGCAGCATCCACTTCACACATCGTTCTCAAACAGTCTTGTTAGAATCGCGCGTCTCTCCACCATTCCAAAGACATATTGCTGCACATATTTCGGGCTTGTCCGGTTGAGGGCTGCAGTGGTTCAAAGGTTACCCAAACATATGGTGGGCAGGATACGTGTCGTTGGTACCAGGCACTTGTTCGGGCAGAGTAGACAGAAGTCGCTAATAATGAAGCCAACATGGTAGCTGAAGTTGTGAACATATATTTGGACACAGCGAATCGTGAATCCCACGTAAAGATGACAATTACAAGCTCATAATCAACACTGGTACCCGATATGCATTTCTTCAAAACGTCGTTAATCAAAGAGAGAAACGGCACCGTGTGCGCGTTCTAGTAATGGGTAACCGACGCCTGTGCTCTTGCCTACACTACCATACTGCGCTTCACCAACACGGGAGGCAGAGGTCGGTAGCTTGAGCCGCAAACGCGTGCGTCCCGCTGGCCTCTGTCTCGCTCCACGAAGACACGACATTCGCCCGTCGAAATCGTGTTCTTTCTGCAACGCTTATTGCAGCAGTTTTGTTAGTCGGTGCTCTCGCAATCGAAGTAGTCGGCGGCGGAGAAATCCCGTTGGTGGATGTGGAAGCTGCACTACTCCGATGAGCCGGCGCACGCTAACACGAAGCGAAAGGCAAAGAACGTAACTGCGTCTAGGGTGCTTCGGCCGCACCAGCGCGGCCAGTGTCCCTTGCTGGTATCGAGATGCTTTAACCATGACCTCCGCTACGGCGTGCAATCTCGGGGTAAGCGCTTGTAAGTGTTAATCTTGTCGTATTACTTCTTTTCACCTCTCAGAGACGGCGGCCCCGCCCCGCTCCGCTCCGCCCCGCCTACCTACACCGCCAACAGAGGGCATCGTGCGAGAGAGAATGTGCGAGAGATACAAGGCGCGGTCGTGAAGTGTCCAGCCTCTGCCAAGGTAGCTTAGTTGGTTTAGCGTCGGGCGCTTACTGTCGCGGCCGCAAGGTCGTGGATTCGATTTCTTTCTTTCTCAACGATTGGCGTCCGTTTTATCGTCATATCCGTAACGGATGTACTTGGTGGACCCAGGCATAAAACACGTTCGTGTTAAAACAAAAAAAATCACAGCATATCCACGGAGTGAATGATGATGAGTGGGCGAAGCTGCGGAGGTTCATCGGTAAACCGTGAATCTTCCGTGAATTCTGCCCAGTACATCATCACCGACGTGAGATCGGGCGCGTTTATACTAAAGGTTCGATGAGTTATGACGAATTGCAGCGCACTTTAATTTTACATGTACGCTGTGAATTTTCATTGTTTAGAAAACCATTGCTTAGAATACATCTGGCGTCTTTCGTTAAGCAGCTGGCGTCTTTTCGTTTTGCTTTAGAAACATCTGGCGTTCTTTTGTTTTGCTTTTACAAAACATCTGGCGTCTTTTGTTGGCTTATTTCATCAATCAACGGCGTTTTGAACAAAATTTTTATTGTTTAATCACGGACAGGAGAAATCTCACCAGGCACTACCTTGGAGGTAAAGAATGGCTGCTAATGGGAATGAGAGACAGAAGAAGTCGGCTTTTAGCTAACGCTGCGAATTTTTTATTGTTCAACAACGCACAGGAAAAATCTCCCACCGGCACCAACTTGCAGGTCAAAGCGTAAGACTGGTTACATACTACGCTACGAGGGACGAACGGGTGCCGCTATAAGGAGCTTCGCCCTTAATATACGACGCATTTCTCGCGGAATTACACGGTAACCCCAACACAAGCGACTTACTCATCAGCTGCTGTCTTGGCCGCACTACTGGAGTCCGTCTTTGTGAACTGGCCGCCTGAGCTTAATGGCTGCTCACCAGAAGAAAGCGCGCGCTGGCCGGAGCCGGAGGCAGAGCCGCTGAGCAAGCCACGTCGTCCATCTAGATCCATCCCTTCCTCGCCAGTGAAGCACCTGCGTGATGGAAGTTAAACAAAGCGTTTATAACTTACACATTTCGGTGACGGCCTCGTATGCGATAAATGCGCGCCGGCGAGCGCCCTCGAAGGTTCGCCGGGCACAGGCATGCGCCGTTTTCCAATAAGTGATGATATCTCTATTTTTTATTTATTTATTTATTTATTTATTTATTTATTTGGAATACTGCAAGCCTATAGATCAGCTCACGCAGGATGGGCGTTACATACAATGCACATGTTAATATACAAACAACGCAAAAATGAACACAGGCAACAACATAAAACGAGTGAAAATCATTTTACAGATAGGGCCATTGTGAGCTTGTAAGCGATCAGCTGTTTCTTTAAGGCAACTTGATACTTTATCGAGGTCACATGTCATTTCAAGCGTCCGCATTTACTTGTTGCCTAGATATGATGGCCGCCACTGTTGCCCGTAGCGACTGAAGTGTTGTGCTGCTAAGCACATGTATGATTACCCAATTCCCGGCATGGAGGAAGGAAAAAGTTGGACCGAGCGCTGCGCCATTCTAAAGAAAGAAAAAAAAATTGGCAGTTGTCACGCCTTGTGGGAATCTGTTTCATGTGAAGCATTGAGCGAGTAGTTGTGTATGCTACATTTTTTGGCTTTCATCTAAGCGTTACGATGTGCATCGACGTCTTTTGTCAGCGTGCTAGTTGTGTGCACATCGTGGCTTTACCAGGCACGTCGACTACAGTGGCGTTTAAAGGGTAAGTTATGGAGTGACGTAACGCCAGCGCTCACTTTCTAGCACAGACGTCAGTAATGTCGAAACGAAGTGCACTTTACGATGCAATGATGTGAATATCACGCCTAACTTTCGTTAGCGTATTCCTCCGGGGTCGAGCAACGCTGGAATAGAGCTTCCTGAATCATAGGAATACAAGTTTATTGAGCGGCGCCAACACTGGAACCACAATTGCCGTTGATCCGGCATGACTCCTGTATCATAGAGGAACATATGTAATCTTTATTGCTTTGTTCTAAAATCAGACAACCAGCCCTGCAAGCACAATTGACGCTGCAACGACATTACGCCGGCATAAGGTCTTTTTCCATAGCAGTTTCAAGACGTGGCGTGGCTCTGTGGTAGAAAACCTGACAGCCATACAGAATGCTTGGGTGAGATTCCTTCTGGGATCCTGATTTCTATACTTTGCATTCGTGGGGTCAGCGCTGCAGATGTCCGTTTTTCTTTAGACTCTCGCATTTAAATCGCGAATGTGTGTTCTCGCTGTTTCTGGGGAGAAATGAACTGTCAATCACCTGTGGCTCATACCCGCTCACACCGTTTCCCGTGATATACGCGTATGTGCCACACGCGTCGCGTAGAAAGGGTTTGACGTCGTACGCGACAGGTCTTTCACGTTATTCATGTCATGACCAGACCGTAATATTCGTCAAACCCTCTTACCCTTCCATACCAATGTTTGTCTACACCAAGCTGAGGAGGCGATCACGAGAGCACCCAGACGTAAGCGGCTGATATATATATATATATATATATATATATATATATATATATATATATATATATATATATATATATACACGCACGCTCAAAGTGTCTGGGGTTCGCTAAGAAATGCGAATCGGTATCATGCGAAACACGGATTTCAGAAACGTCCTCCCGAGGACGGTTAGTAGATGACAAAATGGCCGCACTACGCAGTCGCTCCCTTGTTCGGCTGTGCTAGCCTCAGTGTTAACGCCTTAGCAAGAAAGAAACACTGCGGCTTTGCATGTTTCATGCATCAGTGAACAAGCCGCACCTTCCGTGACAACCTAAATATGATCCTTTCTTGCAAGACGTTAAGTTTTCGTCAAAATACTTTATGAAGCACCCTTGTCAGGTCAAGCCACGCTGCCAATGATGGCCCACAGCGTACATATTTCAACTCCGCGAGGTTTTTTGAAGCCACGTAGGTAAGTGAAGTCTTATTCTCTTGCCTTTTCTGTTGAAATTCGCGCTGCCTCGCTTGCGCTTACAACCCGTCGGTGTCTATTTGTAGTGCATGAAATTCATAACATTGTACGCGGGGTGTCGCGTGAGCTGGCGTGAATTGAACATGAGGGCCTTCTTTAGTATATAGGTGATACTTTAAATAAAGGCGCTTTACCTTTGGTCGCCACAAAAGAGCTGTTGTTAATCGCGTGAGCGAGCATTCAGTTTATTCGGGGCTGCATTCGCTCCACGGCTATTGTGAACTACGATCAAGTAGAAGCCGCGTCTCGGGGTCAATGCTTTCCGCAGTAGCCGCATTCCGATGAAGAACTGAAACGTTCTTCACCTATGATATTCGTTTATGTCTACTATAATAGACCGCAGCTGGCCAAATTTGACCCTCAGTCCTGCTCCGTACGTCGTCTTTCGTGACCCGGGTGTTGCTTTAAAGTCACAAAACGGAGCGGCCACAAGCCGCACCGCCGCGTTTTATACCCGTGTCACACGGGAATCCGTCAACTCCATTTAACTTCCTCGCATTTTCCTCGACAGAGATGGGGTTCATGTCACACGGTCACCATTTCGCTGAGGAAGTTAAATGGAGCTTCTGGTGGAGGGAGTTCGGTAATGACCATTTCGGCTCGATGGAGTACTCTCGTTCCCAACCAGCTACTGCAACGCTGAAAACCGCACTGGCAAAATCGTACTAATGAGCTCAATTATAATGGACAAGGGTGCGGTACTTTATTTAAAGTGCGGTAGGCCATTTTATCTGTTTTTATCTGGTTTTACTATGTGGCAGTGTTAGAGGTAACACGTGGTGCTTTTCATAGCTTTATATTTGCAATCGACGCAAAATAAAGTTCAGTTGCGAGTGCGCCTCTTTCCTGTCATCTTCTTTCTTACCAATTCGTACGCGGCGCTACACCCAAAAACCTTCAATTATAATTTTGCTCGTTTTTGCGTATCATTTCACGCCCCGTAGTGTACGTTTTATACCCTAGTTACACGGGCACGCTAACCTCAGTTACGACGAACCTCAGTTAACCGGAGTAAACTACGGTTAGCGCCAACTGCAGTTGGTACTTGTTACACGCGAAAAGTTGTCCTTAGTTTGGGTCCGTGAAGCAGGTGACGTGAAGTTTCGCGATTGAAAATATGAACGTTCAGCTGGTTTCTATAAAAATACTGACAAATGCAATGTATTTCATTTAAAATAAATCCTTCCTCCTTGCATCTGCAGTCCCCGGGCGTATTCCATCAAGTGTTTTTACAATGTTTGGCTTAAGTAAGGGCTAGTCTCGCAACTATGGGCGAAGTCAACTTACGATCGGTGCGAAAGCCAGGACAATCAGTTGCTTCATACGTTTGGTATCGTCGTGTTTGGTGCGTGGTTTGTTTTGACGGACTGTTTCGCGTGTCACTGCCTCTGTTCTTGAGAAAGGCCGGTTTACTTGCTTTTGGGAAGACGTTTCGGCCTCCATTGGAGCCACGCTGCCTTCAACCACCGACTTGGGTGCCGCCATTTTGTTAGTTAGCTTCCTTAACTGAGGTGGTCAACCTCAGTTCAGAGCAACCACGGTTAGTGGGGTAACTGCGGTTAGGCTTTCCGTCTAACTGGATGTAACTGCGGTTTAAGGGAACTGAGGTTCGTCGTAACTGAGGTTAGCGTGCCCGTGTAACTAGGGTATTAGTTGTATTTTTTCAGACATCAGCGCTTGTACACTCCACACCAACGCCTCGCCAAGCCGCCGCTGTGAAGCGTCGCGCCATATTAACGCGATAACGTTAGAGAGCTCGTGTCGCAGAAATTCCGGTGTCGGCGTCGGCACCGCTGGTTGTGAGCGAAAAATCGAGAAAGAAGCAAATAAAATAAAGAATAAAATCTTCGGTCCCATTAGGGATCGAACCCGGGGCGTTCGCGTGGCAAACAGGTGTCTTACCACAAAGCCACAATGTTACCTGCAGCTGCTTCGGAAAAAAAACACTACATAAATGCCATGTAGTGAAAGGAGTCTCCTTAACGCATTTTGTTCGGCAGGTGTCACGACGAAAACGAGCCCATTCGGCGATTTGTAGGCGCATTCGCGAGGCCACCAAACTACGTCGAAAAAGGCCGGGATAAAGCAGCCATCGCCGCTAAATACACACATGAACTTTCAAACAGCTCTAAAAATGGACAACTATGTCCATCTAGCGGAAAACATATCAAGCCAACTAGATAATGTGCTGCTATCTGTGAAGCATTGTGAGAAATATGTCTCGACTTTTGATGGCATCCGAGAGGGTGGGCGCGCGGCGTGTATCTTGGAGGCCATGTGACTCTTGCTTTAGATCGAAAACCTGTGCAATTCGCGCGCGTGCGTGCGTGTGTGTCTGTGTGCGCGTGTGTGTAACAATACACATTAATAAGTATGCACTTAGTGGTAGAAGTGCGCATTAGGGGCCGAATTTCGCTATCGCGTTCAACTCTTAAAGGGCCCCTCACCAGGTGACCTAGCGAATTTTAGTTAGACATTGCAAGTTGTTGCGAGCCCAATAAAGAGCATTATGCCACAAGAATTTTTCTAATCGGTCCGTTAGAAGCTGAGAAAAACAATAATTTGTAGCGGCGCGAAACCATAATGCGAGGAGGCGAGCTGCAAACCCTTGCCGCTCGCCCCGCGTAGCCTTCGCAAGCCAAATCCCTTCTCTGCCCTCTTCGCCACGCGAGCGGAAGGATCACATAACGCATACGCATGATCACGTCATGCGCACAAAATGTCACGAGCGCATGACGCGCCCGAACCAGCCCGAGCCCCCGAGACGCGAGCGGTGTTGTGGCGGCGTTCTTTGCGCTTCATCTCTGCAAGTTATGCCGAATGCGCCTTCGCCGATCACTTGGCTTTCAACCTATTACTGAGCGCGAAAGCTGCAACATTTGTACGGACGCGAGAGTAGCGGTGTGCCGCATGAACATCTAGTTAGACGCGGGAGGATAAATGAGCCTAATGAGCGGTGGAACGCGGTAGAATATTAGTTTCGTTGTAAAGGGTGGCGTCTGCACGATGCGCAAAGCGCGAGAACACGAACGCGTGCGAAACGGAGGTAGATTAGTATCGAATCTCGCTGCGATTCGCAGTAAAAATTCAAAAATAAAACGCACACATTCCGTTTGTGTGTTTTATTATTGCTCTCAAGTTTTATTCATCCATTCAAGCAACAAATTACAAAAACTACGCGTCGTGTCAAATAATTATCGCAGTGTCACGTGCTACTGTTGGCGACGTCAGAGCACAGTCGTCTACGTAGAGGAGCGACGTCACAGCACTACTACCTACGCAGGGCCATTTTCTCATGTACGTCATCCCCTCATTCTCTAAAGCGCGCGCCCGCGAGAGGAAGGGCAAGCAGCGTTCAGCTTGAAATTTGACCCATTTACGCGGCGCGTAGCGTTGCAAATTTTGGCAGACGTAATCGTGAACGCCTAGTGCATGCATTGCGCTCGTCGGCTCAAAATTGTCAAACCTGGTGAGGGGCCCTTTAAAGGCGAACATTAAGGGTCGCCCAATTTTTTTTGTTTGTGCATGTGTGAGGCGCACGCACAAGCACTGTGACAGCAATGGGAATTCCGAGCACTTTGGGAATTCCGAGCACTTCATTAACACACAAAAACACGTTTTTGCTGCTTTAAAGGCAAACTACACAGGCAAAAAATTGGACGTTTCGACGAGCGCAGCAGCGCTGCTTCTGCCCCATGCGGCAACCGTCGAAAGCTTGCACTGAGCCGTGTAGCACGGCCACAACTCCATTCTGGTTAAGCTCCATTAAGGAGGTCAATGCGGAACGGAGATAAGCGTAGTTCGGTGGTGGCCGTGTAACAGGGGTATTAAACTTCCCCTGTACCGTTCGAGCGCATTGCTGATGAATTCTTTAGGGTTGCGAAGAGCATGTGTGTGCATACTTTTCGAGATTCACGTTTCGGGGTGCGACATCGGAAAAAAGCGAACTGCGAATGGCCAGAGTCTGAGCAGGACTGTTTGATTTGCGTTACAAATTATCCAAGTGTGGATATCCACCGTAAGACTGCCAAAATTTGTAGTTATGTTTACGTTGTTTTGTGGTACCCATTATGTTTTTAAAAAAGTATATGTCCCGAGTGCGCACTAGTGCTTTTTAATTTTCTTATGCTGGCTGACTTGCTTCTATTGTGTACGTGCTCTTTCCGTCATTTCATGAAGCCATTGCAAAAGAGCTTGCTCGAAGATTGGCCCGATTACCTGGCATGGGTGCACACACGATTTACTACAGCCCCTGTTCAAGCAGACCTGTTCAAGTTTCATAAATAAAATTATTGGGATCTCTAAAACAAGTCTCTTGGCTCGCGTTTTGCTTTTTTCGTTTGTTTTGACAGTGTATGTCAAGTTAAACAGGCCTTTAAAATTTGTAGTAACTGCACCGTTGTCACTTTCACTACTGCTGGTAACGTTTGAATAAGTTACCATCAGAGAAAATCTAGAGCGATGAGGAAGTACATAAAAAAAACATGGTTGATCCCTCCGTCATAGGAATCGGAATAACACGAAAGTAAAGCGTGCCCTTACAGAAGTAACTGAACGTTTACTGTACATTGCTATAAGAGAGTTTGCACAATGTATATTGATGTCTGGCAGCTAATGGCACCGACTAACGTGTATGTACCCACTTTGATGATTGGTGGTACATCTCCATCCCGACGACTAACGTCCATGTTAAATGATTAAACAAACCCTTGCGGTAGCTGTAGTAGTTAACGGTGAAAGCGTAATCAGAGAACGAGGTATGATAGCCAGAAGAGCGTCGCATATTGGACGCAGAACTTGGTCGCCATCCCGCGGACTGTTAAAATGTGATTGAACACCACGGCCGGATTAGAGGGAAACGCAAAGCGCGTCGTGCTACAGCGGTAGCCCGGCCGCGAGTTTTCTCGTGGCGAGCGCGCGAGCGGGGAACGCGGTGTTACAGCCACGTGAGGCAGGCGCGCGTTGCAGAGCTATTTTAGGGGCGAAGCTCCTTAAAGCGGCACCCGTTCGTCCCTCGTAGCAAGGTATATGTAAACTGGTAGCGTAACTTCCGTAGAAGCCCACGTGTCAAGCCGGTAGCTAGTTGTTGCAACAGTCGCCATCTATGTGAGGAGGGGACAAACAGAATTTAAAAAAAAGAAAAAGATGACGTCACAACCGGAAGCGTAAATGACGTCACGTTTTAACGCGATGGGCGCGAAATTATGAAATTTTTGACGGGGCGCCGCTTCTTACTTCTTTTTTTATAGCTGCACGTTCTTTTTCTTATCACTATGACGGCTCCATAATGGAAGCCTGCAAGATAACGGGAAGACGAAACAGACAGATTTGATAAATAAGGCGTATTTTATTGGCGAAACATTGCAGTTGAACAGGGTATTACCCCAAAATATATAACACAGATATCAGAAGTAGCATAGCAATTCAACGTGCACACAAACTTGCACACGTGTTGCTCTTGCATCCGTAGACAGCGCAGTGTTTCTTCGCGTAGCGTGGCGGACTCATATTCCCGAAGGGCGACAGCACGCCGGCCGTGCGCTGGCAAAACACAGTCACTGAAACGGTTCCCGATGGCTGCGATGGGCTATATTACCTTCTGCCAAGTACCACGACTGGAAAACAACGCTTATGCTAGGAAATCACCTACGGACGACAGGCACAAACCTACTGCGCAAAAACGAGCGACGCCATTTGCATCTGAAAATGCGCAAAACCGTTAGCCCATGTTACCAGACTGCCTGCATGTGCCCGCTGTTTCTGAAAATAAACGAAAAAAAATTGGGCACTCAACCACCTACCCAAGACTATAGTTTGATTAAAGTAATCTACTAATTTAATTCGTGACAAATAAAATAAAACTAATGAAAATAAACGTTTAATTTTTTGTTTTCATTATTTGTCCCCCCCCCCTCACCTAGTAGCGCTTTAATCGTCACGCGGGTGTTGATGTCTGTCGCAATAGGTTTCCGACCACTTTTCGTTCCGACTTTCGCGACCTATTTAGATTGACCTTGCCTTGGAAATTCATGACCTTGCCTTGGAAATTCAACATGGAAATTCATGCATCAGCCAGTCGTCTGTGGCACTATCACATAATGAAATACACTTGTTGGAAAAGGGGTAGGCATGCGCGTGGTGCAGCAAGGTTGTTTGCAAAGGGACACGTCACCCATGTGGTGCACGTTCCTCGCCTGTTCACAGTTGGATGTGGTGTTCGTTCTTTTGTTATCAGGCTGTGTTTTGCCGTGGTTGCTTTGTTTGTTAGTTTTCTTGCGTGTGATTTCTGCGATTAAAAGCCAGTTGAAGTTTAGCGCCTGTCTTGTGTCGTTCTCCTCTTTTCCGTCTATGTTTTTTGCGCTTCGCCCACAATGAATCCCCACCATCTAGCCCAATTTACAGTTTTGTTAAGCATCATTTCTAGTACAAAGGGCACTTTTCCGTGTGTTAACTTTTCTCTAAGTAACCCGGCAACTATCACGTCGATGATAGCAGTATTTGTGTGTCGTGCGAGAACGGCCTCTTGGCATGCCAGACATTCGACCTGCCCACCGGAACTGCAGACGTTATGTGGTTTCATGAAGCCGAGTCCCGGACACTCGAGGCGCCTGTGCCGGCTTTTGGCATCGGAATGGCGTTCCCAAGTAAAGTTCCTGAAGGACTGCCTGAAGGTGGCTTGTGCTACGGAAGACAGCAGGCCTGGTAGCTGGACTACTTATCATGGATGGATCAAGACGTCTACCCAGACGACAGAGTTCTTGTGGGATCAAGTTAGACGAACTCTTCCAAAGAAAGAAAAGGCCAACTTCAAGGAGAGACCTGTTTTGGTGCTTGGGAAGGAACAACTTCCTGAAGTTCACTTGAACTTGCTACGCCTTGGACCCAAGTTCTGCGTCGAGCCCCGCCTTCAACCAGTGGAAAAAGTGCTTATGTCAAGGGCAGTGGATAGTCGAGCACAAGAAGAAGTCAGGACAAGATGTGTTGCAGACTGCACTGATGCTTTGTTAAAAAGTGTGAATAGGCCCTCAAGAAACGTGAGTTTTCTGCCGCTAATTAAGTACTTCAAATCTAATGGGCTAAGTGTCGTCACATCTGATAAAGAGGGGTTTTTCGTGGTAATGAAGGAGAAACAGTTTTTGGATAAGGGTAATGTTGCCGTTGGAAAAAACTTCAAACAAGTCTTGAAAGTTCCTGAGAAGGTCAGGCAACAGGCAGTAGACTTCTTGAAAAGCCTCAGCCTGGATAAGTTAGCCAGCGAGGTCAAGAGGTCGAAGGGCCTTTTGTTGGAGCCTTTCTTCACGGCAAAAACGCATAAGCCGGACATACCCTTTAGAACCATCGTTTCTGAACGAGACACGTGGCTCAGTGTGGTTTCGGAATATTTGCAGAAGCATTTAAATTCCTTGAAAATAGAAGACCCACTGCTGTTAAAGAGCTCCTCGGGTCTCGTGAATTTCTTAAAAGAAGACAATCCGCGAGGGTGTAAAGCATTCAGCATTGATGTAGAAGAGCTTTATTAATCAATGCATCAAGAGAAGTTGTTGAACTCTGTAAATGAATGTATTCGGGAACAAAACAATGAATTGTCATTTGCAACCAGTAATGGAATTCCTGTGGGGAGCTTCATGGAGCTTTTGTCCAGATATTTGTCTTCTACATTCATCACTTGGAACGACACTGTATTAGTTCAACGTTCCGGCGTATGCATAGGATCGAGGGTGGCACCCATCCTGAGCAACATTTTTTTGGCGAAACTTGACAGAGCTGTTCACAGGAATCTGAACGGCGTCGTTGAAAAAATGTTTCGGTACGCCGATGATTTCCTTGTCTTTGTAACAAATGAAAATGTCAACAGGAAGATGATAGACACCTTAAAGGCTTTTAAAGAGCTTGGCATGGGACTGCATTTCACGGTAGAACCTGCAAAGGACAATAAGTTGCAGTACTTGGACCTTAGGCTCGATTTTTCTGGCGCCCATGTCTGCTGGCAGTATCTCCCAAGATCAATGAAACCTATCTTAGACTTCAGATCCAGTCACTCCAAGCTGGTAAAAATGGCATAGCCACATCATGCTTGCGGTCTGCTCTATCAAAATCTTGCATTCACTCCTTGCAAGCGAGCGCGACATCGCAAATTAAAAGACTGAAAGAAGTTGGCTATCCCAATTCAGTAATTTCACTGTCGTGTGAAAAAGTGTTAAAAAGCCTCAAGTCTGTTGAGTGCGGGGAAGGCATTGACAAGGCTGATACCAAGCAAGTGGTGGCCATTCCCTATGTCCATGCTCTGTCTGACCGCCTGAAAAAAGCGGCCAGGAATTACAAGGTTGAAGTGGTTTTCACGTCGCCTCGTAAATTAGGAACAATTTGCGCTGCAGTGTCTAGAAAAAACCGTGACAATTCATCCAAGAGAGCCACATGTAATGTGAAGCACAAAATGAAATTTCTGCCTTGCGAGTGCGGAGTAGTATACCGCTTGCCCACCAGTTGTGGGAAGGCATACGTAGGCCAAACTGGCAGGTGCCTAAAGGTAAGATTACGTGAGCATCATAGCTCACTGAAGGGTGCACCGTATTCTCATCTGGCCATGCACTGCAAAAGTTGCGGCTGCGCACCGGTCTTCGGTGAAACTTCCGTGATCTTTCGTCATAAAAACCAGAGGGCACGTGAAGTGGTGGAGGCCTACCAGATAAATAAACATAGAAATTTATAAGAGTATACGTTGTTGGGCTAGTTGGTTCATAATCTTCAAAATTGGCTAGCGCGAAAATCGACACGGACAGAGAAGGAACACTGATGTACAGGACAGGCACTACTCGCAACTAAGCTTTATTCAGAAACGTCTTCCCACATATATACACAGCCGAGTGGCGCGCGCAGGCGAGTAGCGCCTGTCCTGTACATCAGTGTTCCTTCTCTGTCCGTGTCGATTTTCGCGCTAGCCAATTTTGAAGATAGAAATTCATGCATCAGCCAGTCGTCTGTGGCACTATCACATAATGAAATACACTTGTTGGAAAAGGGGTAGGCATGCGCGTGGTGCAGCAAGGTTGTTTGCAAAGGGACACGTCACCCATGTGGTGCACGTTCCTCGCCTGTTCACAGTTGGATGTGGTGTTCGTTCTTTTGTTATCAGGCTGTGTTTTGCCGTGGTTGCTTTGTTTGTTAGTTTTCTTGCGTGTGATTTCTGCGATTAAACGCCAGTTGAAGTTTAGCGCCTGTCTTGTGTCGTTCTCCTCTTTTCCGTCTATGTTTTTTGCGCTTCGCCCACAATGAATCCCCACCATCTAGCCCAATTTACAGTTTTGTTATTCCGATTCCTATGACGGAGGGATCAACCATGTTTTTTTTTTCTTTGCCATCTGATCGTGTATATTTTTCTACGCCGTTTCTGTGACGGAAATATGTCACTGAAGTCTTGGTGGACACCGGCATAAAACACTTTCGTGTTAAAAAGAAAGTGGAGAGAGGAGTTAGCTTGGAGCATGGCCAGTCGGTGGAAGAAAGAGGAGGAGTTGCATCGTCGGTGTGGCGTATTGTCGAGAGATGGCGCTAGTTTGTTTTTGCGCAACGGAATCGCAAACTTCATTCAAAATGCATGGCATACTATGGGGGGTTGGGAGAGGGTACAAACGCCTGAGCCGAGCGGTGGCGCCACCATACCGATGCACGAGGCGGATAGCGGCACCCGTTCGCCCCCGTCGTATAGTGTGTAACCAGTCTTAAAAATCACAGCATATCCACGGAGTGAATGATAATGAGTGGGCGAAGCTGCGGAGGTTCATCG
Source organism: Rhipicephalus sanguineus (assembly GCF_013339695.2). Taxonomy (NCBI): domain Eukaryota; kingdom Metazoa; phylum Arthropoda; class Arachnida; order Ixodida; family Ixodidae; genus Rhipicephalus; species Rhipicephalus sanguineus. The sequence continues at coordinate 223,131,680 of NC_051177.1, forward strand.
GTAAACCGTGAATCTTCCGTGAATTCTGCCCAGTACATCATCACCGACGTGAGATCTGGCGCGTTTATACTAAAGGTTCGATGAGTTGTGACGACTTGCAGCTCACTTTAATTTTACATTTACGCTGTGAATTTTCATTGTTTAGAGAACCATTGCTTTAGAAAACATCTGGCGTCTTTCGTTAAGCAGCTGGCGTCTTTTCGCTTTGCTTTAGAAACATCTGGCGTTCTTTCGTTTTGCTTTTAGAAAACATCTGGCGTCTTTCGTTGGTTTATTTCATCAATCAACGGCGTTTTGAACAACATTTTTATTGTTTAATCAGGCACAGGAGAAATCTCACCAGGCACTACCTTGGCGGTAAACAATGGCTGCTAATGGGAATGAGAGACAGAAGAAGTCGGCTTTTAGCTAACACTTACACTTCTACTTCTTCTAACGTTTCCTACTGGAACATGCCAATGGCTGCTAATGGGGAATGAGAGACAGAAGAATTCGGCTTTTAGTTAACGCGCACGCTGCGAATTTTTTATTGTTCAACGACGCACAGGAAAGATCTCCCACCGGCACCACCTTGGAGGTCAAGATCTGGTACTAGCGTTACGACTGGTTACGCACTACTACGACTACGAGGGACGAACGGGTGCCGCCTTAAGGAGCTTCGCCCCTAAAAAAGTCACAGTTTCGCCGCAACGGCGAAGCAATGAATGCGATAGCAACAAATTGGAATGTAACGCGAAGAGCGGAAAACAGCTCGAAATTGCCAGCGCGTCGCTCGAGCACAAAGGACGCACGAAAAGAACGCACACAGGACGAGCCCGAACTATCATGCGCCACAGCTCGATACTTGAAGCACACTGCTGAAACATAAAGCAGGACGCACGAAACGAACGCATAGGTACACACAGGACGAGCGCGAACTAAATGTCGCAGTTCTTACTTATTTCTGTTTGAACAGCACGCTCCTTTCGCAAACGCCGCCGCTGCAGCGAGCGAAGTCACCGCCGTACGCTGCGTGATTTCAGCGCGGGCATGGAGGGGAAAGCACAAGACATACAACCTCCCGCCCGCCCCCCTTCTTTCCTTGAGATAAGCGCACGAAGGCGACCACGCCCCGTAGGGCGCAGAGCATCGGCGTTCGCAGGAGCGGGGCGACGACCTTCAAAGCTCGCCAAGCGCCCAACGCCCAGCGCGCACATCGCGCCATCTCGTTGGTAATGAAGAAACGCTTCGCTTATAAGCGCCTGCCATCTCGGAGTCCGGCCAGCGATAAAGGGTGTTTATATAACACTCGCCGTTAGCTACCTGGAGGATCTGCGTTTCGTGGCGTAGTGTTTAGCGCCACACGCTGCGGAGTGAGAGGTGCCTGGTTCTGTTCTGGGCTTCGCGAGCGCCTTCCAGTGGGTCGTTCTCTTCTCTGAGAGCACGCCCCTCGTGCAGAGAGTCGGCCCCGCTTTGACTGTCGCTGCCGTGCGCCGTCGCTGAGTGCCCGTTAATAAACGTCTTGACAATATATATATATATATATATATTATATATATATATATATATATATATATATATATATATATATATATACGGTGCATGACGGCGGCGACGTGGACGGACAAAAATCAGCCGAGCCTGTCCATATAATTGCTATCGCAATAAAACGTTTGGGACCGTTTGCCACGTCCACAACATATTGCACTTCTGCCGTACTCTCAAGACTCCCAAATCCACTGAGCAGAGTACCCTTTTGGTAAATGCGAGTACAGCGAACAAAATGCAGAATACTATAGGGAAATGAAGCGCACTAAAAGATCAACATGAGGTTCTGACACTTCCAGCAGGAGCAATGCAGTTTTATTATGTAGCAAACTATGCAGGAAGGGTCAGTGTGTTGACAAAACACAGCACAATTCAGACAACCCGTGCATGGTTCTTCACAACAAATGTGCAACATACTGGCGTAAATAAATAGCCAGGTGAATTCAGCAAGTGACTAGAAAAAAAATTCGGCATATCCCACGTACCCTGGGAGTCGATGTTATGCGAAGCGTGCGGCGAGAAGGTGACTGTGGCTTAATTTTTTTTTACGGAGCGAAACGTTAAAATGACGCTAAAAACTTGTATAAATTTTATACGCACACATATATGTCGAAGAGCCGCATATGTGTTATATAACGAGTTGTTTGCAGTTGGGTAACGCTGCCAACGGCAACGTGTGTATTACCAACACCAGAAGCAGTAAGCTGATATGTAGTGCTTATACTCATCCGCTATGATGGAGAACGCAAGCACATTTCACGAACCTGTGTGCATGCATGTGTGGAAGACGTTCTTGACAGTTTTCGGACAAGGTCATCATCGCCGTTATCAGTGAGCACCAGCAGCTGGTCATGACTTGTTATCAGATCCGGTCGTGATCGTTGTTCCGAGGGGCCCATGTGTAGTGAAGTATGAGGTATAGTACAGCTGTAGGAAATCACGGATGCCTTGGTTATTTTTTGACAAATTGTCTGTCGATAGAGCCCGCGACGTGTCGGAACTTGAATTCACACCTCGTGTTGGTGAGGTATCGGCCGTCGAGTCTGGTAGGCCTGGATAGTGCTAACTAGACTGACATCAGTGGATGGCGCTTGTCGTATTTGTAGACTGTCTGGGCTTATGTGGCCTATGTAGCCTAGTCTACAAAGCGGCTGTCAATTAATCTGGCATCATCCTCGGTCAGCATGAGGCCATCGCCCAGCCTCGTGAGCAGGGTGTCGGAACGAAATGTTTTTCGTTTCGGTTTTAGTTTCGTTCCACCGCAAAAAGTTCCGTTCCGTTTCTGTTCCGGAACGAAAAAAATATGTTCCGTAACGGTTCGTAACGTTTTCTTTTATGGAAAATTTTGACGTTAAGGTAATCATAACGAACATTGGATTTCTGATGTAGTTACTTGCCCTGCTCTTAGGAAAGTGGGACAAGGGAAAAATACGTTCTTCAGAGGAGCGGAAGTAACTGTACCACGAATTTCTACCAACTAGCACAAACCAGTATTACTTTCAAAGTCATAGTATTTATTTTCTCAAAAGACAAATACGAATTTTTTCGTGGGCTCAATGCTTTGTGTCAAGGGAGTGAGCACGATCTCAGAAGCAGCACGTTATTGAGTGTACTCTCTGATGTGCGAGACCGCTGTTCTGATAAAGAGATCGCCAGGCCTGCGCGACACACGCAGCACAGTCACAACGAAAGCTGGAAGAGTGGACTCTGTAGAGCCCGCTGGAGAGTCTCTTGGGGCAATAATACAAGTACACATGCAAGGTACCCACTACGCCATAAATCATCCCAATTCTTCTGAAGTAGAGAAGTTCCCACTATGCCATTTTTCATCATTCTTCGGAGTCTCGTGGTACACGCTACACATCTGTAAGACATTATGTGCACTTTGCGCTGTGACTGATGATGATAAAGAATTATGGATGAGCACTTTGCAGTGGGTGGGAAGCAGTGTGGCGGAATGGGCGGCTCCATTCCATTTCAATTATTAGAACTTGCCGCAATTCCATTCCTTTCAATTCCTCGGAATGAAAAAACTTAGTCCATTCGCACTCCGGGTATGGCGGGGTAGTTCATTCAATCAATGTAATTCCCCCACGTAAGAAATGCATCTTGATAGTTTTCTTGAGTTAAGAATGCACGCCCCATAAAGCTGATGCCATCAGATGCATTAAGAACTGCAAAAGTACGCAAAACACGTTACCAAGGTCGAGGTATAGTAGCTTGGCGGCATATCTCGTGCAGTACAACCATCCTACTAATTCCCATAGGGATAGTTCTCCCGCTACTTATAGTATTTGCATGGTGAGCATGTTCGAACGAATGGTGGTGTTTTAATATTGTTTAAGCTTAAATGTGTTAATGCTTAAATGACGACAGCGTATTTTTATGCTGACAAAAGTAGTATTCAAGAAGACTACGCAGTTTTGTGACACGTCTAGAGCGGTCGTGAATATGGAGAAACTAAGATTTGGTTAATGGGGAACAAAACCTTGTAGATCTGCTGGTATTAGTTGGAACAGTGCACCGCTCGGGCACCTTGTGCCTTTGCATCGAATACGGAACGCTGGGCCGCAGTGCTCGTCAGCAGTCACGCTTGTCAAGCGCTCCTCGCAAGCATAGAAGCACTAGCGTGGTACTGTGGTGGAAGACCCGACGGCCACGCAGAGGGCGGGGGTTGAAATGCCATCCGATCCTAGAAATTTGTTTCTCATTTATTTTTTTATATCACGCGATAGCGGTCACGGACACCGGCGGCGGCGGACAACTATGGCGCCAAAATCAGCCGTTGTGATCTCATAACAGCTTTCGCTGTAGCAAACTTCAGCGCCGACAATGCCCTCTCTACGCTGGCCTGCGTTACAGGCGCGCAAAAATCCACATTGCGTCAACATAAACATCTCTGGTTGCCACTGTTTTCGTTTTTCGCACAATTTCAACATATGTTTGCTTTGGAATTCCTGCCTGAGGTACGCGCGCTAATACCGTACCCTAAGATATGCTCACATTGCACGAGCTCAGTTGCTCCGGATTGCTAGGTTTTCTCGTGAACCGAAAAACGATCGAAAAAATTTCGTTTTCACTCCGAAACGAAATAGTAGATAAAGTTTCGGTTACGTTTTCGTTCCAGTCCAAAATATTTTTTTTTTTTTCGTTTTTCGTTTTCGGTTTTCGTTCCGTTCCGACACCCTGCTCGTGAGAAATGAAGTGGACACTGCGTCGTTCTGGCAAACTAAATGCACCTTCCGGTGCGATGATGTGAATATGATACGTAACTTTCGTTAATGTATTCCTCCGAGGTCGAGCAATGCTTCAATATAGCTTGTTTAATCATAGGATTACAAATGTAATGTTTATTAGACTGCTATAAAAGTGGAGCCAACACTGGAACCACAGACGTTAGTCTGATATGACGCCTGTATCGTAGGGAGTACAGATGTAGTGTTTATTGCTTTCTTGTAAAATTAGATAGCCACCACCACAACCACAATTGACGTTCCACCGGCATTACGCTAGCGTAGGCGTAATGTCGGTCATAGTCATAGCACCGTTTGAAGTGGATGCACCCTTTGATGCTCGGTGGTACATCTCCATGCCGACGACTGACGTTCATGTTCAATGATTAAACAAACCCTTGTGGTAGCTGTAGTAGTTAGCGGTGAAAGCGTAATCAAAGAACGAGTTGTGATAGACAGAAGAGCGTTGCATATTGGACGCAGTACTTGGTCGCCATCCTGCGGCATGTTAAAATGTGATTGAACACCACGGCCGCACTACAGGGAAACGCAAAGCGCGTCCTGCCGCCCCGGTAGCCCGGCCGCAATTTTTCTCTGGGCGAGCACTTAGGCGGGGAACGCGATGTTGCAGCCAGGTGAGGCAGGCGCGCGTCGCAGAACTATTTTAAAGACGATAGTGTTTCTTGGGATACTTAAACGGAGAAATTTTGGTATGTCTGTCTTTTTGTTTGTCGGCACGTCACTCGATTCAGCCACTCGGCCAAAGTTGAACCACTTGCCCAAGGGCCAGCCATCTTGAATGGCTGACTAGGTTCATACTTGTGTACATTGTCGATCAAAAAGCAAACATTACGCATATCTGAGGAGCAACATTACTAGGTAAGTATTAGGTGGTGTGTTCCTTTAATAGGAAGTGCATACATACGTAATTCTAAAGACCCTAGTTTCTTAAGCTGCGCTGAAAATGCGACTGCGCTGAAACTTGCCTTCCCTCGTTCCCTCTGCACGAGCTCATTGTTGTGTTTCGGTTTCGGTTCTGTATTGCGCTGTACGAATGCCATGGGGCGCCGCTCTGGCATTCCTGTTTTACCCAGGCGACGTGTAAATAAAAGAGTGTGTGGAGAGTATTCGTTGAGTGCGGACTTTTATTCTGATTCAGCGTTTGGCGCCAAACCGCGTGTTCCGGCTGGCTGACGTCCCCGCCGGTCGCTTGGTCACCGCCGGTCTTCGCCTGCTGCTGCGCCGGGACTAGCCAGCCCGCAACACAGCACTCATGTTTCCCGATGTATTGCCAGATGGCGTCCATATCTCACGCAGCGCCTCATCTATCGTCTTTAGACGACATTTGCAGCTGAAGCACGCAGATACGCGGCCAATTTTTTCCAAACCAGTTTATACATCTGGCGTGGCCCTGTGGTAGAATACCTGATTGCCACGCAGAATGCTTGAGCTCGATTCCTGCTGGGATCCTAATTTTGATTCCTTCCATTCGTCGGGTCAACGCTGCCGATGTCGGTTTTCCTTAACGCTATCGCATTTAAGTTACCAATGTCTGTTCTCGCCGTTGCTGGGTAGATATAAACTGTCAATCACCTGTGGCGCATACCCGTACACCGAGGCCCGTGGTAAATGGGTACGTGCCACTCGTGTCTAGAGGAAAGGGTTTGACGACTTACGCGAGGACTTTGACGACTTCCCGTTATTTATGTCATGTCCCGACAGTCACATTCGTCAAATCCTCTTACCCTCCTATGCAGTGGCGGATCCAGAGGGGGGGCGGTAGGGGCGATCGCCCCCCCCCAAAGCATGTGTCAGCCCTCCCCCCCGCCTGCCTGCAGTGCCTGTCTCTCCTCATCCCTACCCTACCATCCCCCCCCCCCCGGTCAGATGAAGGAACCGCCCCCCCCCCCAAAGTTGGCACCTGGATCCGCCCCTGCTCCTATGCCAATTTTGGTCTACACCAAGGTAAGGAGCCGATCACGAGAGCACCCAGACGTAGGCGGCTAGATAGATAGATAGATAGATAGATAGATAGATAGATAGATAGATAGATAGATAGATAGATAGATAGATAGATAGATAGATAGATAGATAGATAGATAGATAGATAGAAATGCGCAAAGTGCCAAAGGTTCGCTAAGACATGTTTCGCATTTAAAAATACATGACACTGCGGGTACTTTACTCACTGAAGAATGCACCAGAAGATGCAAAAACTGCCAGTATCACAAGGCCTCACACTCACGCAGCCGACAAAGTAATTTGTTCCAGCACAACCAAGAGAACCAAAACGGCGTACAGTATGAATCGAAGTGACATACGGTGCTGTTACCAACCATCGTTTGTCTACGCATACGTCTTTTCAAAGCGGACAGTTCTTGGAAAAAGCTTGTTGGGAGCAGATGCCATCCCTAGGCCATATTTCACTGCTGGCTTGTGGGCCTAGTGGTTATGGTGCTCGGCTGCCGACTCGAAAGATGCGGGTTTGATCCTGGCTGCAGAGGTGGCATGTCGAACTAGGCAAAGTGCTAGAGGCTCATGTACTACTGCGATTTCAGTGCACGTTAAAGAACCCCAGCTGGTCTAAATAATCCAGAGCTCTCCGCTATGGCATCTCTCAGCCAGAGTCGCTTTGGCATAATAAACACAACGAACCTAGTTAGTTCGTTATGTTGGGCGTAGCGGCGCAAAAGCAACTCTGGCTATGCTGCGCCAGCCACATGGGGAAAGGACAAAAGGGAGGGGAAAAAAGACTCTAGTTGGCTCCGCATATTTTGTGCAGTTAACTTCTAATTAAAAAAAACTATTTTCTCTGTCAGAGTGATTCCGCCAGTAAGGGAAAATTCTCGTCTTCCAAGTGATTTTTTCTTTACAATGGCCATGACTATGAGTGCGTGGTTAGCGATGACTAATGGAATAATGTGAATAATGTTGAGCGGCTGTAGAGAGACCTAAAAACATTCGCGTAATGTATATATTTTTAAAATTATGGACATAATACATGGGGTGGTCAATGGGTATGGTCTGTGTTGAGGTGATCTTGCGAAAAAATGTAAAGGAATCGCTCCAGCACTTCTCGCCTCACCTGTGTCTTTGTGCGCAAGGGCCAAGAGGCTAGTGCTGTGTTCAAAAGAAGCTGTCACAGCACTGACCTCTCGCAAGAGGCCGTGCTGTGGCCACACAGGTTCGTAAATCTTGCAGATCTGTACCGTACAACTACGATGGCGTGCTTATTGTATGCATTCTAAAAAGACAGGGCGTGCAAACAAGGACACAAGAAAGAAGTCAGGACACCACAAACGCCGACTAACAACTGAAGAGACGCACAACGGCTGAAAAGGAAAGAAGGCGCGAAAACTTATCTGCGCATGCCCATGCAACAGGCGAACCTATCAATCCGGCACGGGTGGCGGTCTACGTTGAAGATAACTGTTAAGGCATTTGATTTCATCTTTATGCAAGTTAATCGACGGTTGGCTCACGCATGCGCTACCACTATTCTCGATATGCCATGCTTCAATCATCAGGCGCGTTTCTTCATTTCTATGACGGTACAAGACGGTACAACACTGCGCATTCACCGAATTTTGGCGTGCACTTGCAATCTCGACAATGTAAAGATAGATTAGAAGGTGAGCCTCCTGTTAGCGATCTCTTATGTTCCAACAATCTTATTATGTTCCAACCAGGAACACAATAAGATGTTATTCTAAGCTTATTGTATGTTATTTAGAAATTTGGTGTCATCCAGGAAGTTGGCAACGTCAGTTAGTGGTATAGCGCATCATCTCCTAGAATGAACATGGGGTGACGTGGAATGCGTAACTTGTAGAATGGGTAAAAATGTTTTCTTGGATGTGTTTCCAAGTGTGCGCATGTAAGCAAAATGTGCAACACTGTTAGCGGTTCATCGCATTTATCACATGTTGGCTGTGCTTCTTGTTTTAACAAGTAATTATGGCTGATATGCTTGTGACCAATTCGAAGACGGCTCAGGATTATTTTGATAACACGTTCTTGGTGGTAACATGACTGCCATTCACTTAGGAATGGCTTGATAAGTTGAAGGCTTTCGCTGCCTGTCCTATTCTATTCCCGTTGCCATTTAGGTATTAGCGCTGTACGAACTGCGCGGATACTCTCCCCAACTGGATCACTTACTTGCGAGATACTGAAGTTATTTGCTGCTGCTGCGCACTGATCTGCCCTTTCATTTCCGGGTATCCCGATGTGACTTGGGACCCAGCAGAATCGCATATTTTGTGCTTCCCTTAGACGCGATAAGATGTTTAAAATGTCGCCAATGAAGGGTTCGTATTGAGGGCGTATATGGAGGGCCTTCAATGCACTCAAGGGATGTGTAAAAATAATTGTTTTCTTGTATCTAGCGCTTTCAATTCTTTTTACTGCCATCCACAAGGCATAACACTCAGCCGTAAAAACTGAAACAAACTGTGGTAATCTGACTGTTTCTTTTCACGCACCTTGGACAACACTGCTACCGACATAGCTAGCCGTCTTGGAGCCATCAGTGTAAAATTCTTCGTATGTGTTGTACCTATCTTGAACGGTGCGAAATTCTTGTAATACGTGTTCACGTGATATACATTGTTTTTTTAAGATGTGTCAATAAGAGGCGAAGAAATTGCGTAAAGTTTTTCCAGGGAGGCAATCTTCTTGACCTTTTAATAACAGAAAGGGCATCTTAGGGACGTTACACTCGCGACATTTCTTTTCGAATCTGAGTATAAGTGGTCTTATTAATTTGGTTTGTTTGTGTAGTGGAGTCGTTTGTCACCTAGTGTGGTAATGTTGCAGCATATTTGGTTTGGCGATGAGCGAACTATTAGGACATATGTAAGCATTACCTGCGTTCTTCTGCTGTCCATTGCCGGTTCGTTACTCTCCGAGTACAAGCCGGACCTCATACCTCATACCGAGTTCATAGCGGACCTTGTACTCGGTTATGTACTGGGTCGAGTCTCTTGAGGTAAGACTGCCTCGCTGAACCGTAAACTACACTACCATAAACTAATTTGCTACGCACTAATGAACGATAGACGTGCAGAAGGCACTTACGGTTAGCGCCCCAGCGCTTGCGCGACAGAACTTTAAGGACGTTGAGTGCCCTAGTCGATTAAATTTTAGACGGCTAATGTGTCATAAAAAGTTGAGTTTCTTGTCAAATATCAATCCTAGAAACTTGTGCTCTCGTTTGACTGGTAAGACTTTTTCATTAAGTTCAAGAATTGGGTCCGGCTGCAAGCCTCTTTTCTGAGAATATACTACGGCAACTGTCTTTTCCCCGGAGAAACGAAAGCCGTTTTTCTCAGCCCCTTGTGTTAGTTTGTTCAACGTGATTTGAGTCTGTCGTTGACATGTTACCATGTTAGACGCGCGGCACGCAATCTGGAGATTGCCAACGTACAGAGAATGCATCAGTGTGGATGGTATAACTTTGTTCACAGAGTTCATTTTCACAACCAGGGTGTCGAAACGAAATGTTTTTCGTTTCGGTCTTAGTTTCGTTCCTCCGCCATAAGTTCCGTTCCGTTTCTGTACCGGAACGAAAACAGAAATGTTCCGTAACGGTTCGTAACGGTTTTCTTGTACGTAAAAACTTGAAGTTAAGGTAATCATAAAAACATTGGATTTGTGATGTAGTTACTTGCCCTCCGCTTAAGAAAGCGGGACAGGGTAAAATCCGTTCTTCAGAGGAGCGGGAGTAACTGTACCACAAATTCCTACCAACTAGAACAAACCAGTATAATTTGAGTCATAGAATTTATTTTCTCAAAAGGCAAATACGAATTTTTTAGTGGGCTCAGTGCTTTGTGTCAAGGGAGTGAGCACGATCTCAGAAGCAGCACGTCATTGAGATTACTCTCTGATGTGCAAGACCGGTATTCTGATAAAAAAAAGATCCCCAGGTCTGCGCGGAACACGCAGCACAGTCACAGCGAAAGCTGGAAGAGCGGACTTTGTAGAGCCCGTTGTAGAGTCTCTTGGGGCAACTAAAACAAGTACACATGCAAGGTGCCCAGTACGCCATAAATGATCGTAATTTTTCTGAACTAGCGAAGTTCCCACTATGCCATTTTTCGTCATTCTTCGGAGAATCCTGGTACCCGCTACACGTCTGTAAGGCATTATGTGCAATTTTTGCTGTGGCAATTCCATTCCGGGGAATTAAAACTTGCCGCATTTCTGTTCCTTTCAATTTCTTGGAATGAAAAACGGCCAATTCCCACTCCGGGAATAGCTGGGCAGTTCAATTCCATTCCTGAAATCCCTCAACGTAGGAAAGGCATCTTGATATATGCATAACGTTAAGCGCAATACTGAATCGACGAGGACGGGACAGGGAGTGACACACACACAGTCACTCCCTGTCCCGTCCTCGTCGATTCAGTATTGCGCTTAACGTTATGCATATGTCGCACCAACAAGGCCAAAGATCCACCCTTGCTAAGTGCATCTTGATAGTTTTATCGAATTAAGAATGAACGCCCCACAAAGTTGATGTCATCAGATGCATTACAAACTGCAAAAGTACGTAAAACACGTTACCTATGTCGAGGGATAGTAGCCTGGTGACATATCTCGTGCAGTACAACCACCCTACTAATTACCTTAGGGGTAGTTCTCCCGCTACCTGTAATATTTGCATGGTCAGCATGCTTGAACGAACTGTGATGTTTTATTATTGTTTAAGCCTAAATGTGTTAATGCTGAAATGACGAGATAGCTTATTTATATGCTGGCAAAAGTAGTATTCAAGAAGACTAAGCAGCTTTGCCACGCGTCTGGAGCGTTCGTGAACATGGAGAAAACTAAGGTTTGGTTTATGGGGAACAAATGCTTCTAGATCTGCTGGTATTAGTTCTAACAGTGCACCGCTTGGGCACCTTGTGCCTTTGCACCTAATAAAGAACACTGGGCCGCAGTGCTCGCCAGCACTCACGCTTGTCAAGCGCGCCTCGCAAGCATGGATGGGGTGAGGAGGACTTTCTGTGTTCACCTGTGCGCAGGTATGCATTGTCTTCCTTGTCGCAAAGGTTATTTACGTGTGTCAGGTACTGAACTCCTCGCGATATAAAGATCAGGCTGTGCATATAGTATTCGCCACTTTCGTGTGGGGGTATCAGTGGGAACCAACGCGCAGGGGTAATTTGTTTCTCCCCTCAGTATCTGCTGGGATAATGCATTTGTTTGTACACTAACTTATGCCTCGGTTTGTAGTAGACACGTTGCTTATAAATGTACCGTGCTTGTAATGAGGCAAGGCATTTTAAAAATATTGCTTTTATTGTTAAATTTGAGGCTCTGACTTACTAATGTTTCCAGCTTAAAAAACAGCACGTAGACGAAAACGTGCTCTATTTTCGAAAAAAAAAAGGCGTAATTGCATTCCCATTGCATTCCTCCAAGCATTGTCCCCATTCCGGGTCGCTAAAATGTGGAATGATTCCGGAGTCATTCCAATTCCTAAGTGGCCACTCCGCAACAATGGTGGGAAGCAATAAACCACACACTGATTGCGCTATTTGCATTGTGTGATGACTGGTTGTTATTTTACTCTTCTGCCACGCTATATTGCTTATATCAACACGATTCCTTGTCCGACATGACGCCTGTATAGAGTATTTTTCCGAAGGAGCTACAAGCACCAGCATGGCACCGTGGTGGAAGACCCGACAGGCGCTCAGAAGGCGAGGTTTAATATTCCATCCGATCCTAGAAATTTGTTTCTCATTTAATTTGTTCTTATTTCACGCGGAAGCGGTCATGGACACTGGCGGCGGCGGACGACTATGGCGCCCAAACCAGCTGTTGTGATCGCATAACAGCTTTCGCTATAACAAACTTCTGCGATGACAATGCCCTCTCCACTTTGGCCTGCGTGACGGTGCGCAAAAGACCACTTAGGTTAATAGGAACATCTCTGGTTGCCACTGTTTTCGTTTTTAGCACAATTTTTGCATATCTTTGCTTTGGAATTCCTGTCGGAAGTGCGCGCTAATACTGTACCCTGAGGTATGCTCACATTGCATGATCTCAGTTGTTCCGGATTGCCAAGTTTTCTCGTGAACCGAAAAACGATCGAAAAAATTTCGATTTCACTCCGGAACGAAATAATAGATAAAGTTGCGGTTACGTTTTCATTCCGGTCAAAAATATCGTTTTTAGGGGCGTAGCTCCTCTTAGTCTAACCTTGTCACGTCTCCGTTGTCCGGCGTAAACGGATCTCCCGTATGATGCAATAGATGGCGCTGTCTCATAGAAGTACATACAAACTGCAGTTGAGGGACAATATTCTAGATGGCGCTGTACACAATCTGTGTCGTCATCACCATTTCTCGTCGGATTTGCTAGATGGCGTTGGTCCAATAGAATTGTGTGCAATATGGCGTTTGTGTGAATCGACCCTAGATGGCGCTGGAAGTGCCGCTGCTCTCCGATTGGCTGCTGCGCGGGCCGCGCGGTGATGCGCGGGGAGCGAGCGCCTATGTCATTCTCCTGGATCGTCGCCGTACGTGTCGGATCGTTGGCGGAGCATGGACGATGCGCAGCGGCGGGCGCTCGTTTGGCGGCAGCCAGGCGGATTCCGAGACAGTGCGCGCCAAGGACGCCGCTGCGAAACGGGCTCAACGAGAAGCGAATCCCGAGACCATGATTGCTTCACGAGCTTCGCCCAAGCTCTTCATAATTCACCCGTGGGTATGCTGTAATTTTTTTTCGTTTTTCGTTTTCGGTTTTCGTTCTGTTTCGACACACTGTTCACAACAAAAAATGTAGTGCTCAAAACGCACCCCTGAGATACACCGTTTGCTTGGGTAAATACACGAGAAAGTATCACGCCAAGACGGACCTGGAAGTTTCGGTTAGACAAAAAATCGAAGAGACAGTTAAGCATTCTGCCGCGGATTATTAGATCCGCCAAGTCTCGTTAACTGCCATACCTGCAAGTAGTGTCGTACGCTTTTTCAAGATCAAAAATGACTGCTAGACAGCGTTGTTTGTGTCAAAAGCTTCTGGTATTGGGTTTTCAAGCCGAACTAGGCGTTCGGTTGTTGAAGAACCTTTTTTGTAACCACATTGGTGGATGTCTAGTGAGTTTTCTGTTTCGAGGACGTACGTCAGTCTGACGTTAATGACACTCTCATAGGTTTTTGCAAGACAACTTGTAAGTGCAATTGGCCTATAGCTGTTGGCTAATGCAGAATCGTTTGCCGTTTTTAGGAATGGGATTATAATGGCCTTCTTCCAATCGGTGGGCATTCGACTAGTTTCCCAACTAACGCTGAAGAAATGCAGAAGGGCCTCAACTGCTTTTGGCGACAGGTTGGCGAGCATTGCATAGTGTATTTTGGCAGGACCAGGCGCTGTTTTTTTGCCTGCAGAAAGTACTGTGTTCAATTCATGGATGGTTAGAGGCCCATTGTTTGGCAAGTCTAAGAAAGCTGCTGTAGGAAGTTTTTGTTTTTCTATAGATTGCTTGTGCCTTAAAAACGTTTCTGAATAATTTGATGAGCTAGATATCTTGTAAAAGTGAACCCTAATAGGTCTGCCTGTTCCTGTAGTGATTTCTGAGTACCTACTGTCGAAAGAAAGGGGGTGGTATAGGCAGCGTAGTTGGCATTGAACTGCGAACCTGACCCCACATTCTTTTGCATGTGACCGAGCTGTTTATGCTTGAAACGTAGTTTTCCCAGGAGATTTTCTCGGCTTTTTTACGAACATATCTAGCTTTCGCTTTCGCTTTTTTGAAGGAGATGAGGCTATCGTACGTCGGGTACCTCCGGAAGATACGCCAGGCTTTGTTTCAGAGATTTTTGCTTTCTGTATATTCGTGCGTCCACCACGGTTTCAATTTCATTTTTAAAAAGCCAGAAGACTGAGGGATAACTTTCTTTGCTGCCGCGATTATACACGTTGTAATTCTTTCATTTAGTTCATGAACGCTCAAATAACATAGATTATCTTTATCGAGCCTGGATTGATCGGTTAAGAGAGTCCAGTCTTCCAAATGAAGTCGCCAGCGGCGTGGTCTGGAGGGTGTGGTAGGAAGTCCAGTGGTTAGACTGATGAGTGCAGGCATCTGGTCACTACCGTATGGATTATCTATTACCTTCCATTTAAAAAATGTGAACACCGCTGGAGAGCATAGCGCCAGGTCCAGGCAGCTCATAGCTCCTGAACTTGGGGAGCAGTAAGTGACAGCGCCAGAATTTAAAAGACAAACATCGTTGGCTAAAATATAATCTTCAAGTGTTTGTCCTCTATAGTGAACTGTTTTATTACCCCAAAGCGTGTTATGTGCATTAAAATCACCTGCTTTCACAAAAGGTTCGGGTAGTTGGTGTAAAATTTATTCTAAATCGCTTACGGTGAATTGAGTGTGCGGTGGAATGTAGAGGGAACAGATGGTGATGGTTTTGTGCGCTAGAATGGTAACGGTGGCGGCCTCCATGTAACTGTTAATATGAATTTCTCTCACTGCTATGCCACCTTTAACAACAACGGCCGCACCACCCGACAGTCGGCTTGCCTTTTTACGATCGCACCGCACAACAGTGAAGCCTTTTAGCATGCTTTGATATCGATCACCTAGGTTGGTTTCTTGAAGGCACAAGGCCACAGGAGAAAAGTCGTTTAGTATTTCCTTTATGTTACCTAAATTGTTTAAAAGCCCTCTACAGTTCCAATGAATCATAAAAGCCATGTTGAATGTGAAAGTTTGAAAATCGAAGAGCAAGTGAGTAATATAAAATAGAATGGAAAGTGACTTGCTTTTAAAAGATCTAAAAAATGCGAGTTCGAAAATGGGGCAGGTTCACTTATTTTACAGGACCCTTTTCTGGCCCCAAATTTGGGGTCTTGCTTTTTATTGCGATAGCAATTATATGGACACTCTAGGCTGGTTTTTGCCGCCGCCGCCATGCACCGTATATATATATATATATATATATTAAAGAAAAGACAGAGACAGCGCCCTTGCTGCAGGCCGGCTGTTCTATTTCTCTTCGTCTTCATTCGCTTCGCCCTAGCCGAGCATGCGCCCGTGCACGAGCGCCGCTGTCTTCATTACACTCGGCCACACTGCGAGCACGGTGTCCTGCCAAAAAATGACCCTTCACTGGCGGTGGTCGTTTCCTCGCTGGTAAACTATTCAGAGGTCCTGGGTCCTGAACCATCATAGAGGCGCCGGCTTCTAGAGACACCGATGCTTCTGGCGGGTGGCATTGGCACGGCCACGCTGCGACACTGCATGGCGAGCTACCGAAATTGTCTCTGGCGGGCGGCATTGACTGTGCCTAGACGGTAGGTCTTGTGTACGTGGTGACTTGCCTTGGCTAGCTGCTGAACATTCTGGGGGGCGCCATTGGCTGTGTCGTGGCGGTCGACCTCGGCCACGCAGCGACGGCGTAACATTCTTGCGCTTGTCTTGGATGACCTTCTTGCTCAACGGTGGCGTATTGGACACGTACTTCATTTTTTCCATCCCTTGTAGGTCTCCAGTCATGTGCTGTGGGCCCTTCCCTTTCAGGACGTCTCGTGTGAGCATGTGAGGGTGCTTCTTGTTGTTTTTTAGCTCACGTCTCCTGGTTTCCTTTACCTCCACACCAAGAAAACATGGGTGTGTCCTGGGAGCTTCCCGATGGGAATCTGTTAACACGGCCACTCCTATATTTTTAGTCTCCCGTACAACAAGGCGATCGAGTGCGCCTTGGGTAGGTGACTGCTCTAGAAGCTGAGGAAGCGGCTCCAGTGAGTAGTCGAGCACGGCAATGGAAGCGATGGGTTCTTCCGGTGCCTTCACTGGAAGCGTGCCAAGAACGGCAGGGGCCGACATCTCCGCGTGTCCGAACAACGTCGAATCTGAGGCCGGCTCCTCCAACCGCTCTGAATGAGAAGTGCTCTCGGCCTCCCTCAGTGGTGTTATGGCGTCGGATACAGGCGCAGAGACTGAGACTAGCAGCGGTGTGCAGCACCTGGTTCCGACGTCTTTTGTAGAGCAGCCAGAAAAGCTCTCTGTCGTGGCTCTCGAGGGCACCGATGGGTCATCAAGGCGGTGTCCCACGTGAGCTCGATCACCGACGGAGGGCAGATTCGTGGACACGCGAGCTGCATCATTGAGGTGGTGTGCCTCGCAACTCCCGTGTGTGGCATAGGCTCGGTCGGCAGGGAGGGGGTTGCACGCATGAAAAAGTGGTCGAAAAACAGTAGTCAATCTTGCACACCACTGATGCCAGGATTGTTGTTTCATGCTTTCGTAGTTGTGCCATGCTTTGGCAGCATCACGAAGGTGGTCAATGGCCACGCACCATTTCTGTTTGTCCGTCCACGCCTCGCGAGCTCCAAGAGCGTTGACGGTGGCCACCCAATTGTCGACGTCGTCTTGGAAGCCACGGAATTCCGGTAGTTCGCAGGCAGCCGGTGATGATGCTACGGTAGGCGAAACTCCGGGGCATGACGACGCCCACCAGTCGAGTTGGTATGAGAGCTGCGTGAGGGCACACCGCAGCTCTCTACGGCTTTCGGGTGAGCTCTCTTCATGGTCTTGCGAGGCGGCGGTGGCCAACGCGGCATTGAGCGAGTGCAGTGCTGGCAAGGCGGCAGGACACAGCACGGAAATTGACGCTGCCGGAGATTGTTCACCGTGACTCGGAGTCGCGCGATGGTGGCGGAAAGCTCGGCGGCGCTCTCGGGCGATCCGCGCGTGGTGCTTGTGGTGACGTCCGGGGAGTATGACACGATCAGCGTACTCACAGAGGAGGGACCCTTGTCCGAGGGAGCTTGGACAGCACCCCTAAGCGGCTCGGGTGCCGATGGAGTACTGAGTAAGCCGTTGTCGCTGTGGGAGGCGTGGACGGCCTTTCCGGGATCCTTGCCGTTGGAAGCGTAAACCGCGTTCCGAGGTAACCGGTACCCTTGCGATGTCTTGTCGTGCACTGGTGCTGCGGCGTCGATGAAGGAGGCTTGCGCCGCCGAGGAGGCCTGGACGCCGTCCACGGACGGTGCCTGAAACGCCGACAGATTGGCAGGTGGTGGCGAGGTGGCATGTACGCCGTCCCTGGGCGAGAGGAGCCCGTGCGCATTGTTGCCGCGAAGTAGCACGTCACCGGACAAGTAGTTGCCCGGAACCACAATGGAGGCCTAGACGCCGTCTGCTGGTGGTGGGATAGATGCTTGCCGCGGTGGTCTACTTGTGGGTTCCATCAGCGAGGAAGCGTGACATCGTTCCTCTGGAAGACGCATTGCCTCAAGCTAACAGCTGGGGTTCGCCGAAGCCTTTCGACGACTGCACCATTGTAAAGAAGAGACAGAGACAGCACCCTTGCTTCAGGCCGGCTGTTCTATTTCTCTTCGTCTTCCTTCGCTTCGCCATAGCCGAGCATGAGCCCGTGCCCGAGCGCCACTGTCTTCATTACAATATATATATATATATATATATATATATATATATCGTCAAGACGTTTATTAACGGGCACTCAGCGACGGCGCACGGCAGCGACAGTCAAAGCGGGGCCGACTCTCTGCACGAGGGGCGTGCTCTCAGAGAAGAGAACGACCCACTGGAAGGCGCTCGACAGGACGACCCATTACTGAGTAGGAATGCTTCGCTACAATTTCCCCGGCTACGAAAAGGGAGCCGCCTGGCGACCTAGCAACTTGTCACTATGAGCGGGTCATGGTAGGGCTTCAGGCGCGCCACGTTGACAATGTCGCGCCCTCGACGGCGCATGTCCAAAGATTCGTCGATGGGTTCGATGAGGTAGTTCACCGGGAATGTGCGTTCGACGACACGGTAGGGGCCTTCGTATTTGGGCAGTAGTTTGGAAGAGAGGCCAGGTGCAGTGGTAGGGACCGAGAGCCATACGAGCGCTCCAGGAAGGAACGTGGACGCAGAACTAGTGGTGTCACCGCGAATACTTTTCTGCCGCTCTTGGCTATTCGTAGTAAAGGTCTTGGAGAGCTCGCGACACTCCTCAGCAAGTCTGGCGGTGGCAGAAATAGGCGCACATTCAGATCGATCCGGCTTGTAGGGAAGGATTGTGTCAATGGTGTGCGACGGGTGCCTGCCATACAATAAGAAAAATGGTGAGAAACCAGTAGTGCTCTGAGGAGCGGTATTGTAGGCGTACGTGACGAAGGGCAGAATGACATCCCAATTCGTGTGGTCGGCGGCGACGTACATCGAGAGCATGTCGCCTAGCGTGCGGTTGAAGCGTTCGGTGAGGCCATTCGTCTGCGGGTGGTAAGCAGTAGTTTTGCGGTGAACAACGTTGCACTCTTTGAGAATGGCTTCGACGACTTCCGACAAGAAGACACGGCCTCGATCACTGAGCAGCTCCTGGGGTGGACCGTGACGCAGCATGAATCGGTGGAGCAGGAAGGAGGCCACATCGCTCGCTGTAGCCGCAGGGAGGGCAGCAGTTTCAGCGTACAGCGACGATGGCCCAGCGGTTACCAGCGGACGTCAGGGGAAGTGGCCCATATAAATCGATGCCAACGCGCCCAAACGGTCGGTCAGGGCAAGGTAGAGGTTGCAGACCTGCTGGCGACAGGTGCGTTGAAGTTTTACGGCGCTTACAATCGATGCAGGAGCGAACGAACTTCTCCACGTAGCGGTACATCCCTCGCCAAAAGTAACGTTGGCGAATGCGGTGGTAGGTTTTCGATACCCCAGGGTGTGCACACTGCGGATCAGAGTGGAACGACTCGCATATGTCATAACGCAGACTGCGGGGTATTACTAGTAGCCACTGGCGGCCGTCGCCGTTGTAATTGCGTCGGTGGAGCAGGTCGTCGCGAACGGCGAAATGGTGGGCTTGACGACGCAACAAGCGAGTGGATGGTGTGGCCGATGGATCAGTCAGCAAGTCTATCAGTGAGGCAATCCATTGATCCTTGCGCTGCTCGGTAGCGATGGTGTGAATATCGATGGAAGAAACGACAAAGTGAGACGCTGAGTTAGTGGGCATTGTCGTCAGGCAAGGGAGAGCGCGACAGGGCGTCGGCGTCAGCATGCTGACGTCCGTTGCGGTACAGCACGCGGATGTTGTAGTCTTGCAGGCGAAGTGCCCAACGGGCAAGACGGCCTGAGGGGTCCTTCAATGACGACAACCAGCACAGTGCATGATGGTCGGTCACGACATCAAATGGGCGACCATACAAATAAGGTCGGAACTTTGTAAGGGCCCAAATGATTGCCAGGCATTCTTTCTCCGTGACGGTGTAGTTGGTCTCGGCTTTAGTAAGCGTACGACTTGCATATGCGACAACATACTCCGGGAACCCAGGTTTGCGCTGCGCAAGGACAGCACCGAGGCCAACACCGCTGGCGTCCGTGTGTACCTCTGTAGGGGCCGTAGGGTCGTAGTGGCGTAGAATGGGAGGAGACGTCAACAAACGACGGAGCTTTGCGAAAGCGTCGTCGCACTGTGACGACCACGAATTGAGGGGCCCGTTACTTCCAAGGAGCTTCGTCAGCGGTGATATGATAGTCGCGAAGTTTCGGATGAAGCGCCGAAAGTAGGAGCATAGTCCTACGAAACTGCGCAGTTTTTGACGGACGTAGGTTTGGGGAATCTGTCACGGCCCGAAGCTTGGCTGGATCTGGGAGGATGCCGTCCTTGGACACCACGTATCCTAGTATCGTCAGCTGCCGTGCTGCAAATCGGCACTTCTTGAGATTCAGTTGTAGCCCGGCGTCGCTCAAACGCGTCAAAACCTGCCGCAGGCGTTGAAGGTGTGTTGAGAAGTCCGGGGCGAAAACGACGACGTCGTCGAGGTAGCATAGGCACGTGTGCCATTTCAAGTTGCGCAGAACGGTATCCATCATGCGCTCAAATGTCGCAGGCGCATTGCACAGCCCAAACGGCAGGACGTTGAATTCGTACAAGCCGTCGGGTGTGACAAACGCTGTCTTCGGTCGAGCGTCATCAGCCATGGGGACTTGCCAGTACCCTGAGCGCAAATCGAGCGATGAAAAGAACTCTGCTCCTTGCAGGCTGTCAATGGCATCGTCTATTCGAGGTAGGGGATAGACGTCCTTACGGGTGATCTTATTGAGTCGTCGGTAGTCCACACAGAACCGCACAGAGCCGTCCTTCTTCGCAACGAGAACGACAGGAGACGCCCACGGGCTGTTTGAGGGCCGAATAACATCGCGGCGAAGCATGTCTTCGACTTGCTCGGTAATTCACGACGCTCTGTTGGCGACACGCGATATGGACGTTGCCGCAGTGGTGGTTGGGCGCCAGTGTCGATGCGATGCGTGACAGCAGACGTGCGGCCGAGAGAAGTTTGCGCTACATCGAACGAAGAACGAAATTCTTCCAACAGGCATAGAAGCTGGGAGCGCTCGACCGACGTAAGGTGTTCAGCAATCGAGGAACCAAATAAGTCAGCGGGTGACGAATCAGATGTGGAAACAGCACTGAGCGAATGGGAGTTGGCGCAGTGCGTGTCACCCGGTGCGTCCATAACTTGTGCGTCTTCGAGGGCTTCAGCTCTGCCGAGACATTCCCCTCGCACTAACCTAACAATGTACGGGGATGGGTTCGTAACAAAAATGTCGGTGTCGCCCTGAATGACTTGCACGGTCGCAAATGGCACCAACAAGCCTTTTCTAGTGAAGACGCGGTCAGATGGAGAGAGCAGTGCAACGGCGTCGGCGAGACCGGTGCAGCAGACTGACACAGCCGTTGACGAGTTTGCAGGAAGTGTGGTGTCGTCTTTGACGAGTACCTTGGTCGCAGCCGGTGGACTGTCCGCCGGCGTCAAATCTGAGAATGGTGAGAGCTCTATTTCGGCTGGTGCGCAACGAATTACGGCGGCGTGACGGGCGAGAAAATCCCATCCCAGGATGACGTCGTGAGAGCATGAGGAAATTATGATGAATTCGACGGCGTACAGAGCGTCCTGAATCACGACACGGGCTGTGCACACCGCTGTCGGGTGAATACTGTGAGCGCTGGCTGTACGGAGGGAGAGCCCGGAAAGTGGCGTCGTCACTTTTCGTAGCAGTCGGCTAAATTTGGCGTCCATAACGGAAACGACAGCTCCAGTGTCTACAAGGGCCGATGTGCGCACACCATCTACAAACACGTCCACTACGTTTGATGGGCTTTGCTGAGGGCTTTGGCTGTTCGATAGCGTCGCAGCCCTTGCCTCTTGGACTGCGACGACTAGTTTTCCTGGTCTCGTGCGACCGGACGAGGCCGCATCGGTGACAGTGAGCGGCGTCGTGGGGACGGTGAACGACGGGTAGATGGACCTGGGCGTGACGTCGTTGACATAGGCGGCAGCGGGTCATAATACGGGCGGCTGGACTGGTTGGTGACGGCTGATCCAACTCGAGGCGGCTGCACGCGGTTGCAATAGCGGGCTACGTGACCGGCGCAACCGCACGCAAAGCAAATCGGGCGGTTGTCGGAAGTGCGCCATCGGTTTGCCGGGCTAGGTCCCATCCACGTGGCAGGACGCGAGGGACGGGGCGGCTGCTGATATGACGACTGCATGGTGGGCTGCAGGCGGGGCGTATGGATGATGTCGGCGTACGCAGCCGGCACACTCGCTTCGAAGGCCTGAGGCCTGGTGACGGCTCCAGCGTATGTTAGCGGGGGCACCACAGGGAGCGCTGGGGGCGGTCTGGCTGCAACTTGTGCGTAACTGAGCGGCGCAGACGCAGGAGGGGGCTGGTGGTATTCCGGCATAACCTCCGCAATTTCCTGCTCAATAGCCTGGCGTAGGGGAGGCAGCAGTGTGGTCGACGACTGTACAACATCCTGCGGGGGAGAGAAGGCCAGTAAGGAGAACTGGCGGGCATTTCCTCCCGGACGAATGACTTGATTTCGGCGAGTAAGACGGTGTGGTCTGACACGGCCGACAAGCCAGCGAGATCGGCGTCGCGTGTTGGAGGTCGACGCGTCATCAGCCGCTGCCGGCGTAGCTCCTCGTAGCTTTGGCACAGCGTGATGACCTCTGCCACAGTGCGAGGGTTTTTGGCGAGTAGCATGGTGAAGGCATCGTCGTCGATGCCTTTCATGATGTTCCGGATCTTGTCGGCTTCAGACATGGTTGCGTTGGCTTTCTTGCACAAGTCGAGCACGTCTTCAATGTAGCTCGTGAAAGACTCGCCGGACTGCTGGGCTCGTTCACGTAACCGCTGTTCGGCTTGCAGCTTGCGAACGGCAGGGCGGCCAAAGACGTCGATGATGGCGGTCTTGAAAGCGGACCACGTAGCGAAATCGGATGCGTGGTTGTTGTACCACAGACTTGCCACACCCGCGAGGTAGAAAACGAGGTTGCTCAGTTTGCCTGCCTCGTCCCATTTATTAGGGACGCTCACACGCTCGTAGATCGCGAGCCAGTCCTCGACGTCGGTGCCATCCGCGCCGGTGAAGATAGGAGGGTCGCGGATGCGGGGGAAACCCGGACATGGCGTCGGTGGAAGAGGAGGCGTTTGCTGGGCGGCGTCTTGAGTCATGGTAGCAGGCACGGTACGGGATCGAAGCTCCAAGGGCATCGAATGCGGACCGTAGTTGTTTAAAGGGCACAGCACTCTCCACCAAATTGTCAAGACGTTTATTAACGGGCACTCAGCGACGGCGCACGGCAGCGACAGTCAAAGCGGGGCCGACTCTCTGCACGAGGGGCGTGCTCTCAGAGAAGAGAACGACCCACTGGAAGGCGCTCGACAGGACGACCCATTACTGAGTAGGAATGCTTCGCTACAATATATATATATATATATATATATATATATATATATATATATATATATATATATATATATATATATATATCATCCCTGTTCTTCTTCTTCGTGGTTCTGTGCCGAGGCAGACACTGGAATAAACGGTTCTGCTGGCGTTCTCTGGTCTGGTCGTCCTGCGTCTTTGACAGTGGTGGAGGTTCGTCAAGATCCCGACGTCCTCCCGCGTTCCCGTCCTACCTGGAGCTTCGATCCGGTCGCCGCTTGCGCCCGGCCACCCCTACAGCTATGCAGCCATCGGACAACACCGCGAGCCCTAACGCTACAACGCCGATGTCACCGGCTGCCCGCTCTTCGTCAACTGTAACAAGCTCTCAACGCGAACCACCCGTGTTTGCGGGTCTCCGCGGTGACGACGTCGACGACTGGCTCGACACTTACCACCGCGTGAGTGCAGTCAATCGGTGGACCGAAGCAGAGAAATTGACTTATGTCCCATTCTATCTCACCGGTGTGGCGAAAACGTGGTATTTTAATTATGAAACTGACTTCGCCGATTGGTCCGCTTTTACCGTCAAGCTGCGGCAAATCTTCGCATGCTCATCGGGCCGTTCCGAGATCGCGAAACAAAAGCTGGCTGCGCGTGTTCAACTCGCACACGAGTCATACATCTCGTACATCGAGGATGTCTTGGCCCTCTGCCGTCGTGCGAACAGTGAAATGACGGAAGCCGAGCGCGTGCGCCACATCCTCAAAGGAATAGGCACGATCGCGTTCAACGCCTTGGCTGTTCAGAACCCTACGACAGTAGAAGACATTACTTCGACATGCCAGCGCCTAGACGAGCTGCAGTCTCTGCGTCTTCAGCAAGGCAGCAATCCGCACGTTCCGCCTCACTCTGATTTACGTGACGAGCTACGTGACGCCAAATGGCAGAAAAAGAGTGTTCCACACTCGCCGTCATGGCTACTGGCAGCGCTGACTGAAACTCCACTTTTAAAATGCACATATATACCCCATAAAATGGACGGGGGGATTGCCGCCGCGGTAGCTCAGTTGGTAGCGCACCGAACGCGTTATTCGAAGGTCGCAGGTTCGGTCCCTGCCCGCAGCAAGTTATCTTTTCGTCCACTTTTCTTTCTGCACATTTCCATTATATTTACTACTAATAACATCCCCTATACTTTCCTTGGCATTATTGTCTGTTAGTTGTCATTAATACCGTAGGCGCAGCCGCACTTTGCAGGCTTCAAGGTGAGTCCGGAGGTCTTGATTGTTTGAAGTACAGCTTCAACGCACGAAGCTGTTCGTCCAAGATTGAGGAAAACACAACGACGTCGTCCAAGTACACGAGGCACGTCTGCCACTTCAAGCCGGCCAGTACCGAATCAATAACCCGTTGAAAAGTCGCAGGTGCCGAACGAAGACCAAAGGGCATGACCTTGAACTTGAACAGGCCGTCTGGTGTTATAAAGACAGTCTTTTCTCGGTCTCTCTCGTCGACGTCTATTTG
This sequence comes from Rhipicephalus sanguineus, assembly GCF_013339695.2. Taxonomy (NCBI): domain Eukaryota; kingdom Metazoa; phylum Arthropoda; class Arachnida; order Ixodida; family Ixodidae; genus Rhipicephalus; species Rhipicephalus sanguineus. The sequence goes on from NC_051177.1 coordinate 223,156,680, forward strand.
CCAGTAACCGGTTTTGAGGTCCATGGACGAAAAGTACTTTGCGTTGTATAATCGATCCAGGGCGTCGTCTATCCGGGGAAGGGGATACATGTCCTTCTTTGTGACTTCATTCAGGCGACAGTAATCGATGCAAAAACGTATAGTCCCATCCATTTTCACTAGCACCACGGGGGATGCCTGAGACTCTTCGACGGCTGGATGATGTCGTAGCGTAGCATGTCGTCGACCTGTTTATTAACGGCCTCGCGTTCTCGCGTTGAAACTCGGTACGGGCTCTAACGGATTGGTCGGGCACCTTCTTCTGTTAGGATGCGATGTTTCGCGACTGGCTTCAGTCGAATTCTTGACGACGACGAAAAGCAGTCCTTGAATTGCAGAAGCATTGCTTTAAGCTGGTCTTTCGTGTGCTTCGGAAGGCTTGGGTTCACGTCAAAATCTGTTTGGGGACCTGGATCCTTCGAAGCAGTTTCGATAGCATCGAAGAGGGCAAAAGCATTGCTGGCGTCCACGAATTCGTCGATGTAGGCGACCGTCGTACCAATGTTTAGGTACCTATATTCGTGGCTGAAGTTTGTCAGCACTACCTTTGCTTTGCCATTGCGAAGCTTGGCTATGCCTCTCGCGACGCAAGTCTGACGGTTCAGAAGAAGGTGCTGATCGCCCTCGATGACGCCTTCAAGGTCTGCGGGTTCTTCGGTGGAAACGGAAACGATGACGCTGTAGAGGCGGAATGGTGACGTGCTCTTCTATTACATTCAATGCGGGGTTCCCTGGCGTCGTCTGCGGTGGAAGCGCTTTTAACACGAAAGTGTTTTATGCCTGGGTCCACCAAGTACATCGGTCACGGATATGACGTTGCTAAAATGGACGCCAACGGGTGAGAAAGAAAAAAAACAAGAAAAAGATACCCCGCTGAGAATCGAACCCACGACGTTGCGGCCGCGACGGCAAGCGCCCGACGCTCTACCGACTAAGCTAACTCAGGAGATGCTACGAGGGGCGTTCAATAAAGATTTCCCCTGACTAACTTCCTTTTTTCGCAGGATGCTGAAACTGCGCATGTGTAATGACATAAGTCACTGTAGGTCACGTGCCAATTTGCAACTCTAAACTAATAACGGTTTTTCTTTTAGAGCTGCTGAAGTGGTGTGAGGTGTGATCATGGATGCAGTGGAATACAGAGCAGCAGCCAAGTTCCCGTACTTGAAAGGCCGCACTCCAAGGGAGACGTTCGATGAGATAAAAGAGGTTTATGGGGAGGATTCCCCATCATATGATGTAGTGAATAACTGGCATCGCCAATTCAAATATGGTCTGATTTCCGTGGAAGCGGCTCCGATTGCAGGGCAACCCCACTACGCTGTCAATGAACACACCATCGAGCAAGTGAAGGCCGCCATTTTAGAAAATCGCCGCATTAGCGTTCGAGACCTAGCCCAACATGTCAAGATTAGTGTGGGGTCCATGGAAAAAATCATTCAGGACCATCTTCATATGCATAAGGTATCCGATCGCTGGGTTCGCCGGCTGCTCACACCTTTCCAAAAGCAGGTACGAGTCGAATGCTCCCAGGCTCTTTTGACCATGTGCCATGGAAACCAGCAGGACTTATTCAAGAGACTGATTACACAGGATGAATGCTGGGTCCATCACTATAATCCGGGGACTAAAGTCCAGTCGATGCAATGGAATCACTTGGACTCACCGCCTCCAAAGAAAGTACGCACCCAGCCCTCGACGGGCAAGGTCATGCTCACAGTCTTTTGGGACCAGCACGGAGTAGTCTTGATGGCTTTCCTAGCAAAGGGTGCCACGATTACTGGGGCATACTATGCTCCACTGCTGCGGAAAGTGCGAGAGACCATCAAAAACAAGAGACGTGGCATGCTCACCAAAGGCGTCCGCCTTCTGCGAGACCATACCCCAGTTCACAACTAACATGTTGCCCAGACGGAAGCACGCTCCTGCGGCTTTGAAATTCTACCGCATTCCCCTTATTCACCCGACCTCGCGCCATCGGACTTCCACCTCGTTCCAACATTGAAGTCATATTTGAAGGGCAAGCATTTTCCAGATGATGAGACTCGGATTTCTGAAGTTACAACATGGCTTTTGGAGCAACCTGTCGACTTCTACAAGGGAGGTGTTTATAGTTGCATAAAAAGATGGGAGAAGTGTGTGTCCCGGGGTATCACCTATGTAGAGAAGGACTAATAAATCTGCAAAGTTTCGTTGCTCTCCGTCCACAGGAAGTGGGTCAGGTGAAATCTTTATTGAACGCCCCTCGTAGACACGGCGCGAACGCGCCTTATATCTTTCACACATTCTCTTTCGCGGCGGGCGGAGCGGGGCGGTGCCGCCGTCTGTGAGATGTGAAAAGAAGTAATGCTTCACGATCGACACTTACTAGCGCTTACTCCGAGATTGCACGCGATATCGGAGGTCATGGTTAAAGCGTCTCGATACCGGAGAGGTAGACTGGCCGCGCTGGCGTCGCCGAGGCACCCTTGGCGCAGTTACGTTCTTTGCCTTTGGCTTCGTGTTAGCGTGCGTCGGCTCATCGTAGTAGTGAAGCTTCCACGAGCACCAACGGGATTTCTCCGCCTCCGACTGCTTCGATTGCGAGAGCGCCGACTAACAAAACTGCTGCAATATGCGTTGCAGAAAGGACGCGATTTCGACGGGCGAATGTCGTGCCTTGGTGGAGCGAGACCAGCGCCTGCGAGACAGAGGCCAGCGGGACGCACGCGTTTGCGGCTCAGGCTACGAACCTCTACTTCCCGTGTTGCTGAAGCGCAGTGTGTGTTATGTATGCATGAGCACAGGCGTCGGCTTCCCATTACTAGAAAGCGCAGACCGTGCCGTTTCTCTTCTTAATTGACGACGCTTTGAAGAAGAGCATAGCGGGTACCAGTGTTGATTATGGGCTTGTTGATATCATCCTTAAGCGGGATTCACGATTCGCTGTGTCCAAATATATGTTCACAGCGTCAGCTACCACAACGCTTTAATCATGATCATGGGCGTTAGTCGTCGCGATAGACATGCTGTCAACATGGGTGCATCCACGTCAAACGGTGCTATAGCTGCCAAACACGAATAGACATTGTACAAGCTCTCATATATCACTACACAATAAGCCCTACTTCTGTGAAGACACGTTTCACTTTCGTGTTTTACCGATTCCTATGACGCAGGGATCAGCCGTGTTTTTTTCTTAGGTTAGTGTTATTGACTCGGAGCTCAGATCGATGACGGCGCCGTGGTGACTTAGAAAGTTCATCCCAATTATCACATCCCTGAATGTTGTGTAGCGAAGCCTTCAAAATGTGCAGTGGGTAGTCCTCTCCACCATCTTCTAGCGGGTCCCCTTGTTCGGCTCCTTTCGGAGATAACGACTGTCGCAGTCGTGCATCGTCACCGAGTGCATGCCAATAAACGTCTTTACATTTTGGTGGAGTGTTGCGCCCTTTAAACAACTACGGTGCACATTCGATGCCCTTGGAGCTTCGATCCCGTACCGTACCTTCTACGACGACTCAAGGCGCCGCCCAGCAAACGCCTCCTCTTGCACCGACGGCATGTCCAGTTGTACCCCGCATCCGCGACCCTCCGTTATTCACCGGCGTGAATGGCACCGACGTCGAGGACTGGCTCGCGATTTACGAGCCTGTGAGCGTACCCAATTAATTGGACGAGGCAGGAAAACTGAGCAACCTGGTTTTCTACCTCGCGGGTGTGGCAAGCCTATGGCACAACAACCACGCATCCGATTTCGCTACGTGGTCCACTTTAAAGAACGCCATCATCGACGTGTTTGGCCGCCTTGCCGTTCGTAAGCTGCACGCCAAACAGCGTTTACGTGAACGAGCCCAGCAGTCCCGCGAGTTTTCACGAGTTATATCGGAGACGTCCTCGACTTGTGCAAGAAAGCCAACGCGACCATGTCTGAGTCTGACAAGATCCGCAACGTTATGAAAGGCATCCGCGACGATGCCTTCATCATGCTGCTCGCCAAAAACCCTCGCACTGTGCCAGAGGTCATCACACTGCGCAAAAGCTACGAGGAGCTTCGCCGGCAGCGGCTGATGACGCGTCGACCTCCATCACGCGACCCCGACCTCGCTAGCTTGTCGGCCATTTCGGGCCACTCCGTCTTGCTCGCCGAGATCAAGTCATTCGTGCGCGAGGAAATTGCCCGCCAGTTCTCTCCACTGGCCTTCGCTAACCCGCAGAATGTTGAACAGCCGTCGACCACACTGCTGCCTCCCCATACGCCGGGCTATTGAGCAGGAAATCGCGGAGGTCATGCCGCAATACCACCAGCGCCCTCTGGCGCCTGCGCCGCTGATTTACGCGCAAGTTGTAGCCAGACGGCCCTCGCGCTCCCTGTGGTGCCCCCGCTTACTTACGCCGGAGCCGTCGCCAGGCCTCAGGCCTTCGAAGCGAGTGTGCCGGCGGCGTACGCTGACTTCCCTCATACGCACCGACTGCAGCCCACCTTGCAGTCGTATCAGCAGCCGCCCTGTCCTCACTTGCTGCGAAAGCAAGCCGGCAAGCTGATGGCGGACTTCCGACATCCGCCCCATCTGCTTTGCGTGTGGTTGCGCCGCTCACGTCGCCCGTTATTTCAGGGGCGTGCAGCCGCCTCGAGTCGGATCAACCATCACCAGCCAATCCAGCCGCCCGTATTACGACCTGCCGCCGCCTATGTCCCCGACGTCACGCCGAGGTCCGTCTACCCGCATTTCACCGTCCCCACGACTCCGCTCACTGTCACCGATGCGGCCTCGTCCGGTCGCACGGGACCAGAAAAACTAGTCGTCGCAGTCCAAGAGGCAAGGACTGCGACGCTATCGAACTGCCAAAGCCCTCAGCAAAGCCCATCGAACGTAGTAGACGTGTTTGTCGATGGTATGCGCACATCGGCCCCTGTAGACACTGCTGCTGCCGTATTTGTTATGGACGCTAAATTTAGCCGACTACTACGAAAAGTGACGACGCCACTTTCCGGGCTCTCCCTCCGTACAGCCAGTGCCCAAAGTATTCACCCGACAGAGGTGTGCACAGCACGTGTCATCATTCAGGACGCGTTCTGACGCCGTCGAAGTCATCATAATTTCTTCATGCTCTAACGACGTCATCCTGGGAGAGGATTTGCTCGCCCGCCACGACGCCGTTTTCAATGCGCACCAGCCAAAATAGAGCTCATCATCGTCATCATCATTTATTGAACCCTTAAAGGCCTTAAACAAGGCATTATATAAGGGGGGGAGCAACTAAATATCATAAGTACATGTCATGACACAAATGCAGTGCTTAAAGAATAACAGTGAAGCAAATATACATTGCACAGTGTTGAACACAAAGATAAAGCATATTGTGAAAGTGTTAAAACTTTTAACTATTACACGCGGTTGGGTGCAAGGCGCGAACACAAATTAATACTGGAAGGTTAAAGAGAAATAAATTTAAATAAAAAAAACTTTATTGAAAAGCAGGAGCTTTGTTGAACAACAGGTATGTGCGAAGGTCAGCTGAAAAGAGAAGACAGCAACACTCTGAATTTGACTGGGTCGCGCTCTTGAACAATATATTCAGGAAGACTGTTCCAATATTCAATGGCTGATGGCAAGAAGGATTTGTTAACTGCTTGAGTTGAGCCATGAAGACGTTGTACACATTTAGCGTTGTACAGTCGACGGGAAGTGCGAGTTGGAGGATTGAACAGAGTGCCATGCAGGTGAGAAAAGTTGTGATATAGTTTGTGAAACAGGCTGATCTGTGCGGTTCTTCTGCGAACAGCTAGAGGGGTTAGCTCAAAGACGATTTCATATGAGTGACGCTTGCATGTTTACTGTACTGAGATGATATGAACCGGGCTGCACGATTTTGCACCGCCTCGAAGGAGCTGATCAGGTAGTCTTGATGAGGACTCCAAATGGCGGAAGCAAATTCTAGTTTAGATCTGACGAACGTTTCGAACGCAAGTTTCCTGACAGCGGGAGGGGAGGGCCGCAGAGATCTTTTTATGAATCCAAGTGTCCTGGAGGAGTCTGCTGCGAGTTTGACAATGTGGTCTGACCAGGTAAGGTGCTGTTAAGGAGGACACCCAGGTCGCGGTAGGAATCTACCTGAGATATCCCATCGGAGTTTAATGAATATTGGAAGACAAGGTTGGATTTTTTGCGAGAGATGATGATGTATTTGCACTTTGAAACATTTGGCTCATGAGCCAGCGCGAACACCATGCCTCGATAATGTTTAGGTCTTGCTGCAGTAATGTTTGATCCGTACTATTGGCAATTCTGCGATACACAACAGAGTCGTCGGTGAAAAGACGGATGGACGATGTAATTTCAGGATGGCAAGTCGTTGATGAATATGAGGAACAAAAGAGGGCCAAGGACAGATCCTTGCGGAACCCCGGAAAGCACATCTGTTATAGTGGACGACTCTCCACCAATGGAAGTGAACTGTGAGCGAGCTGTCAAAAAACATATTAACCATGATAGTGCAGGTCGGTCGAGATTTAGCGTGCAAAGCTTAGTTATGAGACGACGGTGGGCTACGCGGTCGAAGGCTTTAGAAAAGTCGATGAAGGTGGCGTCAGTCTGATAGCAGGAATCGAGGTTTAAGTGCAGGTCAGTAGTGAATTCAGCCAATTGCGTTTCACATGATAAGCCGGGGCGGAAACCATGCTGCTTGTGATAAAAGAAAGAGTTATTTTCGAGATGACGGGCAATGTGCGAGAAAATGACGTGTTCTAATATTTTGCAAGACACGCATGTCAGCGATATCGGGCGGTAATTGGACGGATCAGAGCGGTTACCTTTTTTGAAGACCGGTGTAACTTTCGCCATCTTCCAGTCATCGGGAATTTGGCCTTCCAAGATGGACTGAGTGAAAATAACTTGCACAAAGTTGCTCGAGACAAGTTTCGTACTGTTTAGAAATTTGGACGGTATGTTGACGGGTCCTGGAGCGCTTGAAGTATTTAGGTTGTCGATGAGTTTAGAAATACCCTGAGCTGAGATGACAATCGGTGCCATACTGCTGAAACTTTGACGATGTAGTACTGGCACGCTCTGGACGGGCTCGACGGTGAAGACAGAGGAGAAGTACGAATTCTTCACGTTAGCTCGCTGAGAAAGTGGTACATCAGCGCCGTCAGGGAAGACGAGCGTGATGTTGTGCGATTGGTTTTTAGGTTTCAGAATTTTCCAAATTTTTTAGGATTAGAGTGGAGGATGTTCTTTAGGTCTTCATGGTGGAACTTTGTTTTTGATTTAAACAAAAGATCGGTGTATTCACGTAAGCAGGTAAAATATTTGTTCCACTTTACTGCTGAAGGCGAATCGCGAGCAGAGCGAAACAGCCTACATTTCTTAAGGGATAGTCTTTTTAATTGTTTGGAAAACCACGGTTTGTCCGCATCACCACGAATTCGTACCAAGGGGACGTACTTATTGATTAGATTGTGAATTCGCTCTTTGAACAAAATCCAGTTATCGTTAACGGATCTAGAAAGCGCTGAGTGGCAGAAGTGTTCGTAAAATAATTCAAGTTCGCCGTTAATGGCGGTAAAGTCCGCCTTGTTAGTGTCTGATGCATTTTTGATAGGTTGATTTTTCGATATGGGTATAGATAGGAGGAATGTGATAACTTTGTGGTCGCTAAGCTCTATCGGGAGTGTGATGGCCTGGACAAGAACAGGGTTAGAGACAAGAACTAGGTCAAGTATGCTACTGCCTCGTGTGGGTAGGTGAACGGTTTGAATCAAGTTGAACAAGAGGATAAGCTGTATGAAATCATTAGAAAGTCTTGACGATGCTCTCAACTTCGTCCAGTCAATATCGGGAAAGTTGAAATTGCCGCAAAGTAGGTATTCGGCGTCTGGGAACCGTGAGGTGAGATCAGTAAGTACCGAATGAAGGTCGTCGGTGAAAGAGAAGTCCCAATTTGGGGGACGGTAGCAAGCAATGAGGATGACCGTAGAACCAGTTCTAAGCGATAACTTTATGCATACAATTTCCTGAGTGCTCTTAATGGCGATCTGGCACGAGGTGAGACAGGACCGGATGAATATCAGCACACCACCACCCCTACGTGAGCTCCTATCGCACCTATAAATAAAGAAGCTAGAGGCATCATCCAAACGTTCATGGTTTTCGACATCAGATGTAAGCCATGATTCAGTGAATATTGCTATGTCACTGTGATTATCGTACAGAAAAGCCTCAGCGATGTCTTTTTTTGGCAGGAAACTACGAATGTTTGAAAGAACAACTGATAAGCGATGATGGTTAGCCTTGGCAGGAGTATCATAAAGATGCGGGGAAGGGACGCGTGTGGTGGGGTGCAGTGATGGCTAAGGCTGCAGTTCAATCACGGCGTCATTATCGGCATTGCCAGGCTTATCAAAAAGTACATTCCCACAATTTCCGTTAAAGAGCGTGCAACGTCACCCTGGTATAACCGTAAGCTAAAGAGGCTGAAGAATTAAAAAAATAGGCATTTCAAGCAAGCAAAAACTTCTGATGACTCGCGCGCGTGGGCAAAATATCACACTACAGCTAAGATATACGATGCTACCCTAGCCCAGACCAAACGCTCGTTTTTCAGTTTCACACTGCCTCAATTTTTGCTCACTAACCCAAAACAATTTTGGAAAATTATCAATCCGAAAGAGCGTAAATCATGCGTGTATCTTGAAGACGACACTGGTAATGCGATTCCCAATATCGCGGTCGCGGACACTCTAAATTCTGTGTTTTGCTCTGTTTTTACCAAAGAAGTTCATAATCACCTTCCTCAATTTCCACTCTTGAATCACCCCATTATGCCCGAGATCACATTTTCACCCGAAGGTATTGTCAAAATAATTGAATCACTGAAGATAACTTCATCTGCTGGACCTGATGGTGTCAACTCTAAAGTGTTAAAAAATACCAAGTGCATAACCAGTGTTATTCTGTCTCATATTTTTCAACAGTCATTGTCATGCAGCACCCTGCCTCATGAATGGAAGTTGGGTAAGATTGTTCCAGTCCCCAAGAAAGGCCCCTCGAGCTACCGCCCGATCTCTCTAACCAGTGTCTGCTCGAAAATCACGGAACATGTCATCTATACTCATACCGTCAATTTTCTCAATTCTGTGAACTTTTTTAATCCAAGTCAACATGGGTTTCAAAATTTTTTTTCCTGCGAAACCCAACTTGCACTATTTCTCCACGATATTCATGTTAGCCTCGATCAAAACATACCCGTAGACGCCCTTTTCATCGATTTCGAAAAAGCTTTCGACAAAGTACCACATAAACGCTTGCTATTAAAACTTTCGCGACTTAACCTACATCCCCTTGTTTACGATTGGATTAAGGACTTCCTTACTAACCGGCAGCAATTTGTGCATGCAAATAATTCATCGTCGACTTCATCTCCTGTCTTTTCCGGAGTGCCACAAGGCACTGTATTGGGTCCACTCCTTTTCCTCATTTACATCAACGACCTGCCTAGTAATATTTCTTCAAAAATACGCCTGTTCGCCGACGACTGCGTCATTTATCGCCCGATCACTAGCGTCACCGATAACCTAGCGCTCCAAAACGACTTACTAAAATTAGACAAATGGTGCAGTGATTGGTTAATGCTGGTGAATACTAACAAAACGTCCTTGGTTTCATTTAACAGACGGCACGACTACCCGGCGTTCAAATATTCCCTTAACGGCAGCCTCATCTCCTCAGAACCTAATGCTAAGTACCTAGGTATTACTCTCTGTGACGACCTCGCTTGGACCAGTCATATAACCAATATTACTAATGCCGCTAACCGTGCTTTAGGCTATCTTAAGCGAAATCTAACACATGCATCTCCTCTGGTGAAACTACTAGCTTACAAAACACTAATCCGACCCAAATAGAGTATGCTTGTTCCGTCTGGGATCCCCCTGAACGCTTTCTAACCGATCTAATAGAATCAATACAAAACCGCGCAGTTAGATGTATTTATTCTGATTACTCTTACACTACTAGTGTAACTAACCTAAAGAAAAAAGCAGGCCTGCCTAGTCTTCAGATGCGCCGCAAAATTGCAAGGCTTTCACTCTATCATAAGTTTTTTTCATGTTTAGCGTAACTGTTCTCCCATCAATCCAGCTCATCGCATCTCTCAACGCATCAGCCATGATAAAGCCGTATACCCTCCCCGTGCCCGCACCGCCACGCATCTGCAATCATTTTTTGTCAAGGCTGCCATCGACTGGAACAATCTTCCCGCAGACTTCGTCCTTCACGTCAATCATTTCCAATTTCAAGAATTCCGTTGAGTCACACTTTGTAAATATGAACTAACTTGTTTGTTTCTCCCACCCCTCATGTAAAACCCTGTGTATAGGGCCCTTGAGGTATTTTCAATAAATAAATAAATAAATAAATAAATAAATATTGCTTGATTCCAACAATGAGCTTGTCGAACCTGATTTTGAAAGATGAGTTCTCCTGAGCGTAGTGGAAGAGCTTACGCCTGGCTAGGCGCACACGCGCGGAATAATCTTCGCGTATAACAAAGGAAGTGTTTTTGAGCTTACCACTGCACGAAATAACAGTCGACTTATCTTTGAAATACGAAAATTTCACAATGATGGGGCGGTTTTTATTGCCGTGGAAGCGGCCCAGTCTGTGGGCCCGCTCAATATTTTTGGAGTCCAGTGTTACGCCAAGTTTTTCAGAGCAGAAGGAAAGAATCTTAGACTCTGAATGTCCCCAGGTTTCACCGTCAATGTCGGGAAGACCAAATAAAATCAAATTACAACGGCGCAACCGGTTCTCGGAATCATCGCATTTTTCAGTGAGGACTTTTACTTCGGAAGAAAGCTTTAGTATTGCGGAGTTGGTCACTGGGTTCTCGCCGGGGCTAAGAACCTGATGCGCCTCGACAGCTTTCTCTAATTTGTCGACACGCACTACAAGAGGGCTAACCAAGTTGTCAGTGTTTGACTGAGCTGCACGTATTAGGGCAAGTTCGGTTAGGACAGAAGATTGCGCTTGCTCGAGACGAGATATAGCCTCGTGAATAGTCTGGAGGGTTGGACCGGGGCAAGAGGCCGGGATGACAGGGCCGGGGTTGAGTTCAATGTCCCCCAATAGCATAAGCAGCAGGCATACAACATGATCATTTATGCATGCTGAACAAAGTAACAGGTGAAATGCGTCGCTCCAACGGGTTAACAAATCAAACAGGTCGTAGGGGCACGACACCGCGAGTAGGCACCGGTCATTTGTACGGGAGCAATAGGCAAGTGGCAAGGAACTAACCTGCGTTAGAAAGGGCATTCGCATGACTGGGTTTCCGACGGTGTCGTGCCCCGAGTGGCCTTCCAATGTGGTCGGTATTTGTAGGCGCGGCGCCGCTCCTGCGCACTGTGTTCCACGTAGTGGCCAGACGAACAACGGGTTGAGTACCATGGACGGCGGAAGCAGGAGAGCATCGCTTTGAACACTGTCGGTAGGCGGTAGTTCCATCGGTTCCGTGTAGTTGCTTCCGAGGAGAGCATCGGTTTCGGCGCCGAAGGAAAAAGCCGTGGCTGTCCAAAGGAGGACAATCTGCGTTAGAAAGGGCATTCGCATGACTGGGTTTCCGATGGTGTCGTACCCCCTCACTCTCACCATTCTCAGGTTTGACGCCGGCGGGCAGTCCGTCGGCTGCGACCAAGGTACTCGTCAAAGACGACACCACAGTTCCTGCAAACTCGTCAACGGCTGTATCAGTCTATTGCACCGGTCTATCCTACAGCGTCGCACTTATTTCTCCATCTGACCACGTTTTCACTAGGAAAGGCTTGCTGGTGCCATTTGTGACGGTGCAAGTCACTCAAGGCGACACCGATATTTTTGTTACTAACTGTGATAGGAATTTAGAATATTTGAAGTGCGCGGCCGATGGCGCGTATGTGCCGTCTGATCACGAGAAGAGGAGGACGATGAGGATGTGTCGCGCGAGGGAGGTCGGCGGAGTGCTGGCCTGATCTGCATGGGCGGGACCCGCGTTCCCGACCAAGTGTGCGGCCACTGAAGACTTGTGCCTGGGTCTTGAGTACCACGGGCGTCAACGGGTTCCGGTGCGGTCAAGCCGTATCCTGGGCCACTACCGTGCTGGACGACGTTCCAGACCAACCGGCGCCGGGCCTTCGTTCCGACGCACGCCTGGACCGTCGGTGACAGCATCGCCGCGCGGTCGACGTGCCGTGAGTGTGTGAGCGTGCCGTCGCCGCGCCGATAGACGCTTCTCACTAAACGTATAGACCGAAGTGTGTGTTATGTGTATGTGCTTGTTCAACGTGCTCGTCAGTTCCGTCCCGCGTCCACATTCAAGCCTCGACGTTTCTGTGAGACCTTCTTTGTGTGCAAGAGGTCTGAGCCCACTAACAACATCACAATTTTGGCAAGCCTGCCAGGATACTCAAGCACACAAGAGAGAATGATGGAGTTTGAGAGGCTTTACGCCGTAGGCAAGGACCTCGGAATGACAGGAGCGGAGCTCAAGCGCTGGGTCGACGCGGAAATCGCGAGGGAACGGGACCAGCGTGCCCAAAATCGCGAGGACACGAAAGCGCAGGCCGAGCAAGACCGCCTGAGGTTGGAGGCCGAAGAACGCGTGCTCAAGCTCAAGATAGAGCTCCAGGAAAAGACTGGCAGTACGCAAGGCGCGGTGACTGATGCCAGTGCGGGACAGGCGCTTGCTAGGGCAGCCCCCGACGTCTTCATCCCCCACAAATTGATTCCGCCGTTCAACGAGGAACGGGATGACCTAGACGCCTACTTGAAGCGTTTCGAGCGAGTTGCGACAAGCCAAGACTGGCCCCGCACGAAATGGGCACTCTCCCTCAGCCTGTGTCTGACCGGAGAGGCCTTGACGGTCATAGGGCGACTCGACTCTAACGCAGCTACAGATTACGACCAGATGAAGGCTACCTTGCTCTAGCGTTTTCGGTACATCGCTGAGGGGTACCGCGAAAAGTTCCGAAACGCGAGACCCGAAGACAACGAGACCGCCATGCAATACGCCGGAAGGATATCTGGCTACTTCGACCACTGGATTGAAATGAGCCAAACAGACAAGAGTTTCGACTCTCTTCGCGACGCCATGATCGGTGAGCAGTTCTTGGAAGGCTGTTCTATGCCTCTACGAGTATTTTTGAAGGAAAGGAATTGCAAGACCCTCGACGCGATGGCGAAGAATGCCGATTACTTCATAGAGGCACAACACCTCACCAATATGAGCAAGGAGATGACCCTCAAAGAGGCCACGGTGGAGCATTCTGGCAAGGCGGAAATACCGAAGACGTATAGGTCAACCGACCGGTGTTTCCTCTGCGACAAGGCGGGTCATCGAGCTTCGGAGTGCTGGTCCCAGAGTAAAGGAACACCTGCGGACCGCGGATGGTCTCGTAGAAGCGGTCCAGGAGGAGGACCCTCAAGACAAGAGACAGGACAAGCTTCCTGTATGATGGCACCATCGCCGCCCGAAAATCCGACAGACGAAGGGGATGGGTACGTCGTACTGCAAAGCGGCGAAACGATTCCCATAGTCAATACGACATTAATGCCACCAGCCCCCGGATGCGACGTCGCAAAGCTGCCAGTGCGTAGGGGCTTCCTTGAATCGCAACCGGTATCGGTCCTACGAGACACTGGTTGCAACACGGTAGTTGTGCGGCATTCGTTGATACTTCGGGAGAAAATGACAGGCACAACAAGCCCGGTGTTTCTGTTGGATCGCACGATTCATTATCTACCGGAAGCCATAGTATTTCTCGACCCGCCATTCTTTACAGGCCTTGCGCGGGTTAAATGAATGCGGGACCCCTTGTATGACGTGGTGCTGGGAGAGCATTGAAGGAGCCCGGCCACCTAATGACCCGGTCAGTTTGTGGTCACCAGACAGAACTCGGAGCGATACGAGTCCCCCTTCCATGCGGGGGCCACCTACTTCGCAATTATGGCGGCCAGACATAAAGAAAAAGGGACGAACGAGGTTGGAAACGCAGCCTCAAGCCAGACACAGAAGCTGGCCGTGTGCGGGGCCGCGTTCATCGCTGCTGCAAAGGGTACGGAGACAACGTCACTGCCAGCGTTGCCAGTGCTGCAACCCGCAATCACAGGGGTAGATCAATGCAAATTAAAGGACTTGCAGAAGAACGACGGATCTCTCAGGCGCTGCTTCGAAAAGGTCGGCAAGATGCTGATATCGAGTGGCAGCGAAAATGAATATCACTTGCAAGATGGCATTCTATACAAGAAACACAAGACGACACAAGGGAAAATATTCGACCAGTTGGTGGTGCCCAAGGACCTTAGAAAGAACGTAATGATGATAGCTCATGAAGGGAGCCACGCTTGTCATCAGGGAGTGACGCAAACGCTCAGTCGAGTCGTCACTGAGTTTTACTGGCCCGGAATGCAGTCGGAGACCAGACGATTTACCAGGTTGTGTGGCACGTGCCTAGGAGCAAAGAGTCCCACGCCACCTAGTCGGACGTGCTCCTTCACACAAAGACCTCAGACTTGCGCGAACTGTTTGTATCATCAATTTATGCCTCGCCGAGAAGTCTCGGAGAAGTGCTCCTGCAAAGACACGAAGAACTTGGAGTAATGGCGTGATCCTCGACCAATAACGTGCGGCGACTTTGTGCTACGTGTCATCTACGTCGCTTACGTCGTGTGGTGCTACGTCGCCTTTGTGCTCCTCCTCGACTTCTTGAAATTGGAGGGAAATGTGATAGGAATTTAGAATATTTGAATTGTGCGGCCGATGGCGCGTATGTGCCGTCTGATCGCGAGAAGAGGAGGACGATGAGGATGTGTCGCGCGAGGGAGGTCGGCGGAGTGCTGGCCTGATCTGCATGGGCGGGACCCGCGTTCCCGACCAAGTGTGCGGCCACTGAAGACTTGTGCCTGGGTCTTGAGTACCACGGGCGTCAACGGGTTCCGGTGCGGTCAAGGCCGTATCCTGGGCCACTACCGTGCTGGACGACGTTCCAGACCAACCGGCGCCGGGCCTTCGTTCCGACGCACGCCTGGACCGTCGGTGACAGCATCGCCGCGCGGTCGACGTGCCGTGAGGGTGTGAGTGCGTCGTCGCCGCGCCGATAGACGCTTCTCACTAAACGTATAGACCGAAGTGTGTGTTATGTGTATGTGCTTGTTCAACGTGCTCGTCAGTTCCGTCCCGCGTCCACATTAAAGCCTCGACGTTTCTGTGAGACCTTCTTTGTGTGCAAGAGGCCTGAGCCCACTAACAACATCACACTAACCCATCCCCGTACATTGTTACGTTGGTACGAGGGGAATGTCTCGGCAGAGCGGAAGCCCTCGAAGATGCGCAAGTTATGGAGGCACCGGTTGACGGACTGCGCCAGCTCCCGTCCGCTCAGTGCTGTTTCCAGATCTGATTCGTCATCCGCTGGTGTATTTGGTTGCTCGATTGCTCACAACCTTACGTCGGTCGAGCGTTCCCAGCCTCTATGTCTAGTGCAAGAATTTCGTTCTTCTTTCGATGTCGCGCGAACTTCTCTCGGCCGCATGCCTGCTGTCACGCATCGCATCGACACTGGCGCCCAACCACCACTGCGGGAACGTCCATACCACGTATCTCCAGCAGAGTGTCGTGTAATGAACGAGCAAGTCGAAGACATACTTCGCCGCGATGTTATTCGACCCTCAAATAGCCCGTGGGCGTCTCCTGTTCTCGTTGCGAAAAAGGACGGCTCCTGGGCGTCTCCCAGGAGCCCCTGGGCGTCTCCTGTCGTTCTTGTTGCGAAGAAGGATGGTTATGTGCAGTTCTGTGTGGACTACCTACGACTGAATAAGATCACCCGTAAGGACGTTTATCCCCTGCCTCGAATGGACGATGCCATTGACAGCCTGCAAGGATCAGAATTCTTTTCATCGCTCGATTTGCGCTCAGGGCTTATGACGCTAGACCGAAGACAGCGTTTGTCACACCCAATGGCTTGTATGAATTGAACGTCAAGCCGCTTGGGCTGTGCAATGCGCCCGCGACCTTTGAGCGCATGATGGATACCGTCCTGCACAACATGAAATCGCACACGTGCCTGTGCTACCTCGACGACGTCGTCGTTTTCGCCCCAGACTTCTTCACGCATCTTCAACGCCTGCGGCATGTTTTGACGCGTTTGAGCGACGCCGGGCTGCAACTGAATCTAAAGAAATGCCGATTAGCAGCAGGGCAGCTCACGACACTAGGATACATCGCGTCCAAGGACGGAATTCTCCCTATCCAGCCAAGCTTCGGGCCATAACAGAGTTCCCCAAACATACGTGCGTCAAATGAACTGGGCAGTTTCGTAGGACTAGGCTCCTACTTTCGGCGCTTTATGCGAAACTTCGCGACTATCATTTCGCCGCTGACGAAGCTCCTTGGCAGCAACGGGCCCCTCAATTCCTAGTGGTCAGAGTGCGACGACGCCTTCGCAGAGCTCCGTCGTTCGTTGACGCCTCCTCCCATACTACGCCCCTACGACCTTACGGCCCCCACAGAGGTACATATGAACGCCAGCGGTGTCCAAAGCTCCAAACTAGCGTCCAATATACAAA
The DNA here is from genome assembly GCF_013339695.2 of Rhipicephalus sanguineus. Lineage (NCBI taxonomy): Eukaryota > Metazoa > Arthropoda > Arachnida > Ixodida > Ixodidae > Rhipicephalus > Rhipicephalus sanguineus. The sequence continues at coordinate 223,173,299 of NC_051177.1, forward strand.
GCTAGCAGGATAAATCCGATTATTGATGGTGACTCCTGCGGTGCAGACTCCAAGACTCGAGCCGACGTAATTAGCTGGCCTCCAGCGGTCCGGATTTCGGGGCCTTGTCAAGCAGTCCTAAATTTTTCAACTTTGTGGCGAACGGTCCACTGACGACGGAATAGTCGGCTAGAGCGGTGACGTTGTGGCAGTCCAATACTACTCTCCCAATACCAATACTACATCATCCCAATCATCCCAATACTACATCGAGGTCGCTAGTTTGTCGCCTTGCGCTGCGGTTAGGTCGCGGCGTCGGGTCACGGCTATGTCGGTTTGCTCCGCTGCTTCCACGTTGCGTCGTCAGGTCTTCTGGCCGCGATGTTTAGACGTCAGGGCTCCGTTCGGCTTGCGGCTTGTTGCGGCTTGTCGTTGCGGCGTCGCCGTCGGCGGCGAAGGATCTTCGATGTTTCGGCGTACAGCAACCGCACCTCCATCGGTTGCTGCCCTTAGTTTTCCGGATACGGGCTAGAAGACCGGCCGCGTGTTGCGCCAGCGTACTGGCGGCGCTGCGGTGAGACAAAGCGGCCTGGCGACGGCGAACGGGAAGGTTGTCGGGGTGGCCACTGTGCTCTTGCGAGGTAGTCGCCGATGTCGCGTGGTCGTTTACCCCCCTGTGGACGCGAACCCACGTGGTCCCATCTATCGGTACTGGCAGCGGCGGTAGCTGTGGCCAGCTTCTCCGCAATGGTAGCAGAGTGGGCATCTTGAGGCGGGCACGACGGGAACATTCTACGAAGTTTTTCGCGCACTACGGCCCTTATGATCTCGCGCAGATCGTCGTAGCCGATAGCTTCATAGCTGGTGCTGTCTTGGATCAAGCGGCGGTTGTATTGCCGGGTCGCATTTCCAACGTGCTCTCAATTGTAGTGGCCTCAGAGACAAATTCCTAGACTATCTTGGGTGGCTTCCGCATCAGCCCAGCGAAGAGCTCTTGCCTTACTCCTCGCATGAGGAAACGGACCTTCTCCTCGGTCATGTTTGGGTCCGTGTGACGGAAGAGACTGGTCATTTCTTCTGCGAAGATTGTCACCTTTTCTTTCGGCAGCTGAAACTGTGTTTCCAGTAAGTCGGCGGCCCTTTCTTTTCGCACGACGCTTGTGAGCGCTGCGAGGATGCTGCATCCCGATCGCGGGCGGTGGAGCAGTAGCTGTCATCGTTGCCGCAGTCGTGGTCCTGGCCTTGGTCTTCTGAGTCTTGTCGGGTGGAGGCCCGTACTCCGGTGGTAGACCTTGTTGCCTACGGCTAGCTCGCTGGTCGTGGCTGGCGTCGATGTCTTCTCCGCGCTGGGGGCTGGGTTCACGGCTGACGGGGGTGTTCGGAACGTGACCGACCAGCACATCCACCAGATGTCACGGGGTTCTGACGGGGATGAAGGCAACCGTGGGCGTGTCCAAGAAAAAACTTTTTCATTTGGTCGAACTTGTGGCCGGGAAACGGAAAGTCAAACTACAGCGATAAAAAGTGCAAACTGATAGCGGCGAACAGGGCGTCGGCCGTCGATGTACTGCTCAGCGCTAAGGCGCGTCGGCATTTATACATGCGACATCGAACGTTTCAGCCTTATCGCTGGTGGCGGCGTTAGTTCCAGAAAAAGACTCGGCTGTTCGCGTTTCCGCGCTCAAATATAACGGATCATCCCAAAAAATCTGGAACGGTCCCAGACATTCTGGCGCGGTTTGCGCAAGGCAGTAGTAACGCGAGTAAGGGGGCGTTAACATAAAGTATAGAAGGAAATGAGCGCATGTGGCAATACAATAGTGGTTATTGAAGCTCAATGAATTAACTCATTTACAGAATTTAGGACATTTCATGCCCAATTGGTTCAGTTGTCAGTGCATAAGCAAAATCGTCTGTTGCTATATAAAATGTCAGTTATTTTTTTTTCCGGTTCATTCTCCTTGCTTATGAAACTCGCCATTTTAACTCTTCTGGTTTTCGACCCAGCACATTATTCTAATTGTCCATCGATTGTCTGTCCTACATGCAATATTCCTAGTCCAGCTTCACTTCATTTTGTTTATTTTGACTAATATGTCATTTACCTGTTTTTGTTATCGCATCCATGAAGCTGGTATTCTAATATTTGGCGTTTACAAGCCAAAACCATGATATATTTATGAGGCACGCCGTAGTAGAAGGCTCTGCGAATTTCAACTACCAGGTGTTGTTTAACGTGCACTAACATTGCGCAGTACCTGGTCCTGTAGAATTTGCCTCCATCGAAAAGTGATCGCCATGGCTGGTTTCAAACCCGCGACGTTTGCTTCAACAGCCGAGCACTGTAACCACTGTTCCACCGCGGCGGACGAAGTTGCTATTCTGTCCCTCCACACCTATCATTTTTCTCTCAACCCCCAAAATTTCATTACTTCGACTGGGTAGCGCAAAAACACGGAACAAAAGATAGAGACGTAGACAGCACAAGCGCTAACTTCAAACGACGTTTATTTTGGAACACGCAAGAATATATACACCACTAATCACAACGATCTCAACTAACGGCTCATGATACGACAACTCTTTAGACTAACAAGAAAAACTATTCGTACTACTGCGCAGAGTACCACATGCGTCGGACGGCGAACACACCTCAAAAAACAACAAATGATTCACTCATTTAGAAAAACAAAAATTTCATACACTCTTTTCGATTCCACTCGCGACATCAGGTACTGACGCGATATTAGGACGCTGAACTAAGGAATGATAGTTCCTTATCGTGTAGATGTACAGACGGCTGGCTTACGCACGAGGTGCCTTGCCTCTGGATGATGCAAGCCTCAGTTATCTCACGAGTTAATTGTACCTTGTGACGGAATAAAACGGAGGTTAGTTCAAACTGCGGATCGTAACCACACTGACGGCAATGCAAGGCCAGATTTGACGACGGAGCACATTTTAAGGAGCTGTGGTGCTCGCGCAGACGGATGTTCAGGCAGCGGCCAGTCTGGCCCACGTACGTTTTGCCACATGAAAGGGGGATCTGGTACACAACCCCCTTTGCACATGACACAAAGCGAAGGCCATGCTTCATGGTGCACTGTCCTCTTGCTTCTTCTTTTCTTTTCTGCAGATACTGCAGTCTCGGGCAAATCCCTTTTAGCTTATTTGTGGCTGAAAAAACAACATTAACGTTAAACCGTGCCGCCACTCTCTTGAAGCGGTGGGACACTCCGTGAATGTAAGGGATCACGGAGAATGGCCTGTTTTTTTCCTTTCTTCCTTCCGGTGCTACCTTTCCATGTGCTCTTACTTCTTTTAGCACACGTTCACTGGTGGCCGCTATTACAGCATCAGGGTAACCGGCCTGCTGCAATTTCTCCGCCTGTTCGTGAACGCTTTGGCTCACTAGGTGCGGGCAGGACTTTGATATCACGGACCGAATACATGACATCGCAATGCCGTTTTTTACGAGTCTCGAGTGGCCAGACTGATAGCTGAGCAAACCTTTTTTTGATCTCGGTCTATATTGCCAGCATATTTTCTCAGGGCAAAAAACCATGTGAAGGTCAAGATACTGCACATGTATGCTCTCACATGTGAACGTGAGTCCCTGCCCTTGTTCCCTGAACACCTTCATAGCATCAACCATTTTTCTGTTGAAATCACGCCTGTCAACAAACACCAAATAGTCGTCAACATAGCGAACTACCTTGTTTGTTAGACCGGGCTAGCTAGTGATGCAGCCGTGTCACGCCGGGCTAGCTAGTGATGAGGTGGAGGCTGCGCCGGGTTGTGCGCAGTGTGCCGCCACACGTCTATTACAACAAACTTTAAGGCTGCAATACGAACAAGCGTAGGTGTTTTGTATTCACGTATTTGTGCTTGTATATGTGTTTGTGTGTTCAAACCTTCCAGACATCTAGAATACACTTAGTGTGTTCGGATGTTTTCGTGTTGAGATATCATTTCATCTAAGATTTCGGAGTATTGAGAATAATATTAGTAGGTCCGTTATTTTTCATCAAGAAGATGAGGGAGACAGGGAGAAAAACTGAGAAGCAGCTTGACTAGCTCTTGCCCCCTCCACCGCCCCCCAATGTACACTTTGGCAAGTTTGCAGCAGTGCACATCAACAGCCTTATTAACAGTGTAAATGAACAGGAAGTGAAAACAACAAAGAAATGAAAGAATGGAGGAAGAGGCATATCAGCAACATTGCAATGCATATTCATTGAAAATGAATTTAATAAGAACACATTGCAACACATAATAACGCAAAACTAACCACCGAATTTCGGAGAATTGGAGATTTACGTGAAATGAAATCCGATAAACGCCGAATTTACTCCCAAAAGATAAACTCCGAAAACACGGAGCCCTAATCATAACGTAGCTGCCGATACCGCAACCTCATGCAGAGAGTACTTATGGTGACTATCCAAGCCTGTGAATAGCATTCTTAATGTAGATGCAATCAGTGTTTACCACGCTAGCTTTTTTAGAACAGCCAATGTTCACGATTGCTGGTGGTTCATTTGCATGCAATTTTCATAGTACCACTGTCCTGTCCAGCTGCAGTCATTATGCCAATGTTGTCAATTTGTCCTTCTCAAGCTGTTATCGAAACCTGTGCATTGATGCATTTCAGAACAGCTCCATAAACCTTTAAAGATAACGCGAATCTTTCTGTCGAACCCAAAACCCCCTCCGTTGCGAGATTAGTAGACCCTCAATGACCAGCAGATGCATGACAGACGGCTAAAGAAGTTCATTATGACACAGTGCTGCATCTCACTGCTTTCCCATCCAGGAAATAGGATAACACCTTTGGGATAGCAAATAGGATAGTAAACTTTGGGTTTTACTCGAACCGGTCTATAAGTGAGTGAAGCTGCACATACAAGTAGAACATTTACCTTTGACATAAAAGGTTGGTGCAGGCTGTCATAGCAGTCCCTTGCAATTACCTGATGCTGCGATGTGTGGCCCTCACCCCACGGACATTGTTTTTTTATAACTTGTTTTTTTTGTTTCCTGTGTTCCACAGTGTAGTAGATAATGCTGCTGTTCGACGGCAGTGTTCTGCCACTTTATCTGCCAAAAGCATTATGATTATGAGGCATACAATAGTGGAACACTGCAGGTTAATTTTGATTGCCTGTGAATTTTTAATGTGCACTACAACACAAGTACATGGGCAGCTGCCGTGGCCATGATCCGATGACGTGATCTCATGCTCTGTGGAAGAATGCTTTAGCTAATCGAGTCAAAAGTTATATGAATTTCCAAGTGAGGTTGTCGCACGTCACGTGGTTATTTGACAGAGCTTCCCCTGTGGTCTCTAGACAAGGTCTGAATGCCCAACTGGGTGGGCAAAAAATAGCGCGCAGACGGACGGGACGAAGAAAAGGATACACAGCGCTTACTTTCAAGGGTGATTTATTGGCATATGCAGATTAGGAAAATAGAAAAGGTTTTTATACCGTGAAGCAGGCCCGTAGCCTGGGGGGGGGCCTAGGCCCCGCCCCCCGAAATTTGGTGAAGTAGGTGGTTTTACCAAAAATAAATAATAAAAATAGGTGTTTTTCTCAAAAAGTCATGTTTTGCAGCAGGTGCCCTCCCCCCCCCCCCCCCACCCTCCGAGAAACATTCCTGGCTACGGGCCTGCCGTGCAGGAGCGACAAAAGATCAAATCATAGAAACATACCACTGGTGCAGGCCACTGTTCAGTAATACGACAGTGCTCTTTAGACACAATGATCAAACGACTCGCGAACTCGTGGAAGCGTTTTACATTCAAAAAGAAGGAGAGTCCTGCGTCAGCCAAACATCGGTTTCTTGACACGAAAAAGAAGTAACACTATCAGTGGTATGTTTGTATAATTTGATCTTTTGTGACTGCTGCGCAGTCTCTTCACGGTGTAAAAGCCTTTTCTATTTGCCTAGTTATGGTCCCTCGCTAGCTCCCCTGCGTATATTCTTTATGCTTATCTTTTGTGTATAAATCTGCACATACCAATAAATCACAGTTGAGAGTGAGCGCTTCTTCTGTGTATCCTTTTCTTTGTCCCGTTGGTCTGCGCGCTGTTTTTTGCCCATTGTGTATCACCAACTAGCCCAACTTTTAGTCTTGCTGCCCAACTGGAAGCAAAATGTTCTAACCACTACATCATGCAAGTGTCCTTGAAGTGATGTCTCAGGTGTACCCTTGGAGACGCGAAGCACTCAGGTTGGAATTCCATAATTGTTCGGAAAAGCAAACATTTACTTTCCACGTTCAGCACAAACAAAATATCACGTCACTAGAAAGTTTAGAGCATTCGTTATTAGTTGAATGTTGCGGCCACATTTCTAGGCAATCATGTGAGGCAAAACTGAACGTTGACTTTCTGATTGCATATAAGATTCTTCTCCTGCTGCCATATGTGGTGCCACAAAAGTATTTGTATGGCTTTTTTTCTTTTTTTCTTTTACCATTTACAGTGTTATTAATGGAAACAAATAAAGTGAAATGAAAAAATGCATGACAACAAAAATGACTTCAATGCTGATCTTTTGAGAAAAAACATAGTTGATCCTCCGTCATAGGAATCGGAATAACACGAAACTAAAACGTGCCCTTATAGAAGTAACTGAATGTTTACTGTACATTGATATAAGAGAGTTTGCCACAATGTATATTGATGTCTGGCAGCTATATCACCGTTTCAAGTTGATGCACCCACTTTGATGCTCGGTGGTACATCTCTATGCTGACGACTGACATTCATGTTCAATGATTAAACAAACCCTTGTGGTAGCTGTAGTAGTTAGCGGTGAAAGCGTAATCAAAGAACGAGTTGTGATAGCCAGAAGAGCGTTGCACATTGGACGCAGAACCTGATCGCCATCCTGCGGCATGTTAAAATGTGATTGAACACCACGGCCGCACTACAGGGAAGCGCAAAGCGCGTCGTGCCGCCCCGCTAGCCCGGCCGCAATTTTTCTCTGGGCGAGCGCTTAGGCGGGGAACGCGATGTTACAGCCAGGTGAGGCAGGCGCGCGTCGCAGAGCTATTTTAATGACGATAGCCTTTCTTGGGATACTTAAACGGAGAAATTTCGGTCTGTCTGTCTGTCTTTCTGTTTGTCGGCACGTCACTCGATTCAGCCACTCGGCCAAAGTTGAACCACTTGCCCAAGGGCCAGCCATCTTGAACGGCTGACTAGGTTCATACTATAAAATATCATCATCAAGACGCCAGAAGAAGGAAAAGAAGACCTCCCTGGCGCGAGCGCGTGAGAGAGAGAGAAAAGGAGTACAACTTTATTAAGAGTCCAGTGCAGACGCAGAGGTTGCCCCGCGCCACCCGGCTACTCCCACGTTGGGACCGGCAGGTATAGCCTAGCGGCCCTGTCGCGGGTGCACTGGACGGCCAGGATGTGGTCCTGTAGGTTTGGGCTGCGCAAAAGCGCATTCCACTCGGCCTTGCTGTACGTCGGGCCGAGCGACCCGCACTCCCAAAGCATGTGAGCTAATGTAGCGGCCTGCCCGCAAGCGGTGCAGGCGGCGTCGGGGAATTTGTGTGGATATATTTCATTTAAGAGTGCTAAAGATGGGTATGAATGGGTGTGAAGTAAGCGCAACGAGACTGCATGTGCTCGACTGAGTTTTGAATGTGGGATCGGGAAAGCCCGCCTCGTTGTGTGTGATCTCGTTGTGTGTGGTTGGAGTGTCCTTATGCCCTGCGTTGTCGGCGCTGGAGCCATCGCCCATGTCGAGAGCAGCGCGGTCGGTGAGCGCGCGCGCTGCTGTGTGGGCTGACTCATTCGGGTTCAGAGCAACGCCCTTTACTGAGCCGATATGTGCGGGGAACCAGTAAATGGTGTGAGGGACCATCCCATCTCTGGTGGAGCTGTTCAAGATCCTGGCGGCCTGTGTTGATATACGGCCCTTTTGGAAGGCTCTGACTGCCGCCTTTGAGTCGCTGTACACCTCTTCACATCGATCATTTAGCAGAGCGAGCGCAATGGCCACTTGTTCGGCCACCTGCGGGTTCGTTGTGCGTACCGTGGAGCACTTCGTAGTCGAGCCGGTCTGGTCGACGACCACCGCTGCGAACTTTTTACCGTCTCGATATGCTGCAGCGTCGACGAAACTTGCACTTGTACCACCCTTTCCCAGTTGCTTCAATAGAGCTGTCGCCCTCGCCGGACGACGTCCCTCATTGTGTACAAGGTGAGTGTTGCGGGGGATTGGAGCAACAGTGATGTTTTCTTGTACATAGTTTCGATATACGCACGCCATTTGTTTCCACCTGCATTGGGTTGAAACCAAGTTCGTTAAGTTTGCGCCGACCGGCCGTCGTCGTGGACAGTTTAGCTAGCTGCGATCGTTGCTGCGCTTCGGCTATCTCGGCCGCAGAGTTGTGCACGCCGAGTGCGAGTAAATTCTCGGTGTATGTGCATATTGGAAGCCCCAATGCTTTCTTGACGATCTTCCTGATAACAACATCGAGCTTGTCCCACTCCGACATGAGCCAGTTGTGCATGGCATCGGTGTAGGTAAAGTGGCAGAGCACGAACGCATTAATGAATCTTAACGAATTGTCCTCCTTAAGGCCTCTGTGTCTCCCGGAGATTCTTTTGACGAGTCGAAAAGCGTTGTCAGTCTTGCCAACGATCTTCCGCATAGCGGTGCCTTTGCCGCCCTTCGCTTCGATAAACATGCCGAGAATCCTGATGGTGCCTACCCTCGGGATTTCCTCCCCATCACTGGTGTAAACGTGTATGTTACTTTCTTCGACGGGTTTCCATCCCTTGGGTCGGGAGCCCCGTTCCTTCCTGTAGAGTAGGAGCTCCGACATCGCGGGTGAGCATCTGAGTCCCGTTGGGCGCAGGTAGGCTTCCACCTCGACTACTGCCTCTTGCATGGCATCTTGCACCCGGCCTTCGCTGCCGCCGACGCACCAAATCATGATGTCGTCGGCGTAGATGGTATGCTTGATGCCGCCCACACTAGCCAGTCTTTTAGACAGTCCAATCGTACAGATATTAAATAGCACCGGCGAAATCACAGATCCCTAGGGCGTGCCTGGATGTCCAAGCGGTACGTCTTCGGAGAAAAAGTTCCCGATGCGCAGCCTCGCTTTTCTCCCAGACAGGAAGGACCTGATGTAATGTAAAGCCTGGGCCCAAGCTCGAGGTTCGCCACCGTCTTCAGGATGAATTCATGCTTGATGTTGTCAAAGGCCTTCTCCAGGTCTAGGCCAAGAAGAGCCTTGGTATCTCTGGAGTAATCATCGATGACTTGGTGTTTAATGAGCATCATTGCATCCTGCGTTGAAAGGCCGGCGCGAAAACCGATCATATTATGCGTATAAATGTCGTTTCCCTCCAGGTAGTCGTTAAGTCTGTTGAGAATCGCGTGCTCTGCCACCTTACCCACACAGGACGTAAGGGAGATGGGGTGAAGGTGCTCGACGCTAGGCGACTTTCCTGGCTTGGGGATTAGTACGGTATCGGCTGGCTTCCATTCCTCAGGGACCTTACCCGTTTTCCATGCATCGTTGATGAAAGCAGGCGCTCTGTGGATGCGTCGTCGAGGTTTCTGAGGGCTCTGTTTGTGATCCCGTCCGGCCCTGGAACCGACTTGCGATTTAGCGTTTGAATCACTCGCCTAATTTCGATCTCTGAAAAATCTTCGTCCAGTTCTGGCAGAGGGGGGCCACCATAGTCCGGGAACACGCCGTCTTCGCTCTCTCGTTCGATAGGTAGGTACTTGGATACTAGCCAGGCAACGAATTCTTCAACCACCTGTTCTTTAGGGGCCTCATGCAGGGCACGGGCTAGGGTGTGTCTTTGCATGGCCTTATTGCTGTGCTCATCCAAGAGATGCTTCAGAAGGTGCCATGACTTGCCGTTTCTGATTTGCCCATCGACGGACTCACAGAGCTCGTCCCACTGCTGTTTGCACAATGTGTCGCAATGTTCTCTGATTTCCTTGTTCAATTTTGATATTTTGTTGCCGCAGCCTACGGTTGTGCCTCTGATCCTTCCATCGACGCATTAGAGCATCCTTGGCTTCCAAGAGGTGGGCAAGCCTGCTGTCCATCTTCTCCACACTTAAGTCTGATGTTATCTTCTTGGTGGCAGTGGCGATATCTCTGCGGATGTCCTCGCACCATTCCTCGAAGTTGTCGGGAGCACCGGGCCTTGTAGTACGGATGTTGCGAAAAAGATCCCAGTCAACCACCGTGAATTCTCGGACTCTGCTACCATCCACCTCTATAGAGGTCTGCAGGACGTAGTGGTCGCTGCCAAAGTCCATAGCGGTGTTGGTCCACGTATGCTTTTCAACATTCTTGATGAAAGCGCGGTCTGGCGTCGTGTCTCGGGTCACCGAGTTGCCTATTCGTGTAGCGAAAGCCTTATCAGTTATTAGGGTTAGGTCTAGTTCGTTGGCGTCCTGCCAAAGGTCCCGACCCTTGCTCGTGTCATATACGTATCCCCATAAGCCCTGTGGTGCATTGAAGTCACCGACTACGACGAGAGGGCGAGGACCAGCTAATTCCACTGCCTTCTCGAGCAACGTCTTGAACTGCTGGCGCCTGTGCTTGGGATTACTATAAACGTTCAACACAATTACACTGTTTTTACGTTGATTACGCCGCGGTGTGTCAAGCAATATCTCCGCCATTACATGTTCTATCTTGCAGCTCATCAGTTTCAGGTCGTGGACGAGGTGTGTTAGCTTCTTATTTATAAGTGTGCAGACACCTCGTCCTCCTGACTGCCCAGGAACTGCACGGTAGCCAGCGAGGGACGCTGCAGAGGCTAAAGTCTCTTGAAGTGCTATAATATGAGGTTTGTCCGTTATTGTTCTAAAGTACTGCTGCAAGAGTGCTCTTTTACCAACGTACCCCCTGCAGTTCCACTGCTAAATGCGGATATTGCTTTTATCGTTGGCCATTGGAGATTCTGCTTTCATCTCCACCCTGAGTGGTCAGTTCTGCTCGAAGATTCTGTCCCTCTGCCGGATGGACCCCTGGTCTATCGACGGTTTTCACGTTGCTTGCCGACGCTCCATGTCGGTCCGATTTCTGCAGTTTTACGTCATTTTCGAGCGCTACGATACGATCGTTCATTGCCCCTAGCCCCTCGAGTGGGTTGCTGAGTACAGCCAGCATCTGCTTAACGCTCTCCGTGAGGCTAGCTACACTCTCTGCCACCATCTTGATGTTCGCCTTAATTGTTACCAGTGTTTGTTTTGATCTCCTCTACCTGAAATTCCGTGTTCTTAAGCTTACTCACTACCGCCCTGCGTTTGGTTGCCATGGGCCCTTCTCCAGCAGGGACCGGCACCGGCGTATCGGTTGTTTCGCGTTCAGTATTGTTTTGCAGCGCACTTAGCATTTTCTTAAATTCCGCCATTTCCTTGGCCATCTTGCTAACAGTTTCCTTAAGCTCTGCGTTTTGTTTTCTCAATCGCGATACCTCCGCGTCCCTAGCATGCTCTGGGGGCGGGTCGCATTGCATGGGCTGCTCGCCGTCGCTGCTACGAACCCTGTCAGCTCAGGTGAGGTTTGACTTTTTCCTGCCCTGGTCTTCGTTGGCGTGGACTGCCGTGGATGGCTGGAGCCCCGAGGCATATTTGTAGCCTGGCCTGGGCGAGGTGTCCGGGCATGTGCCGTCTGCGTCAGCCCTTCCCTGGTCAGGCCTGGAACTGGACCCGGAACGGGCCCGGGATCCGGACCATGTCCTGGACCTGGAGCGTGCCCCGGATCTCGAACGGGACTTTTGACGCGCCCTGGATGTGGAGCGGCTCTTGCTGCCGCCTCTGGTTTTCGATCTCCCTCGCGACCTGGATCGGCCTCCAGTTGCCTATGGTCCGGGCTGCTCCTGTTGATGACAGCCGTTGAGCTCGATGGAGGCGTCCACATCGAAGGATGGGGACCTCGCCTGGGTGGCGCGGGCCCTCAGGCCTCGCCTGCGCCTGACGACACAGGGTGTCTGATATCGGTACTTGCAGTCCCTGGATGCAGTGAGGTGTTTGCCGCCGCACAAACTACATATCGGTTCACAAACGTGATGCTCGTCTGGCTGGATAGCTTCTCTGCAAGCCCTGCATACTGACGCGTCGGGCGTCGGAGAGACGTCAGAGGGGTGTCCAAGTCGGCCACAGGCACAGCAGACATCGACTTGCTTCCTGTATAAAGTCCACTTGATTAGGGTGCCGCCGGAGGAAACATAATTGGGAACCTTGTATCCGTCGAAGAGCACTATGACCACTCCGGTACTCTTGATTCTCTTCGCCCCAAGGGCCAGCGGATTTCTTGCATTAACAATCTTACGGTCGATGGCTTCTGGACCGTCGCTAAGCGGGATCCCGCGGATGACTCCCTTGCATGTAGCATGTGGAGCAGCCACGTATGCACTGATTCATGGTCCTGACCGGCCACGGTAATAGCTTCGACGTTAACGTAGTGCTTGAAATTCTCTTGGTTCGGAGTACTCACGACCATGATGTTTTGTAGTGGATTAGGGAACATCGTGTCCGAGTTTCTCTCGCCCGGATCGAGTCCTGCCGCCTCCCATATGGCCTCTGCCACGACAGACGGGCCAACACAGGCCGCCTCTCGGCCTCACGACGATCTTGGTTTCGTCCCGGGGCAGCGGTGCCATCTTGCTGGCCCTGATAATGTTTTTCTTGATATCTCCGAAGCCGTGACAGCCGGGCTTAGGCGCTTCAGCGGTGGGCTTAGACGCCGGCGTTTGGGCGCCGAGAGCTCCGCCGGCTTTCTTCACTTCCGATCGTCTTCTAGTCACCGTAATCCACCCGGAATCCCTGTTATTCCCCTCAGCGTCAACCTGGGTCCCCGCTTCATCGCATTCCAACTCGTAATTTGGCGAGAAAAAGTCCTTTTTTTTTGTCAGAGAAGCGATGCCTGTGCGCCGCGGAGACAGCGACGCGGCCGGGTCTTACGGCGGCGTCTAGCTGCACACCCGGCGTGATCGGCACGAAATTCACTTATAAATGTGAAAATAGTCCACCCACAGGTGCACTTTTGGTGTCCACAGAGTCCCGATGAGCTCAGAAGTCCGATGCGACACACTTTGGATTGAACACGGCCTCACAAAGCACCAAGAAAATAAAAAAAAAACGGGAGCCGATCGAATCGCGTCCGGCCTGCACAGCGCCATCCTCGCGTTCCCCGCGTGATACTTCACTTCTTCTAAAAAAACCGTTGTGGTTCGAAGCAGTCACTGGTCTCGATCGTCTTATCAATGGTGCCGTGAACCAGGATACTACCTCCTCGCCGTCAAGAAAGGTCCACCTGCCGCGGAGCAGCAGCCAAAACAACGGTGGACGAGCAGAGCATCGACCTGGATCGAGCGACAAGACCACGGTGGACAGCATAAGCATCGAGACGGATGACTGACAAGTAAGGCGTCACTGTTACCTGCCTAGAAATGAGCAAGGAAGTCATAACGAAGAAAAGGAAAGCGCTTCGCTCTCAGATCACGCAGCTAATCAACGCTGCCGAGCAGCAAATTAATGATGGAGCTAACCGGGAGCAGTTGCTAACAACGCAGGCGCAGATTAAAGGAATAAGCGACAGCCTGAAGAGCGCCAACAAACAAATGGAGAAGTTTCTGAGCGAAGAGTGTGCCGAAGCTGAATTCGAAAGAGTAATAGAGTATGACATGAAAATAAGGACGATCTTGTATAAAATAGAATTCAGACTTCGAGAGCCAGCACAATCGAATGCAAACGATAGTGCAAGGCAGGCGACATCATCAAATGCAGTACAGGATGCGACGGAGCTTGTTAAGCTACCGAAGATTGGAATGATAAAGTTTGGCGGGAAAGCTTTCGAGTGGAACCGATTATGGGCGCAATACGAGTCGGCAGTTCATCTGAGACCGAGCATGAGCAAGGGACAGAAATTCAATTACTTGATAGCATCGCTAACCGGAAAGGCGGCGGCTGCTATTGAAGGGCTGCAGTTCTCGGCAGAAGATAATTACGACGAAGCAATCAAAATACTGAAAACAACCTTCGGAAATCGTGAGCAATTCATTGTGATGCATATGAACGAGCTTTTGAGTTTAGAGAGTGTGGGGTCTGCTCAAGACACCGGTGGCTTAAATAGGCTAGTGCAGAGAGTGCAAGTGAACATATTGGCACTCAAATCACTAAAAGTAGAAACCGAAAGCTACGCGCCGATGTTGTTGCCAGTGCTGAAAAGAGCAATTCCACCAGAATTATCAGTGCAGTTTAAGTCAAAGGAAGCTATGACGAGCAGCACAGTTTCGGAAGACGGTGCCGATAGCAATCCAACTGGAAAATCATGTGAAGAAAATCTGAACAGGCTTATGTTATTCTTGAAAGAGCAAGTAGCTTTTCGGGAAGAAACGCAACGTGAACAAGAGATAGTAACGGCAAAACAACGGGATAACGGCCGACAGATACGCACAACTTTAAGCTTCTATAGCTCAGCTGACAGAAGCTGCTTATCCTGTAAGCAGGAAGGCCATGTAACTCAACACTGTCGTCGGAGCATTCCAATGGATGAAAAGAAAGCTATGCTTACTGAAAATAGAGCATGCTTCAGATGCACAAGACCAAACCACACTGCGCGTATTTGCAAAGCCCACGTGAAATGCAAGCAATGCAAGGGACGGCATGCTACGTCAGTGTGTAGAACTGGGCAGAAAGCAAGGGCAGAGCTCGTAACAACAACGCAAGCCGAAGCGACGACATCTACGCTACACGCTACTGAAAATATGAAGCATAATTTTGTGCTGTTACAGACGGCTGTAGCATGCATAGAAGGAGAAAAATGTGGCAGACATTGCCGTTTGCTATTAGACAGCGGAAGTCAGCGTTCATTCATTGAAGCCGGATTAGCGAAAGAAATTGGTGCGAAGGTATTGCGACAGGAAAGGCTGACGATTGGTTCTTTCGGAGGAGACGAAACGGTCAAGCTAATGAACGCGGTGCTAGTGACTATAGTGCAACTAGAAACACAAAGCGAAGCGTTACAAGCTGACGTCATCTCGCAAAGTTGTATACCCGCTCCAAGTCTAAAACCCAGCGAGCAAATAAAGCAACTAAAGATGCAAGTAGCTGATGACAGGACCGAGACGACTGCAACAGCCTCCGTAGGACTGCTCGACGGCTCAGATTATTATTGGGAGTTCTTCACTGGTAGAACCCGAAAGATCGAGGGCCGACTGATGGCTGTCGAGACAACACTGGGCTGGGTTCTGCAAGGTGCATCGGAGCAAAGCAAGACAAGATTGACCCAAAATCAAGCAGTCATGGTTCTGAAGGTTGAAACACCAGAAACAGAACTTAAGCAAGAACTGCAAAAATTTTGGGACCTGAAGTCAATGGGGATCACAAGGAACAGTTTGGATGCCACAGGAGATGAAATTGTCGAGGAATTTGAGCAAAACTTAGTGCAACAGAACGGTCGCTATCAAGTAAGCTTGCCATGGAAAGAGAGCGTCAATTTGGAAAGCAACAAGGAAAATGCAATGAAAAGACTACAGCAACTGACTAAAAGTCTGCAGAAAAATGAAGACGTGCCGAGTCGCTATGACAAAGCTATAACAGATGTACCGGAGCATATCGGTGTCAGCTCTGTGCCAGCGTGAAAGAAGACGTTGACGTTCGTGTGGTTCGTGCTCGCCGGGTTTCTGCCTGAACCAGCTTGGCTGTCTCACGCCTTCTACAGAATAATAACAAGTGTTTGTGGGAGAACACGCTTGTTGCATTTGGTGGAGTCGCTGGGTAGTCCCCTTCCGCGCCCTGGAGCTCCGCAGCCGTACGCTACCATCCGATTCCAGAATGACTGAGCGCGTCGATCCCTCGCAAGCCTCTTCCACCCCACCGTCGGTCATGTGCTCTGGTGTATTTCATCTGCGAGACCCTCCAGTCTACAGCGGCACTGAAGACCGTGATGTCGAGGACTGGCTGGCAGACTACGAACGTGCCAGCGCGATTAACAAGTGGGATGACCCTCCCTGCGAAGCTGACTCACGTCATCTTCTACTTGACTGACTTGGCCAACCTATGGTTCATCAACCACCAAGCCGATATCCCCACTTGGTCGGCTTTTAAAGAGACCGTGACGTCGTTTTTCGGTCGTCCAGCTATGCGGAAACTTCGCGCTGAACACGGCCTGCGGGGACGATCTCAACAAATTGGTGAGAGCTTCACGAGCTACATTGAGGATGTCATCGGCCTCTGCAGGCGGGTGGATGCGAGTATGTCGGAGGCTGACAGAATACGACATATAATGAAAGGCATTGACGATGACGCATTTCATATGCTTGTGGCCAAAAACCCACAGACTGTAACCGATGTAATTCAGATCTAAGTTTCGATGAGCTGCGCAAGCAGCGAATTTCTACACGTCGCGCTAACATACAAACAGCTGACCTTTCATCTCTGGGGTCCAGGAGTATTGGTGCTGACTACACCGCATTGCTGCCACAAATTCAGCAATACATCCCTGAGGAAGTTGCTCGTCAGCTCTCCCTTGTGGCCACCATCAACGAGCCCCCCACTGCACTGGACCACTCACTTCGTCGTGCTATCCAGACACAAGTTGCTGAGGCTCTCCCTTCGCCGGTGCCGCCAGCACAAGTTGCTGCGCCGCTTACTTATGCGGAAGCCGTCACCCGAGCTCGTGCCCAAAGGACACCCTCTTCATTCAGCCCAACCACCAACTACTACAGGTCGCCACTTCCGGTACACACGGTAAATGTACCCTTCTCGCCTCCCCGAGCACCTGTGAACCCTTGGCGTACTCCAGATAACCGGCCCGTCTGCTTCGCCTGCGGTATTCCAGGGCATGTTGCTCGCTATTGTCGCCGCCGTGGACTCTATTTTCGTGATGCTCAGCCCTCCGGCTGCATCCCTCAGCAACCAGAACCTCATGTTACACCTGATGCACCTGACTCCCGCTCACGTCGACCCGAATTGACCTCACGTCGGCCCGACTTCACCTCACGTCGATCTCCTTCGCCCCGCCGCCTGTCTATTTCCCCCATGCTTCGCCGTTCCAACCACGCCCAGGAGGAAAACTAGCAGTCGCAGTTCCTGAGGCAAGAGCTGCGCCACCGACGAAATTTTCAAGGCCTCATCTTTCGCCCCCTAACGAGATTGCGGTGTTTGTCGACGGTTTCGCCACAAACGCTCTTGTCGATACAGGCGCCGCTGTTTGTGTAATCAGTGAAGTGCTATGCCGCAAACTGAACAAAGTGACGACGCCACTGTTTGACCTTTCCCTACGCACGGCGAGTTCGCAGCACGTCAAACCTTCGGCCACATGCACTGCGCGTGTTGTGATTCAAGGCGTGCTTTACATAGTCGAATTTGTCGTCCTTTCACACGCGTCGCATGCAGTTATCCTTGGATGGGACTTCCTTTCCGCTAATGATGCGGTTGTCGACTGCGCTCGTGCACAACTCGCCTTGTCTCCGTTCAGTACCACAACTGTAGATCTCGCTTGCTCGCCCGAAAAGGTGGTTGTCGCTGCTGACGTCGTCGTCTCTGCTTTCTCTGTCGCCATGGTGTCCATTTCGTGTGCCTCTGTTCCCGATTCGACCGCCCTCTTTATGCCTTCTAAGGAATGCACTCGTCGCCGGAACCTTGTCGTCCCGTTTGCCGTCCTCACGTTTGCCGGTGGTTCCAGCAGCGTTTACGTGTGCAATCCGTTCCCTTGCCCTTCTACTTTATTGCAAGGCGAATGTATCGGGCGTCTCGACGCTTACGATGCCATCTTCCCTTTCGATGTCCCTTCCGACACGACGCTACTGCCCGTGAATGCCGTCACGCCTGCCGCCGCACCCTCACTACCTGACGAAGACGTACTGTTGCGCAGCGTGGACACCACGCTTACGCAAGATCAGCGCAATCAGGTCGTTCAACTCCTTGACCGTTTCCGCGCCTCCTTCGACCACGGCCAACCTGCCTTGGGACGCACATCAGTTGTTGTTCACCATATTGACACTGGTCATTATGCTCCGCTGCGCCAGCGTCCCTACCGAGTCTCCCAGGCTGAGCGCGACGTCATCACTCAACACGTCGACGACATGCTGCAACGTGGCGTCATTCAGCAATCACACAGTCCTTGGGCTTCTCCAGTCGTCCTGGTGAAGAACAAGGACGGCTCAATCAGATTTTGCGTAGATTATCGGCGACTAAACAAGATCACCCGCAAGGATGTCTATCCCCTGCCACGCATTGATGACGCCCTGGATTGCCTTCAAGGTGCGGAATTTTTCTCTTCGCTAGATTTGCGCTCTGGATATTGGCAAGTGCCGATGGCTGAACCAGACCGTCCAAAAACGGCGTTTGTGACCCCTGACGGCTTATATGAATTTAACGTAATGCCCTTCGGCCTTTGCAATGCGCCTGCAACTTTTAAAGGATGATGGACAGTATTCTCCGGGGACTTAAGTGGCGCACCTGCCTTTGCTACTTGGACGACATAGTTGTCTTTTCTCCTAATTTCGAGACTCATCTCACCCGCCTTGAGCAAGTTCTTCAGTGCCTTACAGCAGCCGGGTTGCAATTAAACTTGAAGAAATGCCATTTTGGCGCTCGCCAACTTACGATCCTAGGCCACGTCGTCTCCAAAGAAGGAATTCTACCAGACCCTGCCAAACTCCGTGCCGTTGCCGAGTACCCCAAGCCTACTACCCTAAAGGAGCTCCGTAGCTTCGTCGGCTTGTGTTCCTATTTCCGCCGTTTCATCCGTAATTTCGCCTCTATTATCGCTCCCTTGACGCAGCTTCTTTCCGGCAGCGCTGACCTCTCGGCCTGGACTTCCCGTTGCGACGACTCATTTACGACGTTGCGCCGTCTCCTCACATCTCCACCAGTACTCCGCCACTTCGATCCCAATGCGCCTACTGAAATCCACACGGATGCTAGTGGTGTCGGTCTCGGTGCCATTCTCGCTCAACGCAAGGATGGCTGCGACGAGTACGTTGTCGCTTATGCCAGCCGTACCCTAACGAAGGCAGAGTCAAACTATTCTGTAACAGAAAAAGAATGCTTGGCCATTATTTGGGCTATAGGGAAATTTCGTACTTATCTTTACGGACGCCAGTTTAATATTGTCACCGACCACCATGCCTTATGCTGGCTATCGTCCATGAAAGACCCTACTGGCCGCCTTGCTCGTTGGGCTTTACGCCTTCAAGAATACGACATTCGTGTTGTTTATCGCTCGGGACGCAGACATTCAGACGCCGATGCCCTATCCCGTTCTCCGCTACCTCCTGACCCTGTCTGCTTACCCATTGACACCTGCGATTCATCATCTTTGAGCGTCACTGACATGCCGGCCGAGCAGCGCAAGGATTCCTGGATCGCTTCCCTGCTCGACGTCCTCTCTCGCCCTTCGCCAGCATCCACCTCACGCTCCCTCCGTCGTCAAGCAAAACACTTTGCTGTGCGTGAAGGCTTGCTCTATCGCCGAAATTACCTGACGGATGGCCGTAGGTGGCTGCTTGTCATTCCCCGTCATTTGCGTACCGATATATGCGCCGCCTTCCATGATGACCCCCAGTGTGGCCACGCTGGAGTCTTCAAGACTTACTCCCGCCTTCGTCTAAGGTATTACTGGCGCGGCATGTATCGGCACGTTCGCCAGTATGTTCGGTCATGTGCCGCGTGTCAACGCCGCAAGACGCCTCCTCACAGTACAGCTGGCCCTCTGCAACCCTTGCCATGCCCGGCAAGACCGTTCGACCGCGTCGGAATTGATATTTACGGTCCTCTTCCAAACACTCCTCAAGGCAACCGGTGGATCATTGTCGCCGTAGATCATCTCACGCGCTACGCGGAAACATCTGCGCTGCCAGCTACCACCGCGAAAGACGTTGCCTGCTTTCTTCTTCACCATCTCATTTTGAGACACGGTGCCCCTCGTGAATTACTAAGCGACCGTGGCCGCGTGTTTCTCTCGAACGCCATCGACGCACTGCTAAAGGAATGTCGCATTGTCCACCGCACAACCTCGGCATACCATCCTCAAACAAACGGCATGACGGAACGCTTTAATCGTACCCTTGGAGATATGCTCGCGATGTGCGCCTCTGACGATCACACTAATTGGGATCGCGTGCTCCCTTTCGTCACGTACGCCTACAACTCTGAGCAACAAACTACCACCGGCTTCTCTCCGTTCTTCCTTCTATACGGACGGGAACCCTCGTGCTCCATGGATACCATTCTCCCCTATCGACCCGATGTTTCCGAAGCCACGCCTGTTTCCGAAGCAGCTGCTTATGCCGAAGAGTGTCGTCAGCTCGCTCGCTCTTTTACCGCGCAAGACCAAAGGCGCCAAAAAACTCGCCACGACGCCTCAGCATCTAGTACCCACTATACGCCGGGAATGCGGGTTTGGCTCTGGGTCCCGTCCACCACTCCCGGACTTTCTACCAAGCTTTCGTCGAAATACCACGGCCCATACCGTGTGGTGCAACAAACATCACCCGTCAACTATGACATCGAGCCGATCGACCCACCATCCGACCACCGCTGCCGAGGGCGTGAAACAGTTCACGTATCACGGCTAAAGCCGTGCTACGACCCTCCTGTCGTGTCATCTCCTTAGGTCGCCAGGATGGCTCCTTTTTGCGCGGAGAGTAATTGTACCGGAGCATATCGGTGTCAGTTCTGTGCCAGCGTGAAAGAAGACGTTGACGTTCGTGTGGTTCGTGCTCGCCGGGTTTCTGCCTGAACCAGCTTGGCTGTCTCACGCCTTCTACAGAATAATAACAAGTGTTTGTGGGAGAACACGCTTGTTGCACAGAGTATATGAAATTGGGAGTCGCAGAAGAGGTTCAAGAGTCATCAGAACCGAAAAATGCACTTTGTTATTACATGGCACACCATCCGGTCATTAGAGAGGACCGAGCCACGACAAAGGTTCGAGTAGTGTTTGACGCCTCGTCACACTCTCAAAAGGGCGTCCTTAAACGACAATCTGGAGGCAGGACCAAATTTGAATGAGGACATGCTGTCGCTGTTGATAAACTTTCGAAAAGAAAAAGTGGCGTTAGTTGGAGATGTAGAAAAGGCATTTGTACAAATTTCTATACGCGAAGAGGATAGAGATGCGATGAAATTTCTGTGGTGGAAGCATGACTCAGAGGGAAAGCTACTGAATGAAGTGCAAACTTGGCGAATGACAAGAGTAACGTTCGGCACAACACCGAGCACATTTCTTGTGGCAGCTACAATAAAGCACCATTTGAAACAAGTGGCCAACCGGTTTCCGGATACAAGGACACTGCAGAAAGCGATCTAGGTGGATGACGTCATTCTGGGGGCAGCAACGCTTGAGAATGCAGTAAAGTTGTACAAAGAGGCAAAGCAAGTGTTCAGAGAAGCAGCGATGAACTTGAGGAAATGGACATCCAGTGAAGAGAGATTAAACAAAATAATTGAAGAAAACGAAAGGGACGAAGCCCACATAGAAACTCTATCAAAAGGGTAGACATTGCTTCTGGGCTTGATATGGAAACACTCTAAGGACACGATTTCATTCCCTGTTGAAAGGTGGGAGTCATTAACAGCTACCACGTACATGACCGAAAGGACAGTGTTGCAAGCAACAGCAAAGATATTTGATCCGCTAGGCTTGTTGTCGCCGTTCACAGTACGAGCAAAGATAGGCTTGCAGAGACTGGAAAATGAACGTCACGTGGGACGATCAACTGCCTAAAGAAGAATTTGACAAGTGGAGGAACCTCATGTCCGAAGCGGAGGACCTTCGAGTTATAGAAGTTATCAGATGCTACGCCAGCAAGGACCAAATAGTACAAGAATACGGAGCGGCAGCATACCTAATAGTAGTTTATGACGATGGGAGCAAGGAATCAAGCCTAGTGACAGCAAAAAGCCGCGTAGCTCCAATTAAAGAGCTAACTTTAGCGCGACTTGAACTGATGGCAGCGGTGGTAGCAGCAAGATTATGCGACTACATCAAAGGTCACTTCAACGAAAAAATACAGGAAATACATTGCTGGACGGACTCAATGATTGTGCTTCACTGGATAAAGGGAACAAGCAAAAGGGATCCGTTTGTTACCAACAGAATAGCAGAAATAAGAGAGCCAAGCTAGTCATTCGTTCAAAGTGAAGACAACCCTGCTGACCTTCTTACACGAGGAATTAACGCAAAGGCGTTGATAAATTCAAAGTTATGGTGGCACGGACCCAAATGGATAACATCACTAGAGAAAAACACAGCAAGTATGATTCCCACGAATGCAGAGATTGAAGATCAGCACGAAACGCAATGCCACCAATGCACGGGAAGAGAAGAAAGTGAACCAATATGCGAAATCGAAAGGTATTCATCATACGTACGGCTTGTAAGAGTGACAGCATGGGTGTTCAGATTCATTGACAATACAAGAAAAGAGCGTCACAAGGGGTCGTTGACAGGGAAAGAGGTAACAAATGCAGAGAAATATTGGATAAGACAGACACAAGTACCACTGAGACAAACAAGTGGGGAGGCTGATCCAAGCGCGAAGTTCTTTCAAATGAATGGACATGAAGTCTACATCGATGAAGACAGAATCATCAGACAAAACGAACGATTGCAATGCAGTCAAGAACACAACAGGCACCTCATAGTACTTCCAAAGGAAGGGCACCTCACGGAACTGCTAGTACGTCACGTGCATTAGATGGTATTTCACGGAGGAGTTCAAGCGACACTCGCGCGACTGCGGGCCAAGTTCTGGATATTGCAGGGTCGCCAAGCAGTAAAAAGAGTTTTTAACAGATGCGTAGTCTGCAAGAGGCATAAAACCAGACCGGTCACTCAAAAAATGCCTCCTCTCCCGGCGGACAGAGCAACCGAAACAGATCCATTCAAAGTCACGGGAGTTGACTTCACCGGACCGCTTTACGCAAAAGACAAGTACGAGATCGTGAAACAATACGTCCTGATATTTACCTGTGCGGTAACGAGAGGCGTACACTTGGAGCTTACCAACGACATGTCATCATCAAGTTTTCTACAAGCTTTCCGGCGATTTACAGCTCGACGGGGGATGCCTGCAGTTATCTACTCGGGCAACGCCAAAACATTCATAAAGGCCGAGAAGAAAATAAACCAAATGCTTGAAGCTATTAGACACGAGGTGATAAAGAATTACTGCAGCGGCAACCAAATACAGTGGAAAACGATAGCCGAGTGTGCATCGTGGTGGGGAGGATTTTACGAGCGCCTCATAAGAAGCATGAAGACATCGATGCAGAAGATAATATTGAAAACGACAACGTCGGTAGAGGAGCTACGCACTATTGTAGCAGAAGTTGAAGGAGCACTAAACAATCGACCGTTGACGTACGTATACCGAGAGCCTAACGCGTCAATGCCACTAACGCCAGCAGACATCATAGGCGGACGCCGACAGATTCAAGACGTAAAACAGACTGTAAATTGGTGAAGTTGAAGACGCATGGCGAAGCAGATGCAAAATAGGGCGAGCTTGGTGGAAGAGACGACATCGAGAATACATTAAAGAAAGTGGAGCTACTGTCAAAGCGCGGCAAGCAAGAATACTGTCACAGGGCGACATGGTGTTGATTGAAGACAAGGGCCCAAGAACATTTTGGAAAATGTGC
The DNA here is from genome assembly GCF_013339695.2 of Rhipicephalus sanguineus. Lineage (NCBI taxonomy): Eukaryota > Metazoa > Arthropoda > Arachnida > Ixodida > Ixodidae > Rhipicephalus > Rhipicephalus sanguineus. The sequence goes on from NC_051177.1 coordinate 223,196,939, forward strand.
CGGATTGAAAAAATCTACCCTGGGCGAGACGGAATAACAAGAGCTTGTCTCCTTCGGACAGGAAACAAAGAACTTCTCAGGAGATCTGTAAACCACATATACCCCCTGGAGGGGTGTTTCAAATAGCCCGCCAAAGCTTATCCCATTCCAACTTGGGCGGGTGGGAGCCTATAAAATATCATCATCAAGACGCCAGAAGAAGCAAAAGAAGACTTCTCCCTGGCGCGAGCACGTGATACTTCACTTCTTCTAATAAAACCGTTCTGGTTTGAAGCAGTCACTGGTCTCGATCGTCTTATCACATACTTGTGTACATTGTCGATCAAAAAGCAAACATTACGCATATCTGAGGCGCAACATTACTAGGTAAGTATTCAACGTTACTAGAACAAACTCAGTTTAAAAGCTCCGCCTGAGAGGCGGTCCGCGTGGCGGTCGTGAGAACTAGTGGCGCTGCAGTCACGTCTAGCTCCCGCGGCTGGCGCTTGTTGTGATCGGCGCCGCCGATGTACGAGCCCACTTGGGTTACAGCGTCGTCTGCGCTTTGTTAGCTCGTCATTTTTGCGACTGTTCTTGACCAGGCTTAGCGTCTTGTACGAATACACGTGCATGATGTACGGAGCGTAACGAGGACGAACAGATTCACGGTGCGGTATGCCGACTTGTTTTGCGCCGGGCTGCAAGAACGGCTACCGCAACGACGACTCCGCTTCACGACACTTCTTCGGACCTCCAAAAGACCCCACGCCATTCAAGCTTTGCATGGCAAAGATAGAAAGCTTACTGCGAAAGGCAAGGTCTGTGACGTTCATTTTGAGAGTGACGAGATTGTAAAGCAATATCGTCGTGTCGTTGCGGGACAAGAAGTTTTGATCCCACGTGGAAAGTGGGAACTCGCGCCGGGTGCCGTGCCGCGCTTGTTTTCAGCACTTCCACCCCACATTTCAAAGCCAAAATGTTCGGGGTTTAGGCGCAAATCCCCCCCCAAAACGCACGGCGTCCCGCGAAAGCCCAGTGCCAAGTTTGGAGGAGCCGCCAGAAATAGAACAGCAAAACGAAAGGCAGGCGATTACCTACGCTACCGAGACTGAGATGTTGCATCACACTGACATTCGATCAGTTGTCAGCTGTCGCTATGCCTTCAAAGCAGTGGATTTTCGAGAGATTTTACGACGAGCTATCGAACAAGATGTGCGGAATATTTTACACTCGCCGGCTCGGGAACGGGCTGCTCAGCGCAAAAATTTGACACGGTACACATAAAAAAGACTAGGACCAGCACTGGTCCTCGTCTTTTCTATGTGTACCGCGTCAAATTTTTTGCGCTGAGCAGTTTAATAATGGAATACCAACTAGCCCAATCCCACACTTTGCTTCGGTAACGGAGACTTACTTGTGCAAAAGATAATTGTAGTTGACGAGCAGTTTAACTGCGTTGTGAACGGCTACAGCACGAAACGCAAACGGCTGTCGTACAGTGTAAGAAGTGCTGCGGGCATGAAACATCTGCTCGGTGAAGTTGAAAAACCGAAGCAGGGGCGGCGCCAGGATTTTTTTACTGGGGGGGGGGGGGGGCACCCACGACAAGTGGGTTCCTTCAGGGGGGGCAGTGAGGCTGGGAACATATGCATTGTATTTTGACTATGCTTGCTCTTGGGGGGGCAAAGGGGGGGCAGGCGGAAATTTTGGGGGGTTGGAGCCCCCCCAAACCCCCCACTGGCGCCGCCCCTGAACCGAAGTTGAATACTCACGACTCTTCTAGAGACAGAGTACGCGCGAATAACTGCTCGGTGCTCACATCACGGCCGATCTGTTCGATTTGTTTAAGGTACCGTAGAAGGATGCGACGTAGAAAGATGAAACACCGAAAATACAACTATCCGCTGAAAACATTGCTCAGAGACGACATCTATTCGATATAATCGCACACTGAGATTTCATTTACCGAGTTCTCGAAAAATTTTCCGATTTTGGGTCAGTATTCCTTTAACCGTCGCGAAAACGTGTCTTGTAAACATTGCAAAGCATTGGTGATGTTTTTCGAGAAAGCTTTTTCCAATATATTGTAGACAACACGAGTACTGTTTTTCTAGAACGTTTTTGTATCTCGAGTAAGTACGCTTCTTTGTACACTGTAAAGGCTTTTACAAACGTGTTGGGTTGTTCTTGGTCTAGATAAGACGGCAGCGGCTAAAATTGTGGTGGTAGTTATAAAAATTACGCTGAAAACCCTCATTCGCTTAGAAACTCCTATGCTTGGAAGTTAAGCGCAATGTAGACAGCTCAAATATTATCACAGGGTCGTGACGTCGACGAAGGCAGCAGTCAGCAGGTCCGAGATAAAACTCTTTATTTGGTCGAACTTGTGGCCGGGAAACTGAAAGTCAAACTACAGCAATACACCGATAGCGGCGAACAGAGCGTCGATCAACTGACAAGCACGCGTCGGCTTTTAAACAGGCGCTATCGAACTTTCCAGCGATATCGCTGATGGCGGCGTTATCTCTCGACAAAGCTGGAACATTCGCGTGCGGCGTGCAATCTTACCAAAACGATCTACTACAATCGCGAAGCTTCTCGAACACTGCTTCGCGGACAGCGTTGAGCGTTGATAACCGTCCTTGCTGGTCAAACCCGAATACACTTGAAATAAAACAAGAAGTCGGCGTGGCAATATAGACCGAACATCGAGTCTTAGCCAATCAATGAACAACGCACGCGGGCCAATGCATACCGGCGACCTTATGCATATCCACCTAAGTATCCACCTAACTAGTACAATAAGAAAGTTGCCGCGCAGTTGCCGCGAGCAAATGCGCGGCGGACCGCAGCGTTATGCCGTGGCAGCAGACGACGCGCCGATAGTGGCGCAAGACGGAACTGCAGCGCCACTAGTTCTCGCGACCGCCGTTCGGACCACCCTCCTCCGCTGGCGGAGATACGGAGCTTTGAAACTGAGTTTGTTCTAGTAACGTTGGTAAGTATTAGGTGGTGTGTTCCTTTAATAGGAAGTGCATACATACGTAATTCCAAAGACCCTAGTTTCTTAAGCTGCGCTGAAAATGCGACTGCGCTGAAACTACTGGCCTGGTGGAGTGGGACGGCACACATCTGGTACTTCATTCGTGTGTTACTGGTGCACTGGCGGCACCTACTTTGCTTTCCCAAGGGCACAAAATGGTGGCCGTGGCCTTCCTTGCTGTGGAAAAAAAGAGCACCTGAAGGACCAGGTCGCTCTCGCGTGTCCAAAATGAAGTAGCTTCAGCTAAAGAAAATATCTAAATGAGCATATTCAAGTAGCGCTAGGTAAGTCTCAGTAGCAGTCGGGCACATGTGGTGTTGCCAGAACCTCTGTAAAAATAAATGACAGCTTTAATGCACTCCATTTAAGAAGTCTACTTGCCATGGGCAGAATAGGAACTAAGTGGCAGGACGTTTTGCATTCATAGTGTTGTGGTTTGAATATTTTATTGATGAAATTGCATGATGCCACAAGGCATTGCTTTAACCCTATCAACACAGTTAGTAAGCTCAGTTCATCGTGCGTATACTTGCAAGAAATACAAATGACAAGGCCAGCTCGTGCGGCTCTCTAGTTTGCACTGACCTGGAGACGAAACCGAGCACCCGTGTTCGTCTGGGCTTCTTCCAGATAGGGTGCATTTATTCTATGCATGCTAAATACCATCAGATGCGGTGAAGAGTCTGCTAAAGAAAGAAGTTTAAGATGCCAGCCAACAATTTTAAAATGGAATCTCTCATGGGACAAGCGTGTACTGCTGTCGTTTTCTGTATTATCCTCTATAATTAGCGCTATAATTCTCTATAATAGCTCTATAATTCTAACGCATATAGTAGGTCGTGTTGGAACGTGTTTGATAGAAGAGCCAAAGCATGCAGTAAAGCTCATGTGTATCGTGTGGCCCATGATTTTTTGTTGATAATTAAACGCCGCTGCTAGATGTGTTGTAGCAACAATAAAACAAACTATTTTAGCTTGGCTAGAGAGTGAAAATATACATGAAAAATAAATTTTATTTCATTGGTATCATTGGTATCATTGGTGACACACAGATCGTTCCCAAATGGGAACAATGACTCTAAGCGTATGTACGATAGAATAGCTTACTCTCCCCTCGCGGGTCGGAAACAAGGCGTGTTTCTCCACGCGTGCGTTATTTTTTCGTGTGGTAGAAAGGCGAACATTGGATGTGGAGTGGGACGGCACACATCTGGCACTTCATTCGTGTGTTATTGGTGCACTGGCGGCACCTGCTTTGCTTTCTCAAGGGCACCAAATGGTGGCCGTGGCCTTCCTTGCTGTGGAAAAAAAAGAGCACCTGAAGGACCAGGTCGTTCTCGCCTGTCCAGCCTCTTTGTCAGCGGACCTTGGACGATGAGCCTCGTGAACTGCAGCTGGTCAAGTGGTGGTTCACTCCCTACTTCTGTGTACAACCTCCATGCTGCAACACGCAGTGTTACAAGCAGGTTGCTTAGCAATGGCCAATACCACTTTTTCCCATGTAGACAAGGACGATAGTCACTGATGAACCTATCAAGTAAGTCGACACCGCCCATGTGCTTGTTGTATTCTTGTATTCCTCTCGGCTGGGGCACTGGAAATCGCTTTCGCTCTTTTTTGCAGTAGCGAGTGACTGGTGGTCGGGTGAATGCTATCATAATTTGTGGCAACGCACACACACTTATTGTCATTCCATTTCATAGCAAGCACGTCGCCATCGCACATAAAATCAAAAGATCCCCTGCTTTGACTTGCTAGTTCTTTCGAATCCGTTAGTGGGAATTTCTTCAGCCTGACCTCCCTTGCGGTTCCAGTGGCTCTGAATCCCCGTTCTTTCAGCTCTTGCAGTAAAGCATGTGATGTGAAGAAATTGTCCATAAAAATTACATGGTCTGTTGGCACATCAACACACTTGAGAGCGTTAAAACAACGCGTGTTCCAAGCGGCACATTTGTGCTTTCGCCGTCGTTTTTGCCGCAGTAGATATCAATGTTGAAAGGGTACCCTGATCAAGAGCAAATTACCCATTTCTTGTAACCAAGGCGTATTGATTTTCCTCTTATAAACATCTTGCAGCTGTGCCTGCCAAAATAGGGCACCATTTGCTCGTACACTATCAGATTCTTCGAAAAAATTCCGAACTGCTGAAGGGAGCTATTGACAAGCCTAAGCAGAGGCCTACTCTTTGCCATTTTGTCACCCTTTTCAAGGTTTTGACTGTCACACGCATTGGTGTACCTTTTTATCAACCGGAACTTTGCGCGACTCATTGTATTTGCCACCAAAGGAACACTGAGGTCCTCAGCTTTCGACCAATAGAGGTCAGAGCGTGGAAGCTTGCGGTAACCACTCAATAATAGCATGGCGACAAATTAAGTATGTCATGTTCGGTTAGGCTGACGTTGTGATCGTTCTGTTGCTGGTCATAACGATTGGATTCGTCGGTTTTCAGACCTATAATTTCCTTGTTTAGTAGGCGGGCAAAAAGATCAAACGGCTCCTCATCGACAAGCTCGGAATGGGTCACTTGAAGTGGCTGAAACTCACTCTCTACTATTGCGCCCAAATACTGTGTAGTACGCCTCCAGGCACGATGATCTTTAGACGGTTTTTTTTTGGCCTCAAGGCGCTTATTCTTGCAGATCTGCTTCACAATTGTCGGCATCAGCCGTGTGGACTTCAACTTCACCGGCAACATCATTCGGCAGAGTGTTGACAATGGTGATATCACTGTCGCCCTCCTCTTTATCCGTAAGAATGTCGTCCGCACACGGTGGGGCCAGAAGCACAACATCGTTTACTTCAGCAGAATCGTTTGCGAGAACCATTTCCACCGCTTCCTCCAGCATAAGGAACATTTCTCGAGGCATCTCGATGAAGAAAGACGCGTTGCAACTAAGATCAACGTAACTGCAGAGCGGCCGCTTCAACCTCTCCTCTTTACGCCAATGTTCCCAAATGGGAACATGCACACATTTGTCGCCATATTTGCATTATGCATGCGAACTCTATTTGACTCTATTTACTGTGTCTTAATACTAAAGGCATTCAAAAAGATGCTAGAATATACAAATCTGACCATGCAGTTGAAAAACTCCCATTTTTTCGCAGAGACGCTTCGTGCGACGCACCGCCGTGTTCGCGCCAAAAGTTTGTTGAAGTTGTCACCGCATAGCATAAAATACGAAACTAAAAAGGAACTTCTTTCCGCCCAAATAAAACTATGGGCATTTTTAAAGGTGTTGTTACCAAATATTAGCACTTTTCTTGCAAACTTCAGCAATTATGGGTTCAGAAAATAACCACGTGTGGCGTTCCCATTTGGGAACTTTGGCGCTAAATGGGACTTCACTTTTCACTTTTCAAACGTCACTTTCAAACTTCACTTTTAAAACTAATTTTTTTCACATTGCCTTGCTTAGAGGGGTTCTTTTATCAACGGCAACACGCCAGCGAGTGGCTTTAGCAATCTGCTGGCCACTCGTCGTGTCGACAAGTAGAGAGAAGGAGCTTCATTATCATGAGATCAACCCGTGGCCAGAAGAAGCAGGCTGATAAACAAATGGGAGCTGCCATCATGCTATGTGGCGGTGAAGTCTGGCATGTGCGGGCCTAGCAGCCATGCTTGGCTACATATTGTGCCGCCGTGAGCCGATGCCTCAAGTAGAAGTTTTTCGTTAACAGCCAACTGTGGCACTCAAGGCAGTCGCAGCAGAGCACGGGTCACACACTCACATATGTTCCCTTTTATTAAATACCCTCTGTACACACAAGAGAAACACTAAAATAAAAAAAAATCCTGAATATTTGCCAGTGCTTCTAAATGACTGTGTCCCTAAACAGTTAACAAGAGCTTTGCAGCAATATCTGGTCCCCCTGCAGGCTACATTCATGTGTCAGTGCTGAAGCAGCGCATAAATCAATATATTTACTTTATTACTGGCATGAGGCAGTTCACATTTGCAGTAACAAAGGCACAGGATATCCCATGCAGTGTCCAACTTCAGTAGTGCTGCTTTGCAAGTATGTTTTTTATCACCTCCACTGGTTCTTTGCCGAACAGCATCGTCTGCCCACTTGGTATCTTTGTTCCTGTACTTGTGCAGAAAAATGCCGTATGAGGGGAATACAGGTGAACATGCAAATTTACTGGTGCACATTTTAACATGACCAGTTAAACATGTGCGGGCCTTAAAAATGCAACCTTCCTTCTATCCCCCCCCTTCCGCCACAAAAAAAATGGTATTCCTACATACCTGGTACAAACACTGCCTTTGCAGCTGGAAAGAAGGATTTTAAGCAACCACATAGGGAGCACTTTGGCCAAAGCAGTTTCAATGATGAGTTGAATAAGAAAGGGTGTCATTGTACGTTGCATGCTGCTCACGAAAAACAAGCGATGTCAGCTTATGCACTGCTTGAACTTCCATCACCGTATTGTGCAGTAATAAGGTGCGCTACGTGGCAAGAGGCATACACATACGCCTAGTAAAAATATGAAAATCTAGTCTGTTGCGGATTTCAAACCATTTCATGTGACTATGACTGGGGCCTCTCTTCACTTAGCTCCGGCCTCACTGAAGTAAGGGGTACTGGGCCTGATTTATTTTCCCTTTCTTTCGCACATAATAGTAGATTTCATTGTCTTTACACCTAAAATTGCGCTCGAAATGTTCATATCGGTGACATCGCTTGTGGTAGCGATCCGCTACTTATTCATACTTACATATGAAATGCTCACACCCGTGACGTGGCTTGCAGCGGAAATTTACAATCAAGTAATTACGCCTTCAGGAAAAGTCCACGTCGCGTTGCCATAACAAATGCGAAGCGATTGTCACACGGGCCCTTTTGACCGCAATTGAGCCCGATCGTAACCTGTTATGATCGAGATCAAGAAAAGCCGCTGCGACGCGGTCAGAAAATATGAATCAATTTGGGTGAGTTCACTCAGCTCTAGGTTGGAACCGACAAATTTAATTGCGATGCTTCGTGTTAAGAACAACCGGGGCATAGTTTCAGGTGCGGCCGATTAAACGTGACGTTCGTTTTCGGCCCAAGCACAATTGACTGGAGAGTTCAATGCCACAATGACGTGCTGGTGCTTTGTTTAAGAAATACTCCGCGTTCCTGAACGCCCAAATTCTCATGACAGTTGGTACGTACTTTGGAAGCATCGGCACGCTAAACATGAGGAGCTGTGCAGATATGCCATGACGTTACTAGCTAGCTGCCAATTACTGCGGCAGATCTGTCAGGCAGGCTCGGTACGTACCCCAGAGTACTGTCTGAAAGATACGTCAATTCTAGTTTATGCGGTATTCTGTAGCACGCACAGGATTTCACAAGGCATCGTTGATGCATGGTCAGCTGACACCACCCTTCGCACTGCGGCAAAAATCGGGTAGCGAGCATTTGTCACTTCCTACTGTATGGGCAAGTACTCTGGTCCGATATATATTTCTTTGAAGCTCGAGACTTCATCCGGTGAAAGCGGCACGGTGCGTACGTCCATGCGTCCTATCTTTTCCTATGCGAGTTGACCATCCTCCTGCAGCCATCTTGGATTGCACGGCGCACCACCTACAGGCTGTGGGCATTGCGAATAGGGTAACTTATGGTGTAGCGAAAAGTCAGCACTCACGTTAGAGCACGTACGTCTGTATTATCGAAACGAAGTGCAATTTACGGTGCGATGATGTAAATATCATACGTAGCTTTCGTTATCGTATTCATCCGGGGTCGGGCAATGCTTCAATATAGTTTCCTCAATCGTAGGCATACAAATGAAATGTTTATTAGATTGTTATAAAAGCGGAGCCAACACTGGAACCACAGAGCTGACGTGACGCCTGTATCGTAGGAGTACATATGTACTGTTTATTGCTTTCTTATAAAATTATATAGCCAGCGCCACAACCACAATTGCCGTTGCACCGCCATTACGCTTGCATAGGCTGTTTTTCCAAAGCAGTTTATAGACCTGGCGTGGCTCTGTGATAGAATACATGACTGCCACACAGAATGCTTGGACTAGATTCCGGCTGGGATCCTAAGCATTATTCTTTGCATTCGTCGGTTCAACGGTGCCGATGTCGGTTTTTCTTAACGCTCTCGCATTTCAACTACCAATGTCTGTTCTCGCCGTTCCTAGGTAGATATAATATTTCAATCACCTGTGGCGCATACCCGCGCACCACGGCTTGTGGTAAACGGGTATGTGCTACATATGCCTGGAGGAATGTGTTTAACGACGCAAGCGACAGCATCTTCCCGTTGTTAAATGCGAAGCATTTCTTAGCGAACCTCTGGCACTTTGGGCGTTCCTATCTATCTATCTATCTATCTATCTATCTATCTATCTATCTATCTATCTATCTATCTATCTATCTATCTATCTATCTATCTATCTATCTATCTAGCCGCCTACGTCTGGGCGCTTTCCTGGTCGTCTCCATAGGTTGTAATATACCAAAATTCGCACAGCATATGATGAGTGTATAACGAACACGATTCACTGGTCATGACGTGAATAACCCAAAATACCTGTCGCGTACGTCATGAAATCCTTTCCCTCAGTCACGTGTGGCACATACCCGTATACTACAGTTCATGTTATGCGGGTATGTGCCTAAGGTGATAGCACAATCTCAGTCAACGCAGTAACTGCGATCATACACTGACACGGAAAGAAAGTGATAATAACAAGTGATTGCTGGGGTTCTACGTCCCAAAACCATGATTTGACTATGAGAGACGCTGTAGTGAAGGGTTTCGGAAATTTTGACCATCTGGTATTCCTTAACGTGCACTGACATGGCACAGTACATGGGCTTCTAGCATTTCGCCCCCATCGAAATGCGACCGCCGCGGCCGGGGTCTAACCCGCGACCTTCGGGTCAACAGCCGAGTAACGTACCGCTATACCACACCGGCGGAGGCAAGAAAAGTTAGGGAACTGTAGACAGAGCACCCCTGAAAGACGCTGGGCTACCATCCACTCGTCCACGTGGTCCGCAACTTCGACCACGTGGATTATGCAAAAACCGGGGTCAATGCTTCCTATAGTAACACTGCCGAGAGGACCATGTACCTCATGGTTACCGGTGACTTCTGCATTGATTTATGAAACCCAACAACGCGTGGTTCTTAGATGGCATAAAAGACGGCTTGGATGTGGACAGCGCATCACAAGACCTCGGTGCAACGTCCAGGACAGGAGGCATTATAGATCACTTCTTCGCAAGAGCCATCTGCGTTTCAACTAGCTCTACAATACCTCGCATTTCACTACACTTAGACCGTTCGTAGCCGCGATCACGAACGGATCCGATAACAAGTCCTGTCCAGCTGCTGGTGCTCCCTGATCAGGGTTATGATGACCTCATTCAAGAACTGCCAAGGACCCCTTCCACACATACATACAAGTTCGTGAAACGCGCGTGCGTTCTCCGTCATAACGGATAAGCATAAGCATATAACTCTAACGCAACTGTAACAACTGCAACTGTGACTGTAACGTACGTGCAGTGTGCCTGCTCGTGCCACTCGGCTGTGTATATATCTAGGGAAACTTTTCTGAATAAAGCTTAGTTGCGAGTATCGCCTGTCCTGTGCATCTGTGTTCCTTCATAGTCCTATTCGAATTAGCGATATCGAGTATTGAAGGGTATAAGCACTACATGTCAGCTTACTGCGTCAGGTGTTGGTAACACCTATGTTGCTGTTGGCATCGTTAAGCAACTGTAAACAACTGGTTATATAACACATGTTCGACTCTTCAAAATATGTATTCCATATTGTCAGGCCTACCGGTATCGAAGAATATGCACCGATACACAGGAATTCGACAAACACGCAGAACGCCTAAAGAATTCCCTATCACAACAAAATTATCCCGAAGACATTATTGACGATGCCATACTACGTGCTCGCAACGTGAACCGGAATGACATAATTAAGGAGCCAAAAACAGTATCCAAAACAACTTCCCAAACAAATCTTGTACTAGCTTACTCCTCATCGGTGCCACGAGTTAACAACATACTTTCCCGCCGCTTCAACATAATTAGGCAAAGCAAACGACTGACATCCATCTTCGCGGAGCCACCTCGCGTGGTGTACCGCAGGGATAAAAACCTGAAGGACATTCTTGTCAGAGCAAAAACAAACCCCGCCAAAATTGAGCCAGGGTGCCGCCCCTGCGGAAAAGCTCGTTGCAAGGTATGCCCACACATGGTCACAACGCGTGAATCAAAGGCAAGCTTCTCAGATTTCAAAGTCAACATCACCCAAAACCTAAATTGTGACTCCAGCAATGTGATATACATGTTACATTGTAACGTCTGCGGGCAAGAATACATCGGCCAAACGGACACGCCATTTCGGCTGCGGTTTAATAATCACCGGTACCACGCCACTTCACTGCCGAAGCTACCCTTATCCAGACATCTGCGCTTACCAAACCACAGCTTTGAAAATATCAGCGTAACTCTTTTACAGTCCGGTTTCCAAAACACGCGCGCGCGCGAACAACGTGAGGCATATTTTATCTTTAAATTTAGAACATTAACAGCCGGCGTCAATGGGGACCCTGGAAGACTCTCCTGCCTCCGAGAGATAAGCCAAAATGAATTTGGCAACACGGAATCATAATTGGGACCATGCCTGTTCTTGACTGGCTCGTACGAGTGCAGTGTCGTTTACTTTCTTGCTTTTCTTTTCTCCCCTTTTTTGTTTATTTTTTGTTCATGTTTTTTCACTACTTGTACAATGTAAAGTGCTTACGCTCCTCCACCACTTGGAGCCTATTTACAGGGAGCGGGCGAAGATGAAAGGCGGTATGCCGACCCATTAAGGGGACGCTTCCCTCAGGTGCCTCATTCTGCCCTCCGCGACAACAATTTTGGGTGGCCCTGCGCCCGACGCTCACCGAGAAACACCTTCCACGACTTCATGCCATACACAGTTAGCGGTTTTTTTTTTTTCCTCGCCTCGTTTTCTGACTTCGTCGGTGTTCTTCTCTCTCCTTTCTTCTTTTTCGTTTTTTTATTTTTTTCCCTTTTCTTTCTTTTTCTCGTAATCTATCTCCCCCACTCTCTCAAATGTCCTTGAAGGCGAGAGAGCGACGCGGCAAGAAGCAAGACCGAACTTCGACATCAGTTTTAACTCATCCCCCGAAGAAGGGAGGACCCCTCCCGAAACTGTTGGGAATTAAATATTTGTATCACTGTTGACAACGCCTCCATTGTATTATACCTATTACCCAACAAGAACTGGCCCATTGAACCATACGTACACTTATATATATATATATATATATATATATATATATATATATATATATATATATATATATATATATATATATATATATATATATATATATATACACACAGGGCGGGCGGACAGAGTGAGCGACGCCAGCCCCCCCACTCCCGAATGAGTTGGTACGCCACTGATCTCACCGCAGCGACAGCAGTACACCGGCCTTACTCGGGGCCAATCCGCGAGGCCTTATCAGGAAAACTAAGGGCAGCAACCGATGGAGATGCGGTTGCTGTACGACGAAATACCGAAGATCCTCCGCCGCCGCCGACTACACCTCGACGAAATCTTAAGAACACGCCACAAGCCGAACGGAGCCCAGAAGACAAAACTTCACGGCCGGAAGAAGACCCGACGACACCACGAAGAAGCTGCGGAACAAGCCGATATAGCCGTGATCCGACGCCGCGACCTAACCGCAACGCAAGACGGCGAAGTAGCCATCGTTCTCGTCGACAGCCACCAGGCCCGTAGCCAGGAATTTCGGAAAGGGGCGGGGGGGGGGGCTCGACCCCCCCCCCTGGCTGCGGGCCTGACAGCCACAATATCACCGCTCTCGTCGACACTGGCGCCGGCAATATCGTCGTCAGTGCGCCGTTCGCCGCGTAGTTAAGGAAAAGTAGGACACCCTGGGAAGGCCCTGAAATCCGGACCGCTGGAGGCAACTTATTAACCCTCTGGAGCCTGCAGAGCAAGAATCACCATCAATAATCGGACTTATCCTGCGAGCTTCGCAATCCTGCAACATTGATCCAGGGCTGTCGTTCTTGGCATGGACTTCTAAAAGGACCGACAACAGGACAGAACGTGTGATTAGATTCTGGTAGAAATGAAAGGACCGTGAAATATAGTGACAGATTCTAGCACCCTTTTCGCGTTGTGAGTAGGATTTATATTTTTAATTCGTGCTTAAAAGTAACAAAAAGCGGTATGTCGCGCAGCCTAGCACAATAGCCTTGAAGCAGGATTAAGAAGACGGTCACATTGCTGTACGTAGTATGATGCTGTCATGCACGCCATAATTGGTCCTGAGTATGTATATTATTATCAGTCCCGCTCTGTTTTATGTTGCCTACGAAGTAAAAAGAGTTGCACGGTGAAAAGTGGCGCTGCCTTCGCGGCTGCCAGTCTCCCATGTAGGGCCGCGGCGCATGCACGTGGTGTGCCCGCATGCGCAGTAAACCGCCGCGCTCGAACACGAACAGCTCTCGCGCTCACTGTTTGCAGCATGTGTTGTCCAGTGTGTATAAGACTTCATATTCGCCGCAGATAGAAAAATTCTGATTAAAAATGTTTCACCGCGTTTTCCACGTTACCATTCGGTGGCTATGAAAAAATTCGTCAGATCCCACGCGCCGTGGGAATTGATGTTATGCGAAGAATTCGCAGGAAGGTGACGTTGTCGCAGTTTTTCACATTGAGCGACACGTTACTGAATGACGCTAAAGAAATCTGCAAATGGTATACGCACATATTTTGAAGAGTCGCACATGTGTTATATAACCAGTTGTTTACAGTTGCTCAACGATGCCAACAGCAACATAGGTGTTACCAATACCAGACGCAGTAAGCTGATATGTAGTGCTTATATTCTTCAATACTGGCTACCGCGAATTCGAATATGACAGTTAAGGAACACAGATGCACAGGACAGGCGCTACTTGCAACTAAGCTTCATTCAGAAAAGTTTCCCTAGATATACACAGCCGAGTGGCTCGCACGCGCGCACTGCACGCACTGCACGTACAGTTGCAGTTGTTAGAGTCGCGTTACAGTTGTTATGCTTTTACTTATCCGTTATGACGGAGAACGCACGCACGTCTCACGAACCCGTGTGCATGTGTGGAAGGGGTTCTTAGCAGTTCTTGAATAAGGTCATCATCACCCTGATCAGTGAGTACCAGCAGCTGGACAGGACTTGTTATCGGATCCGTTCGTGATCGGGGCTACGAACGGTCTAAGTGTAGTTTAAGTGTCGTTCTAAGTGTCGGCCGCTGCAGGTGGTGTAGTGGTTATGGTGCTCGGTTGGTGACACAAAGGTCGCGGGTTCAATCCCGGCCGCGGCGGTCGTATTTCAATGGAGGCGAAATGCTAGAGGCCCGTGTACTGTGCGATGTCAGTGCACGTCAAAGAATACCAGATAGTCAAATTTTCTGCAGCCCTTTACTACGGTGTCTGTCAATTATATGGTGGTTTTGTGACGAAAAACCCCAATAAAACTGTTATTATCACTTTCCTTCCGTGTCAGTGTGTATATTCGCGGTTGCTGCGTTGATTCAGACCTTGTTATCACCTGTGGCACATACTCCCATAACATGAACTCTGGTATGCGGGTCTGTGCCACACGTGACTGAGGGAAAGGGTTTCATGACGTACGCGACAGGTATTTTGCGTTATTCATGTCATCACCAGTGAATCGTGTTCGCGAAACAGTTATCCTATGCTATGCAAATTTTAGTATATTACAACCTATGAGACCAATGGGAGAGCGCCCACACGTAGGCGGCTAGATAGATAGATAGATAGATGGATAGATAGATAGATATGTAGATAGAAATGCGCAAAGTGCCTGAGGTTCACTAAGAAATGCTTCGCATTTAAAGATTCGTAAACAGGGGGTGGGTGCTGGAGCCGACGTTTCGACAAGTGGACTTGTTTTCTTCAAGGTTGCTCCAGCATTGAAGAAGACAAGTGTACTTGGCGAAACGTCGGCGCGAGCACGCACCCCCTGTTTACGAATTTTTTCATCGCAAGCTTCCATCGTCCACTTCCTGCGGTTTGTTTTTTGGTATTCCGTGGCTAGACACTCTTACCAGTTAGCCTTCCAATGCGCTAAAGAAAACAGGTGCCCTAAAAATTAGTTGTCAGTATCTTTAAACCATCACGGCGCGTCATTGACTTTAGAACAAAGTCGATAACTCTATCATCTGACAAAGCGAGATCACCGGATACGAACCCATGTCACCGTGCCTTGAACGCCCTCGAGGAGCAATTCAATATTCCGCCACGCTCAAGCGTCTTAATTCCGGTCGGCACCGGAAAACCTGAAGACATTGAAGGCGTCATCGAGAACGTCATCGAGAGCGATGAGCGTTTGCTGCTGGACCACGACATTGGCGTCGCATGAGACATTGCTCGCTTGCATGATGGAAAAGGAAACGTGATGCTAACGAATTTCAGCCAAGAATACAGGCACCTAAGTAGGGGCACGATTATTCCATACATCGAAGGAACCATGGCCGTCAGTGTTGCGTTCGCCTTTTCAGATTCTGACGAAGCTACAACGATGACCGCAACACCGCAATCATCCAGCTGTTAGCAACGTTAGGCGCAGATCGCGCAGTAATATTGGGGAAGCTTCGCAATTGTTTCAGATCATTATGTAAAGATTACGCGCAGGTCGAGAATAGTGAAGATTATTCGAGAGCTTACGCGACCACCAGCGATCACGCTACAAAGTTCGCTGACTGCTGTATAAAAGACGGGGCGTATGAGCAGTTCCGCCGATGATCAGATTACCCGATGGCTATTCTCGCCGCTATCAGTTTACAGCGTGAATCGCTTGCACATTGGTTTTTCTTATACAGGGCACAAGTTCGCCGAAATAAAGCGTACTGCATTTCCCAGTCGTGCTGCAGTCTTCTTCACCATGGCAACCATGTGACAGTATTGTGATCACAATTACAGGAAAATTTCTGGTGATCTTTAGCAGTCGCCGTTTCGTGTAAAATTCTGTTCTGACCGTGCCCTGCTAGCCTTATGCTGCATGAGAGGAAAAACGTGCAAAGTTATGGAAGACACGAGTCCTCCGCGCAATCTTTAAGCTGCGGAGCAACTTTTTTTGTACGTACAAGGCTGCTCACGACACGACCGAGTACGCCCCTGCCCGAACGTCCTGCCTTTGGTGAAGTCTGCGGCCAGGAAATGCTAGGTGGAGCCATTAGCTTTACGTGTACTATTCTCCCGCGTGTGTAATGCTATAAGGTCGCGTAATCTTGAAATTTCCTGTACGCGCTGACGGGACGGTCAGAGCGAAGGCCTATCGCGATCGCTGCTTATCATCACGCAAGCTCTGCGACATCGAACGTTTGTTTGTCGGTGTGGACCTCACCCAATGGTCGTTCATTCATTCAGTAAGCAGAAAAATGCCTATTGCAACATACTGGGAATAGTAGGAAGTATACTTCGTATATGTGCGCAATAAACTTATTAACAATATGTGTCACGCTTTCGTGTTGAAACTGGAAAAGTTTTATACTTACGTTTTGGTCAGACCAATGCCCCTTAAGCACGAGAGTCAGAGGAAGGAATACGAAAATGCTGCAGGTAAATTACTCAATGGTCAAGGCTACGTTTTGCTTTAAGGTGTAACCCGTACAATTCGAAAACATTTTCAAATAAATGCGCGCTGGCAGTGCCCTTGTGCAATTTCGGCCAGTAATGTGGGAGATCAACATGACACGATGGCAGTGTTCGGCGAATAATAACAATTGTTGGTGTTTTACGTCGCCAAACAACCATATCATTACGAGGTACCCCACGGTGGAGGGCTCCGGAATCTCGGGTTCTCTAACGTGTATTTAAATCTAAGTAAACGGGCATCTAGCATTTCTGCCTCCACCAAAAAGGCGGCCGGGATTTGATCCCGCGACCTTCGTTCAGCAGTCGGTTCAGCAGCGTAACCATTAGACCACCATAGCGAGTGCAGTGTTAACTGCGGTGAAGGACGCACTCACCTGAAGATGTCCAGCGAAGTGGGCAAAACGTTGTTGAACAGCCAGCTGGCCACGAACGAAACGACGAGCAGCGTGATGAAGCACATGCACATGGCGAAAGTGCGGAAGGGAAAGCGCTGCACCTGCATCTCGTCATCATAGTAGGGGTAGCGGATGAAGGCCGGGATCCCCAGCAGGGCCTCGCCACCCCCCGCGCGAAAGAAGCTGCCCACCAGGTAGGCGGCCAGCGAACCGTAAGTATTCACGTAGTCCTGAACATGAGTGGAATGCTTCATATTGATATTTTGGTAGACAGAAAATTGGGCAGTGTAAATCATTACATGCGGTAGTTATAATGAAGCCGTGCAAAAACCAGTCAGACACCAACAATGCCCCCTGTAACGAATGTATTAATCACCGCAATAGCTGGTTAGTCGGTCAGTTTGCGTAGGTTAACGTCCCAAAGCGAGTCGGGTTATGAGAGATGCCGTAGTGGAAGATGCGTGATAACTTGAAGCACCTGGGGATCTTTTGCGTGCACTGAACGTCCACAGTACAGGGGCCTATCACACTTGACCTCCGTCGAAATGCAACGGCTGTGGCCGAAAGCGAAGCCACACCTTTCGCATCAGCAGCCGAGCACCGCAATCACTGGGCTACCGCGGCGGCACTTTTATTAGCTAGCGATACATCCTTGAATCCAATTATTGCGAAGCGCCATCCTTTAAACGAACTTGCGTCCTATTAATTATTATTTCATCATCATCAGCTTAGTTTCGCAACAGTGAGGGACGAACGCCTCTCGCTAAACTCTCCGATTTTGCCTGTCTTGCTCGTACCGTTTTATGCATGCAAATTTCACGATTTCATATTAATAATAATAATATCTGGGGTTTAACGTCCCAAAACCACCATATGATTATGAGAGACGCCGTAGTGGAGGGCTCCGGAAATTTCGACCACCCGGGGTTCTTTAACGTGCACCTAAATCTAAGTACACGGGCCTCAAACATTTTCGCCTCCATCGAAAATGCAGCCGCCGCGGCCGGGATTCGATCCCGCGACCTTCGGGTCAGCAGTCGAGCGCCATAACCACTAGACCACCGTGGCGGGGCATTCACGATTTCATCACTCTACTTAGACATCTCCCATCTTGGGCTGCGTCCGCCACACTCGGTATTTTTGCGTTGATCTTACAGACCAAGGGTTATCTGTCATGCGCATTATGTGGCCTGCCCAGGCCCATCTTTTTCTTAACCCCAACTAAATATTATTGGCTATCCACGCTGCTATCTCGCGTTGTTACGCCTGTTAGATAGTGCGAGGCGTAGTCCTAACGTTTTGAGTTCCTTTCTGATCCTCCCAGTTTCTATCCGATAAGCTATTATTAACTAAATGCAATTACTGTAAACATTCAGCTTAAGGGACAACGCTAATATGTTGGTTACCAATTGTGACTGCCTGGCGTATGCGCTCGAGCCCAACGTTATTCTTTTGTAGATTTCATTTATATCAGTAGTGTACACTAACATTCGTCAGATCCCACGTGCCGATGGGAATCGGCACGTGGGATTATGCGAAGCATTATGCGAAGCATTCGCATTGAGCGAAACGTTACTCAGTGACGCTAGAGAAATCTTGAAATGGTATACGCACATATTTTGAAGAGTCGCACATGTGTTATATAATCAGTTGTTTACAGTTGCTTAACGATGATAACAGCAACATAGGTGTCACCACCACCAGACGCAGTAAGCTGATATGTAGTGCTTGAATTATTCAATACTGGCTAGCGCCAATTCAAATAGGACAGTGAAGGAACACAGATGCGCAGGACAGGCGCTACTTGCAACTAAGCTTCATTCAGAAACGTTTCCCTAGATATACACAGCCGAGTGGCTCGCACGCGCGCACTGCACGCACTGCACGTACAGTTGCAGTTGTTAGAGTTGCGTTACAGTTGTTATGCTTTTACTTATCCGTTATGACGGAGAACGCACGCACGTCTCACCAACCCGTGTGCATGTGTGGAAGGGGTTATTAGCAGTTCTTGAATAAGGTCATCATCACCGTGATCAGTGAGTACCAGCAGCTGGACAGGACTTGTCATCAGATCCGTTCGTGATCGGGGCTACGAACGGTGTAAGTGTAGTCTAAGTGTCGGCCGCTGTGGTGTAGTAGTTATGGTCCTCGGTTGCTGACACGAATGTCGCTGGTTCAATCCTGGTCGCGGCGGTCGCATTTCAATGGAGGCGAAATGCTAGAGGCCCGTGTACTGTGCGATGTCAGTGCACGTTAAAGAATACCAGATAGTCAAATTTCATTGCAGCCGTTCACCACGGCGCGTCTCATAATCATATCGTGGTTCTGTGACGAAAAACCCGAACAATTACTGTTATTGTCACTTTCCTTCCGTGTCAATGTGTATGTTCGCGGTTGCTGCGTTGTTTGAGATTGTGTTATCAGCTGTGGCACATACTCCCATAACGTGAACTCTGGTATGCGGGTCTCTGCCACACGTGATTCAGGGAAAGGGTTTGATGACGTACGCGGCAGGTATTTTGCGTTATTCATGTCATGGCCAGTGAATCGTGTTCGCGAAACGATCATTCCATGCTATGCAAATTTTGGTATGTTACAACCTATGGAGACGGCTGGGCGAGCGCCCACACGTAGGCGGCTTGATAGATAGATAGATAGATAGATAGATAGATAGATAGATAGATAGATAGATAGATAGATAGATAGATAGATAGATAGATAGATAGATAGATAGATAGATAGATAGATAGATAGATAGATAGATAGATAGATAGATAGATAGATAGATAGATAGATAGACAGACAGACAGATACGTCGATAGAAACGCGCAAAGTGGCCTGAGGTTCGCTAAGAAATGCTTCGCATTTAATAATTGCTCAAGGTACACGCGTACGGACACTGGCACAGATTTTATGCCTGGTGGCCAATCGGGAACCTCCCGCCAGGCTATTGAAGACTACATTTGAACTCGTACTTTTCATGCCTATTTCCGGGCGTAATTTACGACTTTCCCGGTGTTGGTCTTTAAGCATGTGTTGCAATGTCTGCTGAAGAGCATAGGATCACCTGCAAACCTTAAGTTTCTCACCCATTCTTCGTTAAAATTTATGTTTACTTCGTTCCATTTCTAATCGTTTCGAAACTTCTGACACTTATTAGCATGCAGCGAACGACATTGGAGAGATTGTATTTCTTTACCGATCCATTTTTCAATGACACACACACATACACACACGTATATATTTATATCATATATATTCTTCATGTGCAGAAACATTATAGATACGGAGCCTTTGTAGATGCTGGGTTAGGCATTCACATTTGTTTCAAGTACTCATTGGGGACATATGCGGGCAATATACTGGTATCTCCAATGAGACGAATGCCTTGTCCTAATTTGTGAAAGCCACAGTGACACGCGTTCTTGCTTTTTTTCTTTTTTGTGAGTGTGTTTTTTTGAAATTCTGAACGGCTATCATGGGCTGCAACTGGCGCGTGTGTTATCGCTTGACCCAGGCCTCGCCTTAGAACATTGTGTAGATATTGGGCGCACATTGTGTAGATATTGGGCAATCTTCAAACTAGCGGGATCTCGTTCGTTCTAGAGTGCCAACGATGATGCTGCAATGTGCGATCTCTCAAGCATAAAAACTGACGTGTTTCACCGACGAGCACATTCACAATCAAGCAGTGCAAAGCGGCAGAACATTACAGAATGGGGGCGCTGTTAGTCCTCCCCGTTGGTGTCTGTGATACTGGGCTTTTGAACACGACTTTGAACGAGACTAATTTAGGGGCTGATGGACGAGTCATTCATCCTATGGTCTAGCGGCTGTAGTTAGTCCAACATTGCCCAATCTCGGCTTTGAGTGAGTCCTGCGGCAACACGACATATTTGTGTGCAATGCCATCGAACGACCTCTCGCCGCATTACACGGCGCATGCAGCGCCGTTCGCTTCTTTGTCACTGTGAGCTTGTTTGACATACATCAAGCAAAAGGGGACTACCTGGCTAGAATATTCTAGAACAGGGCAGTGTCGGAACGAACTTCGAAAAGTGAAGCCCAAGAAGGGTCAATCCGCTTGCAGCGCTGCGATCGGTAGTCTGCAATGTCTCGTCGTTTAAGAGTTTCACGCGGCTCCACCGTAGTGGTGCACGGGTAGAATGCCCGCTTCCCACTGAAAAGGCCCGGGTTCGAATCGCAGCTGTAGATGGTGAGGTTTTATTCTTACTGTCACCTTTTATAGCTGTATCGGTTTTCCTTTGTTTCTTAAAACTAGCTTCAGTTGCTACGTGTTGGTTCAAAAAGTAACGCAAAATGTGAAGTAAAATAGAAGACATTTGACAGTGAGCGCAGTTATTGCAGCGCCACTACCCGGGATTGAACAAAAACGTAAAGTATGGCCTCCGATATTTTCGTGAATACGAGACTCCAAACGAGATTTCACATTTTACGTTACTTTTTGTAGCAATACTTAGCAACAGAAGCTAGTTTTAACAAACAAAGGAAAACCAACAGAGCTATAAAATGTGACACTAAGAATAAAAACCCACCATCTAGAGCTGCAATTCGAATCCGGGCCTTTTTGAGTGGGAAGTGGGCAATCTACCCGTGCACCACTACGGCGGAGCCGCGCGCAACTCTTAAACGACGACACATTGCAGACTACCGATCGCAGCGCCGCAGGTGGATTGACCCTGTTTGGGCTTCACTTTCTGTACGTTGGTGCTGCGGCCGTTCCGCGCAATCTCCTGTTCTATTGCACCCTAACCTCGCAAAAACGGCAAGAAATTGCGTCTTATCAGCGACACGGTCATTGCCTTTATCGCAGCCGCAGTAAACACAGGCAGCCATCGTCTATTCAGCAGACTGAGCCGCTCTTGTCACTTCGACAACCTCTCACAGCAGAATGTTGAGCAGCATCTTGAAGGGCAAGCTGTAACGGTGCGCTCAACACCTGATTTGCTGTTTCATGCGCTACATTTGATGTGACGCGTCACCGATGCGCTGTTTTACCGAATGTTTAAAATTTCCTGTCTCACTGATATATACGCATTCACAGGCTTTACATGGGACCAGATAAACAATGCCAAGAAACGTTTCTTTTGGAAGCTGATCTTGCATGTTTAGCAGCCGATAACGTAATTTCTATGTCTGAACATGTGCTACCTGAACGTAGTAATGACGCATTACGCAGACCAATCCCTCGCTCACACCAGGCGGTATAGCGACGCGTTTTCTTGGGAGCACAGGGCCAGGTCTTGGCGAATGAGACAGCTCGCAATCTCTCGACATGCCTAGAGATCTAAGTGCACTTGTAGGTCCTAAGGCCCGCTTATGGCAGATTAGCCTTAGTCTGGAGACAAGGATTTGGCTACGCTGTGCAATCATGCTGGTATTATCACATTCTACATGATGCGAAGAGATTTACGCACCTCCCTCTTTCCCCACGCATGGGCTACACCAGCGCCTCCTCTATTTTTCAGTGCCTGGGCGAACGCTCTCCCCGGGCCGTCGAGCGCGCGCTCCGCGTCCGCTCGCCGCTGCCGCGTAGTGGCGCTATGGAAGTAGACTCCGGGAAGCTGGCGCTGAACGGCCGCGCGTATCACGAAGCTCACGAATTCGTGTTTAATTGCATTTGTGCTTCTTGCAAGCTTTCACGGGTAGATGATGATGGAAAGAAACGCGAACATAGCGGCGCGCTGTTTTCATCACGCTCTAACCGTGGTGGCAATAAAAAAAATACTAGATGGTCTTTTATTGTTTCAAGGGTGTCGTCGTCTTTTCATCAATCATCCAGGCTATAACCACTTGAAAATAAATTCGAAACAGCAAAGAATACAGATGCCGCATGTCCGCGTGTCTTTCCATCTTGTACGTACTTCGCAGGAAGTCGGTTAGTCCGTGCTGCCGGTTCGATACTTGTACTCGAGTTTGATAGTATTCGCGTTTTATTTTCTATTTAAGGCTATTGCAACCGCCCCAATGCCTTAGTATGTCGTACTGTTGTGTTGCACTCTGCAAATGGAACTGAAGGAAATCACGATTGTCTTTTTTTTATTTCCCTTTATCGATAAAGAAAATGAATCTCACAGGGTCCCTTATATATTCATCTAAGACGACTGAAAGGCGAAAGCCATCTCCTTCTTTTTCTTCCAGTCAATGTATTGAACATTCCCTGCCTCCCTCTGAGATACTTCAGCGCCTAGCGTGGTTTTCTTACAGCCTCAAGGATCGGAGGCAGTGGAAGCTTTTTGCACATCAGCGGAGTTATGCACTGCCTCCGTGATCGGCCCATTTTGACCAAGCGAAGATGTAATATGACGACGTCGCGTTAGGTGAGGTCACGATGATGTCACAAAATTTTATGATCTATGACGTCATATGATGATGCATCACTCCTGCTGACGCCGGCGAAGGTCAATTTTCGCGTTTGATGAGGCATCTAAGGCTTTCGCCTTAATACACTGTTCGGCTGTCGTTTCAAGAAATTCCAGGTGCCGCTGGTGTTCGGTAGAGGTGGCTTGCAGTAATTAGGCGGGATAATTGGTCTCCTAATACATCTTCAAACTACACTAGAATATGCAGCCGTCGTTTACGATGCGAAGATTTCATGGAATATAAGAAGCGGCAAGGATGCAGCAGCGTCACTCTTTGCAGACTACCCTTCACGTTTGCAGCCCAAGGTAACAACTGAACCAAGCATGGCAAGTATCCCTAAACGTGACCGTGTTACGTCCGAACAGGTAATCAATGCATGTAGTACCAGTAGCAACGCTGCCTCGCGATCGCTGCCATGTGCATACAGCGCTGACATTAGGTCCCATGCGGAAGAATCGGAGCCCAAGGAAACCACATGCGCTACCGGCAAAACAACCGATAATCATTATGTACAGTGGCATAATAAATGAGAGCACAAGGCTGAGAAGGCTGCCCCATGCGACAAAAGCGTCCAGGTCGACAGCCATTCGGCCTCTATACTTTGCTCACTACCGAAAAGGGCAAATGGAAGAGAAAAGAAAGATACCTGGGGAGCCAGATACTGACGCTACAACAATCCGTCGACAAATACAAAGACGAGCTCAAGCAATTGACAACAGGCCGCGCCATTTTTCACGCCGTTCACATTCACTCAAGTTGATAGTCGGCACTTTGCGACTTTATCCTTGAACGACAGCGTCTGTTCACACATATCGGTCAGTGCTGCAGGAAGCGCGCGGCATTTGTAGCTGTTTTTGTTTGCTTTTCGTACCACCACGATTTAACTGGTTTAACCTCTGAAATGGTGGAATCACTTGGCATAGTTCTTTTTTTTCCTGGCACCAGCTGTTGCTTTCTCCCGGTGGCAACAAATGTAATTCCCAAAAGCTTTACCAAGGGAACGGGCGATCACGTATATCCCTGGAAGCAGTCTAGTGGCATTTCGTGCTATTTAGCGCATGAACTCCAGGCTTGCGTATAGTGTGCTACACCAGTAGACGGTAGCACGCATCGGAGAATTTTAAGCGCCCAAGCTTTCAATATTAGCTCTTGACAAATGCTGCTTTCGAAAATCTATTTTCAGACAGTCAAAAACCGGCTCTCAGTCAAGCGAACATAACGGTGACAAAACAATTTTCCGCGCATCACTGGCATGCGCTCTCTGGTATCGGGTTAGCAGACGACGCGCGAGTGTCTCGATCAAATAGCCGCGAAAGACACGTGCCTTCGAAATGGGCTGGCTGCCCAGAATGACAAGTGCTTCGTGATTCCAGTTTACAAGTTTTCATTAGACTTTAAAGAACGCGAATACAGACGAAAACTGAACCATATAGCAGCTTCGAAATCAGCCACGGCTTTCGTTTCCGCGAGCGACGACGCGTCGGCGGGTCTGCTTCGGTGGCGGCGCCCGGCGGCTAAAAGCAGCACTAACGCCGACGGTCGGTTCCCATTGCGCTCCGCTCCTTTGCCCAGGCACAGAAAAATAGAGGAGGCGCTGGCTACACTCATTTAGGATGCCTCACACTCAAGGTGCGGTCACACTCTCAATGTGTCTTCGAAACTGGGTGTTCAGGTATACATCACAATCTTCTCAGCTCTAGCCATCACTTCTTACGCATTGATATTTCGTTAAAAAAGCGAATGAGCTGGTTCATACCTTCAAGTAGACGACGGACAGCAACTGCGGGAAGAGGATGACGTAGACGAGATCTGAGGACAGGTACCAGAGGGCGTACACCGACTCCGCCGTCAGCGCCATGTAGGTGGCTAGTGCGCCCACCGCCACGATGGCCAAGCGCATTACCCAAATCACCTCGCCGTCCGACGCCTGCGATAGATCAGTTGAAGTTGTGGCGCTATTGGCAAAGTTTCTAACAGAGAACACAGAAGCAAAAATTCCATGCACTATCTCATTTTGGTGTTCTCTAAGTGATGGGTGGGTGTGCGAGGATATGGATACTGTCCATCCTAAAAAGTAAATGCTGGGTGGCATCCACAAGACGTCTTTCTTCTTCCTAGCCTTCATTGCTATTTAGAACGACCCGGCAGAAGGCGCATCTCTCGACCAACCTATCACGGATTTACCGAAAAATTACACACACACACACACACACACACACACACACACATATTATATATATATATATATATATATATATATATATATATATATATATATATATATAATATACATATATATATATTGTAGACAAGCATTGGAACGCTGTAATGGCCCGTTCTTTCGAGCGCCTTCTAGTGGGTCCCCCTCTTCGCCTGTTCTCGGAGAGCACGCCTCTCGCGCTCGTGAGAGTCTGCGCTCCGTCTTGACTCCTGTGCATCGTCCCGTCAATCCAGCCGTCAATAAACGCCTTTACAAAGTGGTGGAGGGTGCTGTGCCGTCACCACAACTTCAGTCTCCATTCGATGCCCTGGAGCTCCGATCCGGTAGCGTACCATCTACCATGCCACAGGACGCTGCTCAGCAAACGCCGCCTCCTGCCTCGACCGCTTGTCCCGGTGTCCCCCGTATCCGCGATCCCCCTGTCTTCCCCGGCGCGGACGGCACCGATGTAGAGGACTGGCTTGCGATTTACGAACGCGTGAGTGTTCCAATAAATGGGACGAAGCAGGCAAGCTGAGCAACTTTGTTTTCTACCTCGCGGGTGTGGCATGCATGTGGTACAACAACCATGCATTCG
This sequence comes from Rhipicephalus sanguineus, assembly GCF_013339695.2. Classification (NCBI taxonomy): domain Eukaryota; kingdom Metazoa; phylum Arthropoda; class Arachnida; order Ixodida; family Ixodidae; genus Rhipicephalus; species Rhipicephalus sanguineus. The sequence continues at coordinate 223,223,227 of NC_051177.1, forward strand.
ATTTCCCGACGTGGTCAGATTTCAAGACCGCCATCGTCAACGTGTTTGGCCGCCCTGCCGTTTGTAAGCTTCAAGCCGAACAGCGCTTACGTGAACGAGCTCAGCAGGCAGGGGAATCGTTCACGAGCTACATTGAAGACATCCTTGACCTGTGCAAGAAAGCCGACGCGAGCATGTCGCAGTCGGACAGAATCAGGAATGTTCTAAAAGGCATCTACGACGATGCCTTCACCATGCTGCTGGCCAAAAACCCTCGCACAGTGGCAGAGGTCATTAGCCTGTGCCAAAGCTACGAGGAGCTGCGCCGGCAGCGCTTGATGACCCGTCGACCGCCATCACGCGATGCTGATCTCGCGGGCTTGTCGGCCATTGCTGACCACTCCACCTTGATCGCCGAAATCAAGTCGTTCGTGCATGAGGAAATTGCCCACCAGGTCTCTCTACTGGCTTTCGCTCCACCGCAGCATGTTGACCAGCCGCCAACTACACTTCTGCCTCCTCTCCACCGAGCGATTCAGCAAGAAATCGCGGAGGTCATTCCTGAATACCACCCAGCCGCCTCCAGTGCCTGCGCCACTAAGCTACGAGGAAGCTGTAGCCAGGCTGCCCCCAGCGATTCCTGTAGCTGGCCCGCGAAGTTACGCGGAAGCCGTCGTCGGACAAGAGGCCTTCAACGCGGCTGTGCCGCCTACATACGTCGACATCGTCCCCAGGCCCCGACTGCTGCCCACAATGCACTCATATCAGCAGCCGGCTCGCCCATCATCCCGTTCTGTGACATGGATGGTACCCGCGAACCGCTGGCGCACTCCCGACAACCGCCCCATTTGCTTTGCGTGCGATTGCGCCGGTCACGCCGCACGCTACTGCAATCGCGTGCAGCCGTCTCGGGTCGCATCAACCCTCACCAGCTCATCCAGCCAACCTTATTATGACCAGGCGCCGCCAATGTCACCGACGTCCCGCCCCGCACCATCTACCCGCCGTTCACCGTCCCCACGACGTCGCTCACTGTCGCCGATGCGGCCACGTCCGGTCTCACGCGACCAAGAAAACTAGTCGTCGCAGTCCACGAGGCAAGGGCTGCGACGCTATCGAACTGCGAAAGCCCTCAGCGAAGCCCCTCGAACGTGAAAGACGTGTTTGTGGACGGTGTTCGCGCATCTGCCCTTATCGACATTGGAGCCGCCGTATCCGTTATGGACGCCAAAGTTTAGCCGATTACTGCGAAAAGTGACGACGCCGCTTTCCGGGCTCTCCCTCCGTACAGCCAGCGCCCAAAGTATTCACCCTACAGCGGTCTGTACAGCCCGCGTCATTATTCTGGATGCTCTTTACGCCGTCGAAGTGATCATAATTCCTGCCTGCTCTCACAACGTCATCCTAGGATGGGATTTTCTCTCCCGCCACGACGCCGTATTCATTGCGCACCAGCCGAAATAGAGCTCTCACCATGCTCTGATTTGGCACCGGCAGACAGTCCATCGGCTGCGGGCAAGGTACTTGTCAAAGATGACACCAAGGTGCCTGCAAACTCGTCGACGGCGGTGCCAGTGTACTGCGCCAGTCTCTCCGATACCGTTGCACTACACTCGCCATCTGACCGTGTTTGCACGAGGAAAGGCATGCTGGTGCCTTTCGCGACCGTGCAAATCACTCAGGGTGGCACGTCAACTTGTGTTATCAACCCATCTCCGTACAGTGTTATGTTGGTGCGAGGGGAATGTCTCGGGAGCGTGGAACGGGAGCGAGTGACGCCGGTCTGCAACTGAATCTAAAGAAGTGCCGATTTGCAGCACGGCAGCTGACAACCCCTCCAAGAAGCACAAGTTATGGACGAAGCAGATGACACGAACTGCCCCAGTTCCAGTACGCTGAGTGCGGTTTCCCCGTCTGGTTCATCGCCCGCTGATGCATTTGCTTCCTCCATTGCTTACAAGCTTACGCCGGTCCAGCGTTCCGAGGTTCTGTGCCCCTTGCAAGGATTTCGCTCTTCTTTCGGTGTCGCTGAAAGTTCTCTCGGCCGCACGTCCGCCGTTACACATCGCGTCGACACTGGCGCCCAACCGCCACTGCGGCAACGTCCATATCGCGTATCTCGCACAGAACGCCATGTAATCAACGAGCAATTCGACGACATGCTTCGACGCAATGTTACTCGACCCTCTAAGAGCCCCTGGGCGTCTCCTGTCGTTCTTGTTGCGAAGAAGGATGGTTATGTGCGGTTCTGTGTGGACTACCCACGACTCAACAAGATCACTCGTAAGGACGTGTATCCACTACCGCGAATGCACGACGCGATTGAGAGCCTGCAAGGAGCAGAATTCTTTTCATCTCTCCATTTGCGCTCAGTGTACCCATGACTGATGTACCCATGACTGATGTACGCATGACTGATGACGCTCGACCGAAAACCGCTTTTGTGACGCCCGAGGGCATGTACGAATTCAACGTCATGCCGTTTGGGCTATGTAATGCGCCCGCCACCTTTGAGCGCATGATGGATACCGTTCTGCGCAACCTTAAATGGCACACATGCTTGTGCTACCTCGACGACGTCGTTGTTTTCGCTCCGGACTTCTCCACGCATCTTCAACGCCTGCGGCATGTTTTGACGCGTTTGAGTGACGCCGGTCTGCAACTGAATCTAAAGAAGTGCCGATTTGCAGCACGGCAGCTGACAATACTCGGTTACGTCGTGTCCAAGGACGGTATTCTCCCCGATCCAGCCAAGCTTCGGGCCGTGCCCGAGTTCCCCAAACCTATGTCCGTCAAATAACTGCGCAGTTTCGTAGGACTTTGTTCCTACTTTGGGTGCTTCATATATATATATATATATATATAGATATATATATATATATATATATATATATATATATATATATATAGAGAGAGAGAGAGAGAGGAAGGTATATGCGACACGACGTACGGAGCACAGTTTGCAGTAAAACCTCGGTGATACGAATCTCGTGGGTTTACCAAATATTCGTATCATCCGGAATTCGCATGGCCAGACAACATGAAAAATTAGTATGCGACAAGACAAAGTTGGCATACGTTTTGATTTAGTGTTTCTGAGGGCTGCAGTGACGTCATGAACAGCTCTGAATGATTGCCAGTTTTAGACGTCAGTGATCATACCTGTACTCGTAAATATGCGGTGCATGCGCGCGTGTGTTAATAATGAACCAGACGTGTTGTGCCCCGTGACCGCTAGTAGCCCCTTCCTAATCATACAACACTTTTCTGCATGACGCCGAAGTACTGCTGCGAAAGTGACTGAGAAGCGCTTTGGACACGATAGATAGAGGCCAAACTCCTTCGCCAAGACAGTCCGCTTCGTCTCTTGGGGTCTTCGTCCACGTTTCATGGGACTTCATGACGGACCCGCAGGCCAAGTTTCAGTTTCATAGAACGTCTGATTGCGGGTACATGGCTTGCATCGACCTGGCAGGCATTTGTTAACACAGTACAACGACGCTGCTGCCTCGAGCACAGGAGCACGCGTCAACGCGTCGAAAAAAAAAAAAGAGCGCAACGTCAACGCCATCTGTAATCTAAACACGAAGGCGCATAAAGGCCTCCAAGATTCGTGCGCACTATCTCGGAGGCAACGACGCACGCACCTTTGATGGTCGCGCAGCGCGTATGCCCGCGCCCGCGCGTAAATGCTGCGTCGTCCGCGACAACGCGGGCAGCACCTGTTCGTACCTGTGCGCCAGCGTAGGGTGAATACTTTGGGCGCTGGCTGTACGGAAGGAGAGCCCGAAAAGTGGCGTCGTCACTTTTCGCAGTAATTGGCTAAGTTGGGCGTCAATAACGGATACGGCGGCTCCAGTGTCGATAAGGGCAGATGCGCGAACACGGTCCACAAACACGCCTATCACGTTCGATGTGCTTCGCTGAGGGCTCTCGCAGTTCGATATCGTCGCAGCCCTTGCCTGTGGACTGCGACGACTAGTTTTCCTGGTCGCGTGGACCGGACGTAGCCGCATCGGTGACAGTGACCGGCGACGTGGTGACGGCGAACGGTGCGTAGATGGAGCTGGGCGAGACGACGGTGACATAGGCGGCAGTGAATCGTAGTACGGTCGGCTTGACTGGCTGGGGATGGTTGAGGCGACACGAGGTGGCTGCACGCGATTGCAATAGCGGGCATGACTGGTGCAACCGCACGCGAAGCAGATGGGGCGGTTGTCGGAAGTGCGCCATCGGTTCGCCGGGGTAGGTCCCATCCATGGCGCAGGATACGGTGGACGAGGCGGCTGCTGATATGGCTACATGGTGGGTTGCATTGGTGGCCTAGGGATGACGTCGGCGTACGCAGCCGGCACACTCGCTTCGAAGGCCTGAGGTCTAGCGACGGCTTTGGCGCAAGTAAGTGGGCAGCCACAGGGATCGCATGGGGTGACCTGGCTACAACTTGCGCGTAACTGAGTGGTGCAGGCGCCGGAGGAGGCTGGTGGTATTCCGGCATGACCTCCGCGATTTCTTGCTGAATAGCTCGGTGTAAGGGAGGCAGCAGTGTGGTCGCCGGCTGTTCAACATGCGGCGGGTGAGAGAAGGCCAGAAGACAGACCTGGCGAGCAATTTCCTCGCGCACAAATGACTTCATATCGGCGAGTAAGGCGGACTGATCAGAAATGGCCGACAAGCCAGCGAGATCGGTGTCGCGTGATGGAGGTCGACGGGTCAGCAACTGCGGCCGCCGCGGCTCCTTGTATCATTGGCAGAGCGTGATCACCTCGGCCGCAGTACGAGGGTTCTTGGCGAGCAGAATGGTGAAGGCATCGTCATCGATGCCTTTCATAACGTTGCGGATCTTGTCAGCCTAAGGCATGGCTGCGTCGGCTTTTTGCACAAGTGCAGGACGTCTTCAATGTAGCTCGCAAAAGACTCACCGGCCTGCTGAGCTCGTTCACGTAAATGCTACGGAACAAGGGTTGAAAGTTGGGAGAGTTGGTACGGGAAGATCTTAACAAAAAACCGTGAATCTTCCGTGAATTCTGCCCAGTACATCATCACCGACGTGAGATCTGGCGCGTTTATACTAAAGGTTCGATGAGTTATGACGACTTGCAGCTCACTTTAATTTTACATGTACGCTGTGAATTTTCATTGTTTAGAAAACCATTGCTTTAGAAAACATCTGGCGTCTTTCGTTAAGCAGCTGGCGTCTTTTCGTTTTGCTTTAGAAACATCTGGCGTTCTTTCGTTTTGCTTTTACAAACATCTGGCGTCTCTAGTTGGTTTATTTCATCAATCAACGGCGTTTTGAACAAAATTTTTATTGTTTAATCACGCACAGGAGAAATCTCACCAGGCACTACCTTGGAGGTAAACAATGGCTGCTAATGGCAATGAGAGACAGAAGAAGTCGGCTTTTAGCTAACACTTACACTTCTACTTCTACTAACGTTTCCTACTGGAACATGCCAATGGCTGCTAATGGGGAATGAGAGACAGAAGAATTCGGCTTTTAGTTAACGCGCACGCTGCGAATTTTTTATTGTTCAACAACGCACAGGAAAATGTCCCACCGGCACCACCTTGGAGGTCAAAGCGTAAGACTGGTTACGCACTACGACTACGACTACTACGACTACGACTACGAGGGACGAACGGGTGCCGCCTTAAGGAGCTTCGCCCCTAAAACACTGTGCCCAGCAGGAAGAGACACCAAGAAAGAACTCACGAAAAAGAGCGCAGTGCTGGTTTTCGCCAATTCTTGGTGTCTCGTCCTGCTGCGCAGTTCTTTCGTAAGATGTTCACGTAAATGCTGTTCGGCTTGCAGTTTACGAGTGGCAGGGTGGCCAAACACGTCGGCGATGGCAGTCTTGATAGCAGACCACGTGGAATCATCCGTGAATTCTGACCAGTACATCATCAATGACGTGAGATCGGGCGCGTTTATACTGAAGGGTCTATCCGCCGTATTCACGAACCGACCTTAACTTATCGCGGTAAGGCTACTTACGAAAGGAAGAGAAAAGTATAAGAAAAGGATAAGGTGAGTTTCAAAAACCTGCCTTATCTTGCCATAAGTGCGCCTTATGCAAGGCGTCCTTAACTCGTCAAGTATGTGCCCTGGGAGCCAGGGTAGGTAAAGTTTTGTTACAAAATGATTACTTCGAGCAACAATAAATTAGTTTCATTGCAAGAAACCAATAATGGTATGCACAAAAGCACCCATGCGTAAACACCAAAAATGTTTGCTAGGGCACCGCCCGCTTTTGGTGAAATCCGCATTCTTTGTCTGGCCACATTTGTTGAACCCCCGTCGACACAGTCGGGCCGCGGGAGCACGATTGCTATTTCGACGTCTTCTCATGTACGTTTTTGCTTTGTTCGCTAATGGTATTTTCGTGCTCGCTTCAGCGTTTATCGTTATCTCTCACTTTTTTTTTACTTCACTTGATTTATGCAATTGGTTGAGCGGTTTAGAGTCTTTTGCCTTCTTAAATTGTGTTCATTATGAAACGAAGCACCAGGCGAACTTCAACGACGAAGAGTGCGGCATCGCGGCCATGTCGCGGCGTCTTGATGGATCTCGTCAACAAGGCACGAGACAAAAAGCCACCAAAACATCGCCCAATGTTAGCGGTGTAAGCACATTTTATGGTGGCTACCCTGTGCCACCGAGCAAAACTAGCGCCTTCGTGTACCCAGAAATTCCCCAGGGAAGTCGCCAAGTGAGGTGAAACTTGAGGCACTCCAGAGCGTGCGTTGCGTTAAAATTTCTGTGTATGTCCTGCTTTATGTTACATAGCGAGTGTTCGATTGAATTGATACAGACTGTTAAGACTATCAGCAGCGCTAAGAAATCCATCATCTGCGCATTATTATTTGACCTGAAATGTAGCAGCTGGCGTTTGAAGTTGACATCCGTAGCGGGTAGTCGCAATTGTGCAGCAAGTTCGCTATGCGATTATGCTTCAGGCCACCTGATTCATTGGTATCTTGTAATATTCTCTGTTGGCATAATTAAGTTTCTCTATGACACTATTCCAAGAAGTAGCTTGGTCTCTTCTCTAACGAAGAGGGCTGCAGATAATTCGTTTGCGCGGCAGGTTGAAGAATTGAAACCTTTACTGTGCACTTGCGCATTTATTAGACGTTTGGGTGCTCGTACGGTGACCGGAGACTGCGTGGGCACCTATTGTCATTAAAGAAGACAAAGCATCAGGTAACGTATGTCGCACTTACGATTTCTCCTGCTGGTGAGCTTTGCTGCATAGCGAATCGTCAATACCGTATTGCACGCAGTACATGCTTTGTGGCATAGCACAACTGCAATGCCATAAAGCTGACTATAGTGAATCTGTCATATTTTAGCATGTATATGATGTAAATATATAATGCATTGAATCCAAGGGGCAGTGCAAGCATGGCATAAACAAGCAGGGTACGAGTCAAAATATGGGCGGCGTGCGCAGCACAGATTTCTTTGCGCTCCACAATGAAGGAATCGCTTTGTAAGTTTTACCACTACACAGGGGTGTAATGCGACGAAAACTAAATGCCACGCTGTGAACCTTGCTACCTGTGGCTGCAATTAGTTGCATGAAAGAGTATCGCCAGGTTGCTTCAGTGGTGCGAAGTGTTCTCTGGTGCGATACGTACACGTTTCACACGACCAGGTGGATGAAAATTAAGTAATAGAAAAACTTTAACGGCTTCACAGCAGCTTTCGAACGAACAGTTGTCTCGAGGGACAGCCCGAGACGCCCATCAACGGATCCTTCTAGAATGAATATTTAAGCTTCAGACAGGCATTTTGTGCATTTTTATTTACGGGTATATCGAACTATTTAGCAATGCCCTTTGATTCCGGTGTACGCGAGTTTTACGTATATACACTTAGCCGACAGTGTGCATTCGTATACATATTGGTCGGTTCAGCGAAGCATTATGTGGTGAGGAGCATTGATTTTCCGGGCGTAAACAAATACATTTTTGTTATACGATATTTACGAGATGGTGGTGGTTCTGTATAGCACCGGCTACTCCTTTTCACTGATGATAGGATATGTCAAAAGCACAGCAATGAAAAAAAATTTTTCATGACAGCTAGGCAGAGTTCATAAAATTATTCACAATGGTATTTCATATATCTGCTTGATACCGCACGCATGTGATAGGAGCCATATGTATGCATATGCGACATATACCGGTTGACGATGGCCTAGATCCATCACCACGATGTGTAGTCTTCGGTAGGCACCAGGAACTCCACTGATCTGATGAGAATAAGCAATCCGCATCGCTGAGGCCAGCTTCGGCGTGACGCTCGTTCGCGTGGTGGCTCGATCGCCACAAGCATTTGTTTAAAACAACATTTATTATTCGGTGACTATCACGGAATATTGGAAACTAAATGTTTTTCCAAGGTACCTTTTGGGAAAAGCTGGCTTCGTAAACTAATGCGCTTGATACGCCAGCAACGTTAACACAAAAATGAAACCCAATGCACTGTGTGGCTATGCCTGCACTCGCAGAGTGCATAACTCTGATCTCATTGAGCTGAAACAAAACTGATTCCCCCTCCTTGCGAACTGCTTGCCCCTTAGTCAAGAAGTGGCCCTTCCCAAAGAAAGCAAAAAGTATGCACCTTTATTCGCGTGCGTCCATTAAATCAAGTCACCTGCATTTCCATGGTTAAATCGCATGATCAACGTCTCGCACGCACGTAGAGCAACGGGACTAGGCTAGGTACATCTTGCTTGGAATTTCCTAGGGACAGCAACAAAAATGGTCTGGCAACGCGGGCATGTTTTGGTGGCTTTTTAGTCGCTCCCGTCAACAAGTACCGTGAGGTACTGCGTTGTTGACTTTCTTTCGGGCCATGAACGTGAACGAACTTCGTAAACAGTGTACTCTGTGCGTGTGTGTGTTGTCTTGTGAGTTTCTTGAATACAATGTTTACCACCACCACCACTACCATCGGTATTTTCCTGCAGAGGCAGCACTGCGAGCAACTTTTTCACGGCACTTTTTCTAAAGCGGAAGCGACACAGAAATTCGTGCCCGTCGTAGGTCTCCATCGGGTTCCACTGAGGATTCGCCGCAGCGGGTACGCGTATGCATACGCTGTGCCGTTCAATATTTTTTATTTGCGCATAGTTGTCCCCCGCCATGTTGTGTGTCTACAAGGAAGCCTTAAAGGCCAACTCCGGCGATTTTTCGAGGTCGATGGATCTCAGTGAAATTCGCTGGGTATGTTCCTCTGCACGTTTCCGTCATTTATGCCAAATTACAGGCTTGAGACATGCGCAGATTATTTGCAAATGAATTTAAAGATTGTCTGCAAACGCCCTCCTGGCTTCCCACAATTATGGCAACATTGCGTCTGTGACGTCAGTATTGGCAAGGCGGCGGAAGTGACGCAGCCGAGGGCACCGCTAACTTCGGTGCTTATGCCGCTACAGCGAGCGTCTGCTGTGCACAAGGCGACAGACAGCGTTTGGTTTGGCCGGCGCTTCGCTGGTCGTCCCGGCTGTCACAGTTTCACAGTTTTCATACTCCGCGCCGGCGTGACCGGCATGCCTTGCACGACTTCCGGTTCGTTCGTAACAACGTCTGCGTCATACGTAGACAGTACACTCGGTTGGTTTCGGTTTCGGTGTTGCGCTTTTTTACGTTTTAAAATTATTCTCCAATTTGCCGAGTATTTCTGCTATCGGGCCCGTAACAGGAGCGTCTCAGGAACATAAAAACACCATTACTTTGACATGGACAAAAATTCGCCGGAGTTGGCCTTTAAGGTAGGTCATAGGCTACCTAACCGAGCCTTACTTATGACGGCGATAAGTACCAGGAAAGTTCTGCGATAAGTACAAGGTTCGTTCTTGAAACGCGTTAAGGGCGGACTTATGGTTAAGGGCGACTTAAGTCATAAGGATAAGGTTAAGTTAGGTTCGTGAATACGGGGGTATGAGAGTCATGGCGACTTGCAGCTCACTTTAATTTTATGTACGCTGTGAATTTTTATTGTTTAATCACGCACAGGAGAAATCTCACACAGTCACTACCTTGGAGGTCAAAATCCAGTGCCTATATATACGAGGTGGTCGGTGAACGGTTGTGCAGCGCGAGCAGTCTGTATTTTCAATCAAGAAACTCGCTAGCAGACGCTGCCTGCGTCGGCCTCGCGAGGCGAGAGAAGGGCTGGGGGGGGCTAGAGCACGCATCTGCAACGCAGCGAGCGCGGAGCATCGGCATCGCGAGGCGAGAGAGGGGGTGGGGAGACTTGACCGATCGGCGCTCGCCCGTTGCCGATCCACCTCGCCCGTTGCCGATCGGGCAAGGTGGCTACGTACTACTACTACAGTAGAGGGAACGACCCACACCCTAAGAAGCTTCGCCCCTAAAATAGTCGGTCCCATTGATGATCGAACACGGGCCGTTCGCGTGGCAAGCAGGTGTCCTACCACAAAGCCACATTGTTACTTGCAACTGCTTCGGGAAAAAACACTACATAATGCCATATAGTTGAAGGAGTCTCCTTAACGCATTTAATGTTGCATGGCAGAAGCGCACAATGGTGCAAGGCGACGCTTAACTGCATCAACTGTTTCACTGCGATTTTCGTGTGTGAAAAACTTTGAAGTACACAGGCATGTCAAGACCAACTTCACATTTTTCGCATTCACATCGGCTCTCGGACTTCTTGCCGTGTGCCTTGCAAACTAAGCACAGCCTTGAGGGATTCTTCTTTATTTCGTTCGGCAGGTGCCACGACGAAAATGAGCCCATTCGGTGATTTGTAGGAGCATTGGGGAGGCCATCAAACTACGTCTTTTGCGCGACGCCATGCTTCGAAAAAGCCGGTATAGTGCACACATCTCCGCTAAAAACCACGCTACAGACACACACACACACACACAACATTACAAACAGCTCCAAAATGGACAACAATGTCCATCTAGCGGAAAACGTATCAAACAAACAGTAAACATTATGGCTTCCGAGATGACAAACGCGCCGCGCGCCCGCCATCTCGGAGACCATGCGACTACAGCAGAGCCCTTGCTAATCGATGAGTGCTGGCGGGACATTCATGTCAAGTAGTCGCTCTCAAGTCAGGGTAGTCTTGGTGACGCTGACGCTTGGCCTCCGCTTCTCGAGCTTGAAGTTCTTCGTCGTTTGGCGTCGTTGACGCCTGTGATCGACATCACGGCGACTACGCTTCATTTCAGCTTCCCTGCCTCTCAGCAAGGCATCTTCATGGCGTTGTTGGCGTTTGACCTCTGCTTTTCTAGCCTGACCACGTCGCGCGATCGCGTGCGCGCGTTTGTCTGTGTGTGCGTGCGTGTGTGTGTAACAACACACATTAATAAGTGTGCACTTAGTGAAGAGCGCACTAGGGGCCGGATTTCGCTATCACGTTCAACTCTTAAATGCGAAGCGCAAGGGTCCCCCAATTTTGTACGAAAACTTCGCGTCTCGCAAGAACGAATCAGATTTCTCGTGTCACGGAGGGCCCGGTTTGTTGACTCGTGCAGGAAACATGCAAAGTGGGTAGTGTTCCTTCTTTCCAATGCGTTAACAGTGAGGCTAGCACAGCTGAATAAGAGAGTGACAGCGCAGTGCTGCCATTTTGTCTTCTACTAACCCTCCTTGAGAGGACGCTCCTAAATTGCGCTTGGCGGCGCGACAGCCTATGGGCATTGCGAATGGCTTAGGTGGAGCTACGGCGCGTTGGAATGAGGAGAAATCGGGGACCTCTTTCCGTTTCTTGCCGAAAGGAGGCGGGCGCGGGACGGTGGCCGCAAACTTGACGCTTCTAACATTCGGTGTTTTTAGCGTGTTTAGCGATATCGCAAGGCCCTGTGAGGATTGTGTGGTATTGTGATATCATACACTAAGGTAAATATAAAGAGTTAGTAGTGTTTTATGCATGACGGCTTGGCATGCGGCGTGAAGCTTATAAACACCACCTTCGGCCTCGGCAAGACCGTGGTGTAGGCGAGTGTGCCCGCATTTTGTCTACAAAAGTAAATCTGCAGCTGCGTGACGCTTCTTGAATTCACCCTTCATTTGCCCTCGAAAGAGTTGATGAATTTGCGGTCAGCATCATATAAAGAGTAGGTATCATGCGTAAGGGGCATTTCGCATATGAGATCAAGTGACCCTACAGAATCTTTTACTACGAATGCAGCATAAGACAAGCGCATCTCTAAAAGCACTACCGCTTTATGGCCATCGATATTCGTTTTATGATGTGCCCAGCTGCAGCTGGCAAGTGATGGATTCAGACTTTTAAAGATGTCACCAGTACCTGGTTCTGCATCTGGCTCGGACACGGTGGCCTCGGCGCTGCAGTTGGCAGTGGTGGCACAGGAAATTGAGATCGCTAGGGCAATTCCGTAGAGGGCGGTATCGGAGCCTCGACTATCCAGCAATGACTCCTCAACGACAGGTGTGGAGCTTGATGAATCTCCACCACTAACACAGCGTTTCTTGGCGGCAAACACGGGTCGCAGGTGCTTCCTTTTCTTCACAGTCTTGGTTAGGTGGCTCGGGCATCCAGGAAATATTGTTGGGATGGCGTCTTTTGCCAAAGGCGCCTTCCTCGGCGCACACACAAGAACGTTTCCTTTATGTAGCGCTTCCCATGATTTGGTGACAAATAGCGCATCAAAATGTTCTTCACAAACAAAATCTGTTGTTTGCAACTCGCGATCCTTCCGTGGAATAGCATGTCGCCAAACTTTCAAGCGGTCACTATCCTTCGGAGCAGCGAAAAGGGAAACTTTCTCCGTGTACACTTTGTAGCCCGAGTTGCATCGCGACGCAAAGCACTTCGTCCCCATCTGGACAATATAAGTTGTGTAAATAAGGACACGATGAACAAGGATAAGCTATTCCAAATAGGTTAGCATTTGGGTAGCAGGAGTTCGACTGGCGAACATATGTGCACGAATGGGGCTTCGTCTGATATGGCGTGTTAGTTTTTAACGGGTCAGACAGTGACGTCACGGAATATGGTGTCACTCTCAATTTCTGTCATTCCCGAATGAAGAAACTGGAAAGCAAATAGTTAGGAAACGAGCCCGACCATTTAACGTTTCTGCACCCAGAGCAAGGCACAAAGTTCTACTTCTGCTACTGCAACAAACAGCATGTGTGTGACGAATAACGAGAGGCACAATCAGAATGGCACATGGTGAGTCATGATGGATTAGTCGTTAAACGGAAGTTAACCTTCATTACCAGGCGCCAGCCAGCGCGTGTAAACATTGCAAAGGCGACTGCTTGAATCCATCCGATATGGTGCGTGCACTCTAAGAACTAAGAGAGTGCTGGGTACTCTCTTTGGGAGAGTATATTCTTTTCCCATATTTAACTCTCTTTTCCAAAGTAAATCACCTCTTCTTGAGGCAGAGTATAGTAACGCCCCCATAAAGGGTTAGAGTAACATAACTCTTGTCACCTCAACAGAGTAACATAACTCTTGCCGAAGCAGAGTAGCCGGACCCCTCCGAAAAGAGTAGTAGTACACCTCAAGAAAGAAATAGCAGAACGCGGACCAAAATCGGGCCTTAAAATTGCTTTTGAGAATTTATTCATGCGTAGATCGTAATGAAGACATAATAACGAGCACTGCGACAAAAAAAACAGACGTTACAAAAAAAGTCACAGTTTCGCCGCAACGCCGAAGCAATGAATGTGATAGCAATAAATTGAAATGTAACGCGAAGAACGGAAAGCAGCTCGAAATTGCCAGCGCGTCGCTCGAGCCCAAAGTACGCACGAAAAGAACGCACACAGGACGAGCGCGAACTATCATGCGCCACGGCTCGACACTGGAAGCGCACTGCTCAAACATAAAGCAGGACGCACGAAACGAACGAACAGGTACACACAGGAGGAGCGCGAACGAACTGTACCAGTCGTTACTTATTTCCGTTTGAACAGCGCGCCTCTTTCGCAAACGCGGCCGCTGCAGCGTCGAAGCGACCTTCGTACGCTCTGTCACTTCAGCGCAGACATCGCCGGGAGAGCACAAGACATACAACCCCCGCTCCCCCCCGCCGCCCCCTTCTTTCCTCAAGATAAGCGCACGAAGGCGACCACGTTCGCAGGAACGGGGTCACGATCTTTAAAGAGCGCCACGCGCGGACATCGCGCCATCTACGTGGTAACTCAGAAAGGATACTGATGTAAGAGGTGTATAAAACAAGACGAGCGCGAACTAATTGTGACAGTTGTTAATTTCTGTTTGAACAGCGCGCTTCTTTCGCAAACACGGCCGCTGCAGCGAGCGAAGCGAAGCACCCCAACGGCCGCCCCTTCTTTCCTTGAGATAAGCGCACGAAAGCGACGACGCCCTGTAGAGCGAACAGCAACGGCGTTCGCAGGTGCGGGGCGACGATCTTTAAAGCGCGCGCGCACGTAGCGCCATCTATGTGGCCACTAAGAAAGCATCCTGAATTACATGGTGTATATAAATAGCTCGCCGTTAGCAGGCTGAAAGACTGTGCTGTCGTGGCCTAACGTCTAACGCGACGGGCTGCAAAGCGAGAGGTCGACCGTTCGATTCCGCGCGTCGGGAAGAATTTCTGAATTATTTTCTTTGTGGCTTTTCTATATATCTATATATACACATATACATATACGGTGAATGACGGCGGCCACCGACGGCAAAAATCAGCCGAGACTGTCCATATAATTGCTATCGCAATAATAAAAAAAAACACGCGCGAGCGAGGTTCGAACCAGCGACCCTCAGATTGTGAGTCCGACGCGCTACCGCAACGCCACACTTTTTTTATCATGGTATTTAATAGAATGCGTATGAAAATAGTACACAGTATCACAACAGTCTATAACACAGAGTTACACTACTACAGTCACTTAGCGACAATGAAAGTACAAGCACTGCCCAAAAACTGGAAGACTAACTTATAGTCCTTCATTCTAGGGAGAGTTCTTCATCAGTTGCAGCACAGAAAAGGTGGCGAGGCTAAGCACCTTGCCAAGATTGTGTACCATTCCGGTCTGAAATCAAGTTCGTAAACTTCTTTTAAATTAATAACCATAGGTGATGAGTTGTGGCGACCACTGCGCACAGACTTACGCAGCCTCCGTCTCGTCATTGATTAGCCCGGCGTGACACAGCTACCTGCTGCAACACGCTTCCGATAAAAGACAGCGCCACGCAGTTCCGTCGGAGGCTTACGTCACCACCGCTGGCTATATAACCCAAGCTACCAAGCTTGGTTTCATGTTTGTTTCTCTAACCTTCCGAAGCGCAGCATCGGCATGCTTGCCCCTGCTGCTGCTATTACGTTAATAAACACGTGTTGTTTTATGTTGGATCCGTCCTTCACCGACTCGCATCCCACATCTGGTGACCCGGAAAACGAACAAACCGCACCGCCATGAACCCGGACCTTGGAATGACCTTCCAAAAAATTCCACGGGACTT